>NC_091437.1:138531709-138866346 GCF_964237555.1 Oryctolagus cuniculus
TTCATTCCATTGTGGTTCAAGAAGATTCATGGTATGATTTCGATTTTGTTGAATTTTCTGAGACTTGCTTTATGGCCTAGCATGTGGTCAATTCTAGAGAAAGTTCCATGCACTAAGGGAAGAATATGTATTCTGCAACAATAGCATGGTAAATTCTATAGATATCTGTTAGATCCATTCAGTCTATGGTGTTGATTAACTCTTTTGTTTCCTTATGGATTTTGTGTGGTTGATCTATTACTGAAAGCAGGGTATTGAAACCACCATTACTATTGTATTTACATCTATTTCTCCCTTTATATCCCTTAATATTTCTTTTAAATAGCCATGTTCCCTGTAATTAAGTGTCTATGTTTTTACACTTGATCTTAGCCAAAAGGCAGAAAAGTGATAGGTGTGTATATGTTTTGAATAGTTACATCTTCCTGTTAAACTGATCTCTTAATCATCACATAGTGCCCTTCCTTGTCTCTTTTAACAGTTTTTTTTAAGGTATATTGTCTGATACTCAGAAGGCAACATTGAGCTCTTTTTTGGTTCTATTAGCATGGAATATCTTTTTCCATCCTTTCACTCTCAGTCTGTGTGCATCTTTGTCGTTGAGATGTGCTTCTTATAGGTAGAAAATAGATGAGTTTTGTTTTTTTTATCCAATCAGCCAATCTGTGTTTTTTAACTGGGGAGTTAAGACCATTTACATTCAAGGTGACTATTGATAAGTAATGATTTTATCCTGCCAAATTTCCATGAATAGTCCTATTTGTATATTTTTGGATTTCTGTTTACTTTTACTGGGAGACTTTCTGCCTTTACCTTCTTTTGTAGTGATAACCCTGTTTCTGTGTTTCTGTGTGCAGCATATCTTTACAGTCTTTTACAAGGCTGGATGGGTAGTGACAAATTCTTTCAATTTCTGTTTGTTATGGAAGGTCTTTATTGCACCATCATTCATAAATGAGTGCTTTGCAGGGTAGAGTATTCTGAGTTGACAGTTCTTTTCTCTTAAGACTTAGAATATATCTGGCCATTCTCTCCTAGCCTGTAGAGTTTCTGATGAGAAGTCCACTGTGAGTCTAAATGGAGATCCTCTGAAAGTAATCTAGCATTTCTCTCCTGCACATTTTAGAATCTTTTATTTATGTTTTACTGTGCAGAGTTTGCTAACAATATGTCTTGGTGAAGATCTTTTCTGGTTAATTCTATTAGGAGTTCTATGTGCTTCTTGTACTTGGATGTCCCTTACTTTCTCCAAACTGAAGAAATTTTCTGTTATTATTTCACTACAAAGGCCTTTTAATCCTTTCTATCTTTCTGTGCTTTCAGGAACTCCTAAAAACTCTATGTTGGGTCATTTGATAGTATCCTATAGGTTCCCAACAGTGCTTTTAGTTTTCTACTTTCTTCTTGTTTTTTGATCTGACTGTGTAATTTCCTGCAATTTGTCCTAAGTTGGATATTTCTTCTGCTCCACAAATTCTGTTGTTAAGGATTTCCTCTACACTTTTTATATGTTATATTGAAGTCTTCATTTCCAAGATTTCATTTTGATTTCTTTTTAAGATCTCAATTTCATGGGAGAATTTGTCTTTTATGTCATGTATGGATTTCATTAGTTCATGCATTTGCTTCTGATTACTTATATCATCTACACAGTCCAGTATTGAAGTGTTGTTTTCTTTTTGGGGTGTCATATTGTCTTCCTTGTTCTTGGTTATTGAAGCATTTATTAGTCAACATTTGTGGACATACTCATTTGTGAACATATTCATTGGTTTCTTCTTCTTTTTTTTTTTTCTTTTGCTATGGTGGCTTTTATCTTTGGACTACGCCTCTGCTGATTAGTGGAGTGTCTATTTTTTCAGTGAATATCTAGAGGCATGTGGTGGGTGTGGCCAGGGAGCTCTGTTCAGTGCTCCAGGGTGAAGGGAGTTTCCATGTTGCTCATGATAAATCTCTCTTTCTCTCTCTCTCTTTCTCTCTCTCTCTTTTTTTTTTTTCCTTTTTGGACAGGCAGAGTGGACAGTGAGAGAGAGAGACAGAGAGAAAGGTCTTCCTTTGCCGTTGGTTCACCCTCCAATGGCCGCCACTGCTGGCGCACTACGGCTGGTGCACCGCGCTAATCCGAAAGCAGGAGCCAGGTACTTATCCTGGTCTCCCATGGGGTGCAGGGCCCAAGCACTTGGGCCATCCTCCACTGCACTCCCGGACCACAGCAGAGAGCTGGCCTGGAAGAGGGGCAACCGGGGCAGAATCCAGCATGAGCACCCATCCCCCTTTCAGTTCTCCCAGACTTAGGGCTCTCTGCTCAGCTAGTCAGTGGGTGTGGAAACAAATTGATATAGTTGGTACATATGTCCAAAATGGCATCCTCTCTCTATTGGCTTATTACAGAATGCCATTGCAGGATGATCAGAAAGAGAGAAATGTGTCCCCCTTTCTTTTCTCGTCTAGTTTGACAGGTACACTATCCCCGACAGGGCTCCAAGCTGGATTCCCTCCAGACTCTTACTGTAGCTTTATCATCAGTGGCTTGGGGTGCTGCAGTTTTGTCTCACATCACTCTCTAAATCTGGTACGGAGGTTCTCAGCTTCTGGGGTCCTGAGTTGTGCATGTGCATGTGCATGTCCACATCCTCCAGTGTGTCCCTCTAATTTGCATGGAGTTTCCTCTGACGTTTTCTTCCTAACTCTGGATAAGAGAAGCAAGCTCCCTCTGTACTCTGCCATCTTAATCCAATCTGGGCACATTTTATATATTAAAAGGCATTTATCTAAGCAATAATGATCTGTATGGCTACATGCAATATATATGTGTAAGTATGTATAAATATATGTATATATGATTCATAAGAGGAAAAGGAAAAATAAAATAATGAAAATGAATCTTTATTCTGTAAACTTTGAACCTATCAGATTTAAGATATGCAGTATTGTTGAAAACATATTTATATTCTACACTGCACATTCAGTTACCTACAGAAATAAATTATGTATGGTTGCTGATCTGATTTATAAGCTTTCCAGCAGAGTTCAGAGGCAATGTATCAGAAACAAAAAGACTGCCACATCTTAAATAAGAAAATGGCATTAAAGAATTAGCCAGCTATTCTAGTGATGTAAAAATCACACATGTCAAAACCAGAGTAAGTTCAGATATAGCTTTACAAATGAATGCTGAAATGTACAGGGAAAGAAATATTTTAAAAACATACATAAAAATACATTTAATTATGGAATCTGAAAAAGTATTTTTAGTTTCATGACTTGTGCCCAGGAATAAGTTTACTCTAAATGTGATTGTCTAAGGGGCAATTAAGTTTAAATAAATATGCAAGAAATGACCTGGAATATAAATATTAAAAATGTGAACCAATATAAACATACAAATCAAAATACTTTCTATATCAGTCCATGATTACCTTTCATTTGAATACCATAATTTTGGAATTGAAGTGTGTATTCTCAATTTTTAGCAATTTAAAACACTGGAAATGAGTGAGGCTGCCAGGTCTTTCAATAGTGATGTAACATTTGGTAGGAGAAAGGAAGTGAGAAAGGGTGAGTTGTGAATTAAAATTATATCCAAATTGTCATCTTCCAATTTCATTTCAACAATTTAGCAAAGATTCAACACTAAGAGTGAAAAATACCCTAACAATTTCCCACATTGTGCTGAAATGTGGAAATTTTTTTTGAAACTGATACTTTGCTAAGTAAATCTGTATTTGATTGTTACCTTGAAATAATGCCATTGGTTCCATTAGCCTGGAAGGTTATTCTGAGAGTCATTTCATTCCCACCTACTTTTTCTAGTGAGAACAGCACATAATCTGAATAGACAAATTATTATACATACCATTTATAATTTCCAAAGGATATCATTTTTATCAAACTCACTGATATTTCCACAATTTATATCTGATATATTTTAGTAACATATTTGTAATTTTAAGTCTCTTCATTTTGTTCAAAATAAAATTTTTATATGGAAATATCATGTTTTAACGTGCTAAAGAAATTAAGTGAATATTTTCCAGAATACCCTCCTTGCAAATTCCTAAAATGTACTTATCTCTTTGATTCATCAAAAAGGTTTATACATAGAATTTATAAGCAAATGTTTATCATTTATATCTTCAATGTATATTTGAAGATTTTAAGGTCTAACACATTAGCTTTAGTGAAAAATACTCCATTTGTGATAAAGACATTGCCAACCAGTTTGATCACTCAAGTCTATTATAATTTCCTGAAGGTCAGGCTGTCATTTGAAATGCATCACATTGTTTCTAGCATGAGTATATATCAGGTGCTCAGTAAATGTATGCTGAATTGCATTAAATGTCAACACCTAACCTTCAAGAAAAAGCCACCACTTTTCCCATCAAAGAAAAGAGCAAATGTGACAAGATGCTATGTCAATTACAAGCTATGGGAAGAGGGAATGTTTTAAGGACTTCACTCTAAACTTATCTTCATTCTAGATATTATAATACATTTACACATGTGTTTCTATAACTTGTCAAATTTTTTTTCAGTTATTAATTAGGTTTAGATGTTATAACTTGGAAAATATTTTCACATACTTAGTTAAATGTTAATAAACATTAATTTATAACATTTATATATTTAATAAGTCACCAACTAAAGGGTTAAACATGAAGGTGGTGCTGTGGCTTAGCACATAAAGCCACTGCCTGCAGTTCCAGCATCCCATATAGGCACTGGCTACTCCCCTTCAATCCAGCTTCCTGATACTGTTCCTGAGAAAGCACTGGAGGTCTAAGTGCTTGAGCCCCTGCATTCATGTGGAAGACCGAGAAGAAGCCCCTGGATCCTGGCTTCGGATCGACCCAGCTCCTGCTGTTGTAGCCATCTGGGGAGTGAACCAGCAGATAGATGTCTCTGTCTCTCTTTCTTTTCCTCTCTCTCCCTCTCTCAACCCTGCCTCTCTCTAACTCTACCTTTCAAATAAATAATCTTAAAAAAAAAAAAAAAAAACAGAACTAAACATAGATGTGTTTTAAAATACTGGCTTTTCCCACTACAGGTAGGGATTCAGTTTGTCTGCAGGTTTCTATTTCTTTAAAATTCTGCTCCAAGGAATATGTTAAAAAAGTTTGCTGCCCAAGTGGAATTTGAAGTAGCATATTCTATTGGAATGAGAGCTTCCTCCAGCCTATTTTTCAGTTTTAAATGGAGAAAATTATGTATAAGTAAGTGAAATATGCATTTAATAGTATTTGAGTTCAGTTTTATTTTAAAACAATTCTGTAAGTATACTTTTTGCCTACTAAGAAAAAATAAAATGTGATTAATTGAGATCATAACATTTATGTGATCTATGTTGTTGATTCACATTGGTGTTTCTACATAACTAAAAGAAGTGTTGGGTGGATTTTAGTACAAACCTAGTATAGAATTATGTATAGATACCAAAAAAAAAAAAAAAAAAAAAGGGAAAATCTTGATGTGAAACCAATATTCTCCTTATCCTTATATAAATTTCAAGAGTCAATTGATTCATGACGTACTGAATTATATTATTTGTGCTTATACCCATGTTACAAATTAATTTTAAATTAAGTGGCATTTCTGACGATGTATCTATATAATAGGCAGTAAAATTTTCCACCAAGTCAATCTGTAATGCTATCAAATAGGCTCCTCCCTTTGCTCACTCCAACCTACCAATGCAGTTTTAAAAAATAATAATAACAGATACTTTTTAAGTTCTTTTACATGAAAGGACAAGAGCATTGAAGTAAAAGAAGTGAATGTCTGTCTCTTTTCTATCCTTCTACCCTTGTCCTTTTGTTCTTAGCTACAGGAAGCATACTAACATCTATCTGCCAGACAATACCAGATTGTATCCTTAAACATTGCTAATTTAATGTTGTCCTTGTTAAAATCACATAATTTAATCAGGGGTGAAGTCTTGTAAAAATATATACAGTAGTTCTTCCCCAGTGTGTTCCTGAAATTAAATATGGCACCAAATACTATGTGTTACATTTTTCCTATGTATACGTTTTACACTATATATATATAATATATAAATATACATATATATTTTCCTGTATAGTTATGATAAAGTTTAATTTATAAATTAAACACAGTAAGATTAACAGCAATAAATAACAAAATACAACAGTTATAATGTGAATGTGATGTCTCTCATATTATCATACTGTACTTAAAACCTCTTCACTGAAATAAAGCACTTTATGAATTCTCTTCATCATATCTGAATTTCTAACATTTACTAGTCTTGCACTTTAGGTCAGTTATTAAATAAAATAACAATTACTTGAAAACAAGCACTACATTACCACCACAGTTGATCTGATATCTAAGATGATCACTAAGTGCCTCATGAAGAGATAGAGTATACCATGTAGATACACTGGATAAAGAGTTGAGTCATATCCTGGTTGTGATGAAGTAAGATAACATATTTTTAAATTTACTTGTCTGATTATTTGTTTGAGAGGGAGAGATAGACAGATATGCTGTTTCATTCCTCAAATGGCCACAACAGCTAAGTCTAGGCCAGGCTGAATCACCAAACCAGGAACTTCATCCTAATCTCCCCTGTGGTGGTAGTGGTCCAAGTACTTGGACCATTTCCTCTGCTTTCAAAGGAAGATAAGCAGGAAGCTAGGTGGAAAGCAGAGTAGCTGGTACTTGAACTTGTACGTTAATGAGAGATGCCAGTGTCACAATTTGTGGCTTAACTTGCTGCACCAAAGGCCAAAATTTTATCTTGCTACTCAAAGAAATGCACATTTAAATTTTTTTTTTTAAAACAGTTCTGTAGGTACACTTTTTGCTTACTAGGAAAAAATTAAAATGTGCTTAATTGAGATAATAACATTTATGTGATCTGTGTTGTTGATTCACATTGGTGTTACTGCATAACTGAAGTGCTAGGTGGATTTTAGTATAAACAGTATAGAATTATGTGTATTCCTCTATATCTTTCCTTTTTATCGTTATATAATTTTCAAGACATGATTTATAAATTTAAAATTATGTGTGGAATTTTCTATGTAATATTGGACCGTGATTTACCACTTGTAACTAAAACCATGGAGAATGAAACCTGAAAAAAGGGGTATTACAATATAAATAAATATGGACAGTTAAATGCCAACATCATTGACTGGCTGACTTTTGACTCATTTAATCACAAACTTTAATATACCACAACTAGAGGTAATCATTACTCTTAATTGGATATATGGTCTCATAGACATTTTGTGTTTTCATTTACAGAAAAATGAATGGAGATTGATTTCTAATTTTTTCAAGTTTTTATCGTAAGTAATTCATAAATGAACTACTGTATGCATTGTTCGATATCGTGTCTTCTTTACCTTAAAACACATTGGAAAATTTTACATAGTAATAGGTGTAGAATTAATTGCTATCTATGTAGTACTTCATAGAATGCAGGATGTGTCTGTGTTCCGTTATTCAAGTTCCCTTAGGCATATGTGCAAGGCTTTCTCCAGAATAAAGAAGAAGAAATAGAATTATCAAGTATGTGAATTTTAAATTCCATGGTAATAATTTGAAATGAGAGAAAACACCATGATTTTATGATTTTTGTCCAGCAAAATTTCTGTGTCCTCTTCTGTGACCTTAGTCCAACATTTTAATCTAAGCCTACAAACTTATACATTATCCAATCCTTGCCTAGTTCTTCAAATTGATCAAATTACCCTGGAATACATATAAATAGAAACCTCTGTTTACTATTCTTAATGATGTTTCACATTATTCACAGGTCTCTTAATATTCTTTGTTTCTTAACCTGGCTTAGTTTGCTTGACACAATTATATAAACACTCCTGGGAAATACTCTTATTTCTCTGTCCTTCTTTCCTTTTAATCCAGCAAATATTCCAATTTATTTACAACAAAATACTTTACCCATACCAGAACTCTTACAACTAAACATTGAGAAAAAAAAATCACACTGTGTTATATTTGCATTACTTCCACTACATGACCACAAAACTCATATTGACACTCAACAATAGGAGATACATTTTTCTCTAAAAAGAGTTCTTACCAATTCTTTAGTATCTTTTATTAAGACAGTGCAAACAATTGCACAGAGACTATCATTTTCCCACTATATATCTACAACTTCCTTTCCTTTGTATCTCTATCGTTTGCCTTGCTTTCTGAAGCAATGGATAAATTGTCCACATGCTTATCACGATTCATCACCTATTTATGGTTTTCTGTCCTCTACTTCTTCAATTATTCCCACTCCTTTTTTCCTTTGTGGTCATTAGCCTTTTTTTTTTTTTTTTTGGATTATTCACAAAATCATTAAGCCATATTCTAACATCCCATTTTAAAAATAATCCCTACTTTTTCCCCCCAGCCACTGCAATTTCTTTGCTTCCCTTCAATGTGACCCTCTCTGGAAAGGGATATATGCATACGATGTCTTTATTCCCTTGTCTAACTTTTCTTCTTTAACCTATTCCTCATGGGCTTCCATCCACTCTATTTTACCTAAATGTCTAGAGTGGTGCCAAACTTCTTGTATTTGGTAATACTTTTTCCTGCAATACTGTCCTCCAGATATCTTATGACGCTCTGCCTCTCCTTTGTTGTCACCTTTTCTGAGATAGTTTCCCTGACACATGTAAAATTTGGTCTTCTCCCTATATTGTGTATCCCCTTTCCAGGTTTAACTTTCCTTCAGAATCCACTGCCACATAACATATTATATATTTCAATTAACTTTTTTGTCATACTGAACATCTTTTTTTTCTTTAACTTTTGTTTAGTAAATATAAATTTCCAAAGAACAGCTTATGGATTACATTGGCTTTTTCCCCCCCATAATTTCCCTCCCACCCGCAACCCTCCCAACTCCCGCCCTCTCTCCCATTCCATTCACATCAAGATTCATTTTCAATTATCTTCATATACAGAAGGTCAATTTAGTATATATTAAGTAAAGATTTCAACAGTTTGCACCCACATAGAAACACAAAGTGAAAAATACTGTTTGAGTACTAGTTATAGCATTAAATCACAATGTACAGCACATTAAGGACAGAGATCCTACATGAGGAGTAAGTGCACAGTGAGTCCTGTTGTTGACTTAACAAATTGACACTCTTGTTTATGGCCTCAGTAATCACCCTAGGCTCTTGTCATGAGCTGCCAAGGCTATGGTCTTTATGCCTTCTTATATTATCCTTTCTACCTAACTGTCACAGTTTCTTATGCCTGCTTCACAAAGACATTTGCTGGTCTTTGCTTTCAGTGCCCCACTCAGGAAATAACAATCCCAAATGCTGTGTTTCTCCTATGAAGAGGTGAGGCTCTATAAGAAACTCTGCTATCCCTGATAAAGCTACTTAACTCTCTTTGTATCCTTTCTATGTATATAATAAGAAATGCAATCTATTTAATCAAGTCTTGCTCTGAACTTGTAAGTAACCTAAAAGATAAATAATTTTATATCATTTTCTCTAGTTTTATATCTGTTTTTGGAATAAACCAAGAAGTTGAAAATTATTTTAACATATTATACACACCATAATTTAACACAAATCTGAGGTTCAAGGGATATTTAGGATTTCACTTACAGACTTGGGAGCCATCAGGATATGGAGGACATTTAAACCCTGGGACTTGGATTAATAGTGGATAAAAGAAGGTGGCCTGTGACTAGGTCCCAGGACACAGGATGCAAGCATATTATAATGGGAGAGGGAGTTTTTAAAAAAAGTATATTAAAATGAGAGATTAATAGAGTAGAAGGATATCTAGAGTGTGAAATTATTGTACCCCATGAAATGATTCTCAAAGGAGACATGGCAAATTGTATTGATGCAATTGAAGGGTTGAAAAATATTAAGAAGAGAAGATAATTTGGCAATGCTGAAATTTAATTCATTGATCTCAGTTCAAGGAAGTATTCTAGGAATATATTTGTGAATATAACTCATATTAAGATGTTCAGTAAAATGGAGGATTCTGGAACACATCATGCTGAGTGAAATAAGCTAGTACCAGAGGGACAAATATATGTTCTCCCTGATTGGTGACAAATAACCGAGCACCAAAAAGGTAACATGTTGAAGTGAAATGGACACTATTAGAAACAATAACTTGATTGGCCCTTATCCTGACTATTGATGTACAACTTGGTACTTTATCCCTTTTAGTATTTTTTGTTCTACTTAATACTATTGGTTGAACTCTGTAATTAACACACAATTATTCTTGGGTGTGTAAATTTAACTTAAAAGTGATCTCTGTTAAATATAAGAGTGCTAATAAGAGAGGGAGGAGATGTACAATTTGGGACATGCTCAAGCTGACTTGCCCCAAATGATAGAGTTAGAAACACACCAGGGGATTCCAATTCAATCCCATAAAGGTGGCATGTACAAATGCTATCTCACTAGTCCAAGTGATCAGTTTCAGTTCATAATTGATCATAATGATAGGAATAGGAGTCAAAGGGATCACATAAACAAGACTAGTGTCTGCTAATACTAACTAAAAAGGGGGGAGAATGATCCAACATGGGAAGTGGGATACACAGCAGACTCATAGAATGGCAGATGTCCTAAACAGCACCCTGGCCTCAGAATCAGCCCTTAAGGCATTCAGATCTGGCTGAAGAGCCCAGGAGAGTATTTCAGGCATGGAAAGCCAAGACACTCTGGCAAAAGCAAACAAACAAACAAGCAAGCAAACCACCACCTAAATGAAGGATCTCTGCGAGTGAAATCCCGGTAGAAGGAATGGGCCATCAAAGAAGGAGGTACCTTTCTCTGAAGGGAGGAGAGAACTTCCACTCTGACTGCGACCTGGCCTAAATATGATCAGAATAGGTGAACTCAAAAGACTTCCATAGCCTTGGCAGCTCATGACAAGAGCCTAGGGTGAATGACTTGTAAATATTTATGAGATTATAATTCTGACCATATTGTTATCATTCATCCTTACCCAGATCACAAATTCAGAAACAGATGATGAAGTTGACATTAAATAATTTCATATAAAATGGTCAAAAATTTGTTAATAGGATTAATATAAATGAGAGAAAATATTTATATGTAACCTAACCAACATTGCTATTTTCGTTTATTAGGTAGAAAGATTTTTATTCCTTTTTTAAATTCTGTTTTTCCTTCTTATATAGTAATTGGCTTCAAAACACCTACTTCATTTAGAAGCAGTAGGATAATGGAATGAATAGAATTAAGAACTCCAAAATTAGATATGTAGGATGTGAAAAGTTTTTTTTTTTTTTTTTAAATAAAGCAGTGCTCACCTTTTTTGATAGCTAAAGTATTGGAGTAGATTTCCATGCACATGTCTTAAGTAAAAGACTAAAGTTCCTCATTTTGATTTTTCTATTTTAGAATTTTTAAAAGCCAGATTTTTTGATAAGTAGCCTGTTTTAATAGTTTGAAAGTAGGTTTAAAAAGTGAATATACTCTTCTTGAAAAATGAAAAATTATATTGATGTGAAATATTTCAATAAGATGTGAAAATTCCATAGAAAATTCACAAAGTTTTTTAAAATAGTTTTATTACTTTTAGGAGGAAAAATTGATAGTCAAAATCTAATGGTCTTTGTTGTTATTATTATTTTAAATTAGTAATGAATTTTCTACCATGTATTAGCTAGATTGGAACAGTACTTGATGCTCCAGGTACTACCACAGTAAATTAGAACATGTATTAGAACATGGTCTGATCTTTAGATATTTTCAGGTGAAGCTAAATGAAATATCTACATAATAGATAAAGTTTGAATATTGTGTCTATATAACTTTTAGTAGGAGTAAGGAACTTTTTTTTTTCTGCCAAGGGCCATTTGAATTCTTATAACATCATTTGCAGGCCGTGCAAAGTTATCAATTTAAAAATTAGCCTGCATTAAATTTATTGAATTTTGAGTCCCACCTGCCATTACCTTGCCAGAGCCAGACCAAATGAGTTTGTGGGCCTTATATGGACTCTGGGCAAAGTGTTCCCCACCCCATTAAAACCTTGATCAATTCCTGGGGTTTTCTTTGTGTTTTTTTTTTTTTTTTCCTTTCAAAATCAACAAGGAAAATAATTATCCTATAATCCAGAGAAACATTTGGAAACAGGGCTCTAGAGTTCAGTTCTGTTTTGTCTAACATTGTTAACATTATATGAGTAAGTCAGTTTATCTATTTGATTTTCAATCTTTATATTAAAATGTGCAAAACTAAAATCAACATTTAAATATGCTTAGTTGATAAAACAAAAGAAGCATTGGGATATTTATATTGCAAGTCAAGTGTTCGCTTAGGTATTGTTTCTACTTTAATTAAGACTGTTTTATAATTCCAAAGAAGCAGATTCCCTAGTGATACCTGTAATCCAACATTTTCTTATGGCTTTACTTACCTTAAATGCTGAAAAGAGCCAAAATTAAACTTTTGCTCAATGTTTGGTTTTTAATTGAAACATTCAATTCCACTTTCTAAAATAGTCCTATCCTACACAAATAAACTTAAAAATTATTTTGATATAATATAAACTCAAGAAATGATCTGTAATTTTTCTTGATTAATAACTAGTAAATAACATTATAGCTAGCATGCAAAATATAAGAGGTACTATAACCATCTGGAAATTAGCAAGTTTATTCAAGAAATTACATAAGGCAACATTAATGTTTTATAATACATAACACAGAGTAAGCTTATGACTCCCCAAAGACAATCATAATGCTTAAAAATCTAAACAGTTTAGAAACCGACAGTAAAAACACATACAAATGCTCATCTCTCTAGGCATCACAAAGCAATTTGAATGATTTCATTTTGTTTGAGTTAGCTTATATAACTAAAAACTTAAATTCTCATTACTGGATGAGATAAAACTGTATAGACTTGTGTTTTGAGACACAAATCTAAAAAGCAAGAAAAGGTTTGTTTTCCGTGCCCTTGGTCTGTCTTTAGAACTTTCCATATATAGTACCCCAGTAACTGCTGCCCTTTGATTATTATCCTCTTCCATGATCCCCAAATGCACCACCCCCATCTTTTAGATATTGTTTGATATAGAACAATAAATGCACACATGTAAATCAAATAATTTCTATGGCAATGTTTTTATTAACTACTTATTCATTAAAAGGAAATTATATTTAAAACTATATTTAAATTTGGTTTATTTCTTTGTAAATATTAAAATGGCTAAACTGTTGAAAAACTCCTTAGGTACCTATATGTAAGATTCAGATCACACTTGCTAATTACCTTGAGTTTCAAACCATGAATCATTTTGGAGACATCAGTTACTCTTTAGAGAGGTTGATCCTACTGGGAACCAGGAAGAAAGAGTGACAGGAATTTAGAGAAGGATGTCATCTTGTTCTAGGTTCTCATTGGAAATAGCCTCAGGATTTTCTGTTTGAACCACAGAAGAAAGTAGATGCAGCCAGAGACTTAACATAAAATAGAGGCAAATGTAACACTCTTTTTTCTTTTTATTAAGATATGCATGTAAATTAAGGGCAATTAACCTAGCAGTAGGTACTGAGGACTAGGGGGCCTTGTATTCATGCCAGAGTTTATGTTGACTCTGGAATTGCAGATCTTGGAATAGAATACCATAGACTTAAACTTAATTGGAGACAAAACACAATTAACTGTAGAAATGGAGGTAAGGGATATTTTTCCTTTTCATTTGTTGCTTACCCAGAATTTTTGCTTTCAAGCTATATTATTACTTATTTCATAAGTATTCTGTAATAAAGAAAAGCCATTAGGTTATATCTGTTTGCAAAACTAAAATAGCTAAGAAAGAATAAGGAATTCTATCAAAAGAGCAGAAATTGTGCATCTTTCAATAGAGAAGCAAGCAAAACTCAGTTAAAAATTGTAGAGCAGCATAACCCTCCACACTCCCTGCATGAAATCAACTGAGGTTTAGGAAGTTTTATTTTTTAAAGTCAGAGATACAGAGAGGGAAGAAGGGAAGAGAAACTTGAGCCATCTTCCACTGCTTTCCCAGGTGCATTAGCAGGAACCTGGATCAGAAGTGGAGCAGCCAGGATTGGAACTGGAACCATATGGGATGCTGGTGTCACAGGCAGTGGCTTTGTTAGGTAGGAAGTCAGAAATTGAGCCTATGTGTGTATGAGAAAGGCCTGAAGACCAGCACCCACTGCGGAAGCTCCAGAAGCCAAGCATCTTATACTTCAAGGTCCCGCCCGGATGCTGATGACCTTCCAGGGGGTCCTTCCCCTTCTACCTGGCTTGATAAACATCCTTCCTCTAAGGTGGGCTATGCCAGCCAGGCTTCCCCTGTCTGATAACTTCTAGGAGAAAAACTCAGAAAGGAATTTTTCATATTTACATCCAACAAGTCCTTTGTTCAGGAGGAGAAGAAGGAGAGGGGGAGGGAAGGCAAGACCTATCCCCTTAAAAACCCCAGCCTAAATGTGAACTACGTCCTTTCTCTCAGGTTGTATCTGGAGAGATGCCCATCCATTCTTGCAGATGTCCCTATCCTAATAAACCTTGCTATGTTGCTTTCCACTACTCTCTCATGTCTGAATTCTTTCTTGCGCGAAGACAAGAACTGTTTGTTTCTCTGTTAACATGTCTACCCTCTATGCCACAATGCAGGCCCCAGGAGGTTTTAAATGAAGTTTCTCCATTGGCTGTACCAAGGAGAATAACAATAACTATAATTGCTAATGCTCATCATTTCAGTTTTTTTTTGCTATACAATTCTTTCACCTCAGTGTGATCTGACATCAAGTAACTGCACTCCACTGAGATCTGGTGTTGATCCCCTATGGGTTTCAGGGTCCCTGCTATTTGACCATTACCTGCTGCATCCTAAGGGTATGCATTAGTAGGAAAATATTATTGTGCGCAGAGCTGGGACTGGAATAAGGCACTCAGATATAGGCTGCATATGTCCCGAGCAAGGTCTTAATCAGTAGACCAAATATGTGCCCCTGCCCTCTAAAATTACATGCATGTTTTCTAGTAGCATTGCATTTATTACATGTTATTGGGAGAATAATTCATTGATTACTCCAAAAAGTTAACTAAAGCATGATATAAAATACTCCATAAAAAGGATATGAGGACCAGAGATTTATAAATGTATACTTATTCACCAATTTTATAAAATAGGTCCAAGGACTTTTCTGTAAATAAATATCTAATAATTCCAATTGTAAATATATTTCCTGGTGCTTAACTTCTTGCTACTCTAAGTTCTTTGAAGCTATGAATTAAAGATTCTAGTTAAACAATTTCAATTTGAAGTTCTCCTCTTATGTTTCTATTGTTCTTTGGGGTTTTTTGTCTTTAAATTTATTCATTTATTTGAATGGCAGAATTGCTGAGAGAGAGAAAGACAGAGAGAAATCTATTCACTGGTTCACTCCTCAAATGACTGCAATGGCTAAGGATGGGCCAGATAGAAGTCAGGAGCCTGGAACTCCATCCGGGTCTCCCACATTGGTAGCTTGGGTCCACAACTTTGGGCCATTTTCTGCTGCTTTCCCAGGCACATAAACAGGGAACTGTATTGGAAGTGGAGCTGCCAGGATGAACGCTAGTGCCTATACGGGGTGCCAGTGTTGTATTGGGCAACTTAACTGCTACAATGCCAGCCCTTCAGGTTTTTTTTTATACAAGTCCTTTATTCACTTTCAATTCATTCAGTTACACATGCACATATAAATATTAAAACCAATTCCAGCAGTGAACATTTATGCAGTTGTTAAGCCACTGCACGGAATGTCTGCATCTCCTATTGGAGATCCTTGCTTCTCATCCAGATTGCTACTGTGAATTCTGGGGGAAATAGATAATGGCTCAAGTATTTGGGTCCCTACTACCCATATGAGATACCCAGACTGAATTCCTAGAGGCCTAGATTCCAGGAAGGCCTTTGTAGGAGAAGAATCAGGGGATGGAAGATCTTTTTCTATTTGTTTCTCTCTTTCTCTCTGTAATTCAAATAAAAGTAAAAATGAATAAATAAGTTCTAATTCCAATAGCCATGAGAAGTTTGGACTAAATACAACTGACCTTAGATAAGCGTGAAATTAAATTAAATAGGAAGAAAATTATTCAGAAAATCTAGTGAGTGGCCTGCTAACTTAAAGAGTTTATTGCACTAGAGAAATAATTTACCATATTATCTTAAATTAATGGAAAGTGTTTGTTAATAAAGTTGATTAAATAAGGAATAATGAATAGCTGCTATTGTTCTGTTTGATGGTTCATACAATTTAAAAAATCTGTCAAAAGAAATATAAACATACAAATATGAAAGAAACAGTGAAGTTGAATAGACCTGTTACTGCTACTTCTGTGTATCATGAAAATGAACAGTCTGGAAAAATTAACCATATCATTAAAGTATTGTTATATTTACTTCCCAGTCAAAATGCCCCCTTTTTATCAATATAAATTTAGAAATATTTGTTTATGAAAAACCAGAATCAAATCCAAAATTCTTTGATAACTCCATTCATGGTTAGTTCATTTAAAAAAATAATTTTATCAAAATATGTGGAAAGGAACACTAAAAAGCTATTTTCATAAAGTTGTTTCAGAATAATATATAATATTACTGAAAATCATTTGGAGCCAGTGCCATGACTCGCTTGGTTAATCCTCTGCCTGAAGTGCCGGCATCCCATATGGGCACCAGGTTCTAGTCCCGGTTGCTCCTCTTCCAGTCCAGCTCTCTGCTGTGGCCCGGGAAGGCGGTGGAGGATGGCCCAAATGCTTGGGCTGCTGAACCCGCATGGGAGACCAGGAGAAAGCACCTGGCTCCTGGCTTTGGATCAGCGTAGTTCCAGCCATAGTGGCCATTTTGGGGGATAAACCAGCGGAAGGAAAACCTTTCTCTCTCTCTCTTTCACTAACTCTATCTGTCAAATAAAAAAAAAAAATCATTTAAACTATAAGATATTTAGTGTTCAGTTTATACCCCGTAAAACCACTTTAGAATATACTATCTTAGGTAATCTAAAATACATTAAGTTTACATTTTTAGTTATGGGAAACCTTTGCTTCTATTATGGCCATAAAATGAAAATAAAAGCATAATAAAACATCTGTATTGTCTCTTAAATTGTTTATTTTGGGGGGCTCATTATTTAAGGCTTTTAATATTAAGTATGGTATAACCTGTGGTCTGAGAATTTGTTTGTACTTACACATTATCATGTAATTCATCTGACACTAAACAAAAGTAGTTTCTGCTTTTATGGGTGATTTAAATGCAGAAGTGTTAAAAATTGCACTTTATTGTAGATTTAGTGACTTACATCTGCCCTTTTGTTAAAGGCCAGCTTTCAAGTAAGAAAAACAAAGTTTAAGTATTTCAGACATTTTACTTACAGATATTTTACATTTTAAATGTTCCATGATTTTTACTGGTAATGATTCTAATGAGAATAAACATTGCCCTGTACCATAGAGGAAAATAATTGAGATTAGAATTTTAGTTTCCTAATATGCTTAAAGTTTTCACTGGAAGCATAGAACATTCTGCCTTCTTCCATAATACTTTCTGTTTGGTTAATATTGAGTCATTTCTATGAGTTATTTGTTAAAAACATATTCACATATTCTTACTTCTTGAAATTCATTTGGAAAGTATACTGGTATAAAATATATATTGTAATTTATACCAAAAGTAGCATGCTCAATCTTTAATATCTAATTTGTTTAATATTTTGTCAGATTTATAGTTCATTTGCTGATGAAATAACAACTCAATCCATGTTGGGCTTACAAATTCTACACTTGATTTCCTTTGAAAATTGAAACCCTGACCTAGAAAACAAGAGTACCTTTCAGGGACACTTTCTCTTAAGTTTGACTGTTAGCCACCTGCTATTCTCAGTAAATCAGTCTGGAAACTACTGATCCATAATACAACATTGTCATGTCTCTGATCAAACATGTTCCTGTAAACCAAACATTGCTCCATTCAGTTTGTTCAGTTGAAGATACTCTACTTAGATTAGGCTTAATTATTTTATACATATTTAAAGCAAAATGAATATCAGTAAGTGTGACATTATGATTTGAAGTTGGTTTATTAATCATCATTATAATATTTTTAACTTTTGCAATATATCAAAAACTTACCTAAAATTCATTGCTTAAACCATTTTATTCATTATGGCAACAATGGCTGAGCTTACTATTATCAGTATATTTTAAAATAATTTCAATGGTATAATATGCCATTTTGTTTGTGTTTTTCTTAAAATCTTGTTGACTAGCTTGGTTAATTAAATCTAAGAAATCATTGAATTAATGATTCAATTAAAGATGGTTTTGTTAATGCGATTGTTATGCATCAATAAGTTTTCATTTTTGTTCACTTTGATAAAAAATAAATATCAATTTTGTCTTTGTTTAGTGTATAATTTATACAGAACAAGCAACTCATGAAAAAATAAGAATGATGTTATGCAAAACTTGGGATTCTTTAAAAGGATAGCTTTCTTTATGATTTACTTATTTGAGAACCAACTCATCTCTAAATATCTGAGTATTTTAGGAAAAATACTAACAATACAATAGAATAAGATTGAAAAATTGAAATTAGTAAGGGAACATTAATAGGTAAACAGTAAAGCCATTCATTGATGAGCTAGAGCTGTTTTGTACTGGCTTGAGAATGCCGATGCCATATGTATCTTTACCACTTCATATTCAGTGAGAGTGGGTTAATAGCTTGGTTGGTCATGGAATTGGAACATACTACTAATTAGCACTTTACTTCTTTCCTTCATTTTGGGAGATGAAATTTAATAGAACATCACTGAAACCATCTCATACAACTTGATATTTTCAAGTAAGCATTCATGGAATAATTATTTTTAAGTTATGTGATTTCCTATTGAGTTCATAATAAATTAGTGAAAAACATACAACTATATATATATATATATATATAACAGAGTTATTTTATATAAGCTATTAATAAGATAATGTATATATCATAAATATATACTAACTTGCTTCAGGCTTGCTTAGATTATACTAACTATTATATTTGGCAATAAGTTATAGATAAATTATTTGTGAGATCATCTCTAATTTGTGACCATAAAGATGTAATATTGGCCCTAAGAAGATGTACCTTGCTATTTTAAGTTCCAAGTACAGCAAAAGGCCTTTCATTTCATTAAAGTCCAAAGCAGAGACAAGGGATGGGAAACAGAAATAGTCCTTCTTAATTGTCTGGTATTCATATCATTCCTTCAGACCCTCCGTTAGGATGTCAGTGAAGGTAAGTAGACATTATAGCATGAGTAGCTGAAGTTATGAATTAAGTGCACAATACCTAGAGTTTAATACTCTCCACAGCATGTGCAAAATACAAATGATATGTTAGTATTGGTATCTGTTAGTATAGTTCTATGTCCTGAAAAACTAGTATAATAGGACTACATCTTATATTGTGTACTATATTAATATATTATAATATATATATTCATATAAGTGGATAAAGAAACATACTACCATATTGGCAGTGCATACATAAAATATTTTTGCTGATAGATGTGTAAAATGAAAAAGTAAAATAAAAAAAAAAGTAGACCCAGGAAAAAACAAAGAAATAAAAAATAAATAAAATGAACTGCATTGTTCTGCATATTGTATTATACAGTAACTTAATGGTTAGTGATAGAATAGCCAAGTCTAAATTTCAGCTGCTCATTTTACATTATTTAGGGATTGTAGTGACAGTTTTAAAGCTTTGAATGTAGAGTTTAGAAGGAAAAAAAATGCTGGTAAATGTCACACTTAGGCCACATCTATGGTTTCTTCTTGAGGACAAACAAATTTTGTGTATAAGAACAAGACCTGTTGGCAAGGGTCATCCAAAATAGTAGACTGTCTGGAGAAATTAGGACTGGAAAATAGAGATGCCATGTTGGTTCAAATTCTAAAATAGGACATAATTAAGAAAAATCATACTGATATGCTGTTCCATAGTAAATTGGGGCAGGAGTGGGATAGGGATTACTCCATTTTGTTAATTTCTAATGGGAAAGAAGAACTTGTGTTTGGTGAGCCAATATCAAAGTGTGAATCTTGAAAGATCATTTTTGGATTCCCTATTGGGCCAACATTGGTATTTGCGGCATCTTGAAAGGCAAGTAAATAAAAAGAAAATTCCAATTTTTTAAAATCTTCTTTTTTTTTTTTTGGTAAACAAATTTTCCATTTTAATCCATTTAAAGAATTCATGTATTTACTATCATTCCATCAATTTCCCTACTTATAATCAACTAATATTACATTTCCATTAAAATTATTTAATTATAATTTTTTTAAACTTTTATTTAATGAATATAAATTTCCAAAATACAGCTTATGGATTACAATGGCTTCCCCCCCATAATGTCCCTCCCACCTGCAACCCTCCCCTTTCCCACTCCCTCTCCCCTTCCATTCACATCAAGATTCATTTTTGTTTCTCTTTATATACAGAAGATCAGTTTAGTATAAATTAAGTAAAGATTTCAACAGTTTGCTCCCATACAGAAGCATAAAGTGAAAAATACTGTTTGAGTACTAGTTATAGCATTAAATCACAATGTACAACACACTAAGGACAGAGATCCTACATGAGGAGTAAGTGCACAGTGACTTCTGTTGTTGACTTAACAAATTGACACTCTTGTTTATGGGCTCAGTAATCACCCTAGGCTCTTGTCATGAGCTGCCAAGGCTATGGAAGCCCCCTGAGTTCACCGACTCTGATCATATTTAGACAAGGCCATGGTCAAAGTGGAAGTTCTCTCCTCCCTTCAAAGAAATGTACCTCCTTCTTTGATGACCCATTCTTTCCACTAGGATCTCACTCGTGGAGATCTTTCATTTAGGTTTTTTTTGTTTTTGTTTTTGTTTTTTTTTTTTTTTTTCCCCCCCCCAGCGTGTCTTGGCTTCCATGCCTGAAATACTTTCATGGGCTTTTCAGCCGGATCCGCATGCCTTAAGGGCTGATTCTGAGGCCAGAGTGCTGTTTAGGACATCTGCCATGAAACTTAACTGAAAAGTGAAACTTAAAATCTTCTTTTGCTCCAAGTATTTATCTGGGAAGTCAAGTGCTATGGAAAAATGATGATGTGGAAATTTCTAATTTCCTTTTAAACTTCACCCTGAATATTAAGCTAGTAAACAGTAATATTTTAGGATCAATAATAAACAGATTAAAGCACTATCAAGCCCTATAGTAAGAAACTAATATTAATAAAATTAAAATGAAGTAATTTTTGTACCAAAATGATAGTTTCAATGACCTTTTTCCAGCATCTTTGTGTATCTATTTATATAATTATCATATTTAGATATTATCTATATAATTTATTTTTTTTTATCTTTTATTTAATGAATATAAATTTCCAAAGTACGACTCATGGGTTACAATGGCTTCCCCCCCCATACCGTCCCTCCCACCCACAACCCTCCCCTTTCCCACTCCCTCTCCCCTTCCATTCACATCAAGATTCATTTTCGATTATCTTAATATACAGAAGATCAGCTTAGTATACCTTAAGTAAGGATTTCAACAGTTTGCTCCCACACAGAAACATAAAGTGAAAAATAATAGATGATTTTTTTTAAATGATGATGAAATCAGATCAGACCTATTATCATGTTTAATCCCAGTGAGAGTCAAGTTGGGAATTGATAATTTCTTTTTTTTTTTTTTTACAGAAGATCAGTTTAGTGTACATTAAGTAAAGATTTCAATCGTTTGCACCCCCATAGAAACACAAAGTGAAATATACTGTTTGAGTACTCGTTATAGCATTAAGCCTCAGTGTACAGCACATTAAGGACAGAGATCCTACATGAGGAGTAAGTGCACAGTGACTCCTGTTGTTGACTTTACAAATTGACACTCCTGTTTATGGCATCAGTAATCTCCCTATGCACCAGTCATGAGTTTCCAAGGCTATGGAAGCCCCTTGAGTTCTCCGACTCTTATCTTGTTTAGACAAGGTCATAAGGTCATAGTCAAAGTGGAGGTTCTCTCCTCCCTTCAGAGAAAGGCACCTCCCTCTTTGAAGACCTGTTCTTTCCACTGGGATCTCACTCACAGAGATCTTTTTGCCAGAGTGTCTTGGCTTTCCATGCGTGAAATACTCTCATGGGCTTTTCAGCCAGATCCGAGTGCCTTTAGGGCTGATTCTGAGGCCAGAGTGCTATTTAGGACATCCGCCATTCTATGAGTCTGCTGAGTATCTCACTTCCCATGTTGGATCACTCTCCCCTTTATTTATTCTATCGGTTAGTGTTAGCAGATACTAGACTTGTTTATGTGCTCCCTTTGACTCTTAGTCCTTTCATTATGATCAATTGTGAACTGAAATTGATCACTTGGAATAGTGAGATGGCATTGGCACATGCCACCTTGATGGGATTGAATTGGAATCCCCTGGTATGTTTCCAACTCTACCAATTGGGGCAAGTCAGCCCGAGCATGCCCCAAATTATACATCTCTTCCCTCTCTTATTCCCACTCTTATGTTTAACAGGGATCACATTTCAGTTAATTTTCAACACTTAAGAATAACTGTGTGATAATTACAGAATTAAACCAGTCATATTAAGTAGAACAGACAAAAAAAAAATACTATGAGGGATAATGTATTAAGTTGTCCATTAGCAGTCAGGGCTATGCTGATCAAGTCACCATTTCTCATAGCGTCCATTTCACTTCAGGAGGTTTCCTTTTTGGTGTTCAGTCAGTTGTCACCGATCAGGGAGAACATATGGTATTTGTCCCTTTGGGACTGGCTTACTTCACTCAGCATGATGTGTTCCAGATTCCTCCATTTTGTTGCAAATTACTGGATTTCGTTGTTTCTTACTGCGGTATAGTATTCTAAAGAATACATATCCCATAATTTCTTTATCCAGTCTACCATTGATGGGCATTTAGGTTGGTTCCAGGTCTTGGCTATTGTGAATTGTGCTGCAATAAACATTAGGGTGCAGACCGCTTTTTTGTTTATCAATTTAAACTCCTTTGGGTAAATTCCAAGGAGTGGGATGGCTGGGTCGAACGGTAGGGTTATCTTCAGGTTTCTGAGGAATCTCCAGACTGATTTCCATAGTGGCTTGACCAGTTTGCATTCCCACCAACAGTGGGTTAGTGTCCCTTTTTCCCCACATCCTCGCCAGCATCTGTTGTTGGTAGATTTCTGTATGTGAGCCATTCTAACCGGGGTGAGGTGAAACCTCATTGTGCTTTTGATTTGCATTTCCCTGATTGCTAGTGACCTTGAACATTTTTTCATGTGCCTGTTGGCCATTTGGATTTCCTCTTTTGAAAAATGTCTATTGAAGTCCTTGGCCCATCTCTTAAGTGGGTTGTTGGTTTTGTTTTTGTGGAGTTTCTTGATCTCTTTGTAGATTCTGGTTAATAACCCTTTATCTGTTGCATAGTTTGCAAATATTTTTTCCCATTCTGTCGGTTGTCTCTTCACTCTCCTGACTGTTTCTTTTGCAGTACAGAAACTTCTCAATTTGATGCAATCCCAATAGTTGATTTTGGCTTTGACTGCCTGTGCCTCCTGGGTCTTTTCCAGAAATTCTTTGCCTGTGCCAATATCTTGAAGGGTTTCTCCAATGTTCTCTAATAACTTAATGGTGTCAGGACGTAGATTTAGGTCTTTAATCCACGTTGAGTGGATTTTTGTGTAAGGTGAAAGGTAGGGGTCTTGCTTCATGCTTCTGCACGTGGAAATCCAGTTTTCCCAGCACCATTTATTGAATAGACTGTCCTTGCTCCAGGAATTAGTTTTAGATCCTTGATCAAATATAAGTTGGCTGTAGATGTTTGGATTGATTTCTGGTGTTTCAATTCTGTTCCCTTGGTCTATCCATCTGTTTCTGTACCAGTACCATGCTGTTTTGATTACAACTGCCCTGTAGTATGTCCTGAAGTCTGGTATTGTGATGCCTCCGGCTTTGTTTTTGTTGTACAAGATTGCTTTAGCTATTCGAGGTCTCTTGTGCCTCCATATGAATTTCAGCATCATTTTTTCTAGATCTGCGAAGAATGTCTTTGGTATCTTGATTGGGATTGCATTGAATCTATAAATTGCTTTTGGGAGAATGGACATTTTGATGATATTGATTCTTCCAATCCATGAGCATGGAAGATTTTTCCATTTTTTGGTATCCTCTTCTATTTCTTTCTTTAAGGTTTTGTAATTTTCATCGTAGAGATCTTTAACATCCTTGGTTAAGTTTATTCCAAGGTATTTGATTGTTTTTGTAGCTATTGTGAATGGGATTGATCTTAGAATTAGAATCATACCATGCAGCTTCTCAGACCACAGCGGGATGAAGCTGGAAATTAGCAACTCAGGAAACCCCAGAAAGTATGCAAACACATGGAGACTGAACAACATGCTCCTGAATGAACACTGGGTCATTCAAGAAATCAAAAGAGAAATCAAAAACTTTCTGGAAGTAAATGAAGACAACAACACAACATATCAAAACTTATGGGATACAGCAAAAGCAGTATTGAGAGGCAAATTTATAGCAATAGGTGCCTATATCAAGAAATTGGAAAGGCACCAAATAAATGAGCTTTCAGCGCACCTCAAGGACCTAGAAAACTGCAGCAAACCAAACCCAAATCTAGTAGGAGAAGAGAAATAATTAAAACCAGAGAAGAAATCAACAGGATTGAATCCAAAAAAACATTACAAAAAATCAGCCAAGCGAGAAGCTGGTTTTTTGAAAAAATAAACAAAATTGACACCCCATTGGCCCAACTAACTAAAAAAAGAAAAGACCCAAATCAATAAAATCAGAGATGAAAAAGGAAACGTAACAACAGACACCACAGAAATAAAAAGAATCATCAGAAATTACTACAAGGACCTGTATGCCAGCAAACAGGAAAACCTATCAGAAATGGATAGATTCCTGGACACATGCAATCTACCAAAATTGAACCATGAAGACATCGAAAACCTAAATAGACCCATAACTGAAACAGAAATTGAAACAGTAATAAAGGCCCTCCCAACAAAGAAAAGCCCAGGACCAGATGGATTCACTGCTGAATTCTACCAGACATTTAAAGAAGAACTAATCCCATTTCTTCTCAAACTATTCAGAACAATCGAAGAAGAGGGAATCCTCCCAAATTCTTTCTATGAAGCCAGCATCACCTTAATCCCTAAGCCAGAGAAAGATGCAGCACTGAAAGAAAATTACAGACCAATATCCCTGATGAACATAGACGCAAAAATCCTCAATAAAATTCTGGCCAATAGAATACAACAACACATCAGGAAAATCATCCACCCAGACCAAGTGGGATTCATCCCTGGTATGCAGGGATGGTTCAACATTCGCAAATCAATCAATGTGATTCACCACATTAACAGACTGCAGAAGAAAAACCATATGGTTATCTCAATTGATGCAGAGAAAGCATTTGATAAAATACAACACCCTTTCATGATGAAAACTCTAAGCAAATTGGGTATAGAAGGAACATTCCTCAATATAATCAAAGCAATTTATAAAAAACCCACAGCCAGCATCCTATTGAATGGGGAAAAGTTGGAAGCATTTCCACTGAAATCTGGCACCAAGCAGGGATGCCCACTCTCACCACTGCTATTTAACATAGTTCTGGAAGTTTTAGCCAGAGCCATCAGACAAGAAAAAGAAATCAAAGGAATACAAATCAAGAAGGAAGAAGTCAAACTATCCCTCTTTGCAGACGATATGATTCTGTACTTAGAGGATCCAAAGAACTCTACTAAGAGACTATTGGAACTCATAGAGGAGTTTGGCAAAGTGGCAGGATATAAAATCAATGCACAAAAATCAACAGCCTTTGTATACACAAGCAATGCCATGACTGAGAAAGAACTGCTAAGATCTATATAATTTAAATAGAGTGTTTTTTTTAATGGAGGAAATGCTGGTTAAACACAGAGCATGCTGAAACATTAATAGGTTATGATCTACAAATATACAAATGTCTGAGGAAACATGGCAACTTACTGTTATCAATGATGTCTAAGAATCAAACTGTATAAAGTTGGCAAAAATTCTAGAAGAGTGTAGCTTTATGCTGGACATACAAGATTACTTCAGATAAAAGAGTAGATCCTCAAGAGATGACCATCAGTAATTAACAATCTCTTCTGAGACCAGAATAGTATCAATTGAAAATGTGGCATAGGCATTTGGGGTTAAGAAGAATGCTCACATCTGTAAAGTTGTGAAGTTCTGAAATTCATATAAAGCTTGAAAATGCAAATTTCGTCTTAGTTGCATGCATTATTAGCAAAGTTGGATGGCTAGACACTGAAATATTTTTAAATTCACAGAAAATGTTATAGCAAGAAGCAACACTGAAAAATGTATTTATTTTTGCTGCTTCTCCAATATTAAAACATTTTTTGTTTCTTTTTTTCAGTTAGGTTCAGCACCCAGGAATAATGCTAGTATAATACTTGGTGTGCTTATGGTCTGAACAAGTTAATAGGGCTCTTTAACTTCATGATAATAAATGGCCTGAGTGAATCTCCTGCAGCACTATCCTAAAATCACCAGGGTAACATTCTGCTGTAGTGGCTTAAATATGCCCTTGTGGTCTGAAACATAATTGCACTTCTATGGACAGCTAATTGACTACAACAGACTGATTTAGGTGCTTAGAATAAAATTTCATTACTTTAATTATTGTTCAGTGAGGTGTTCCAGTATTCTAAAACAAACCATTCATGTGAAATCTTGTTCTGGAAAAAAACTAAATACTACCTATAATAAATTTTGTATAACACTCCAACTGTGCAGTAGAGTAAGTTAAAATTTTTGGTAGATTTTCAAAAATAATCTTTATTTGAAAGGAAAATGTAATGAATTGTAATGTGACTCCTTAGCAAAAGGAGATATTTCCCTAATGAAAATTTTAAAAATAATAGCTAAAGTATTGAGGATTCAAAGTGGATCCATAATGAACTCTTCATTATATAATCCTATATTCCCACAATATTGACATTATATGCTTATTTCAGATATAAGGAAACTGAAGTGAGAAAAAGTTGAACAAGTTGTCCAAACTCATAGCTAGAAAGTGGTGGATCTGGGATTCAAAGCAAGGTGGTATGGTTCTAATTGTTTGAACCATTGTGCTTACAACAAAGCCAAGACCAAAATATGGATAATAGCAACACTATTTCCTTCTTACTATGTGTAACATACGTTGCTAAAATCTTCTATCTCTTCTGATCTGCACAGAGAGCTTCTCTCCACATTTTTACTTGGCCCATAGAAGAGAAATCACTTCCTCTTAGAATCTGCCTTGACTTGCTGAGGCCTTGTTAACAGATTACCACAAACTGTGTGGTGTAAACAGCTGAAATTTATTTTCTCAATTTATAGAGTTTAGAAATCCAAGATCAAAGTGTCAACAGTGTCAGCTCCTTCTGTAGACAGTTAGGAAGAATTTGCTGCATGATTCTCCCTTAAATTCTAGTGATTTTTAGTAATGATTAATGTTCCTCTTATGATTACCTTGTAATATTGGGTTAGGGCCCACATTAATGACCTCACTTTAACTTGATAACCTAAAAGACGTTTCCTAAGGAAGATCACATTCACAGACACTGGGGCTAGGATTTCAACATATGAACTTTGGGAAACATAATTGATCCTATAATATACTACTCACACTTACTTAGTTCATCATTATAGAATCCCCATAGCCATAAAGTAGGCATTACTATATTCATTTTATGGATATTTCTCACTTAATTTTAGTTCCCCTGCATGAGAGAAATGTTGCTAATTGTGATTGATTGGTTAGACTCAAAGCCATTTATTGGGCCATTTCACAGTGACTTAAAACAACCCAGATCAGTTTTCATAATCTCCCTATTTATTTTCTTGTGATAAACAAACCTTGCCCTTAGCACTGTGACAACCATCATCTTTTGTCAGCCTTGTTAAAAAGTCAAATGACAACATTTCCCAAAACAATAGTATTGCGTTGTGGAAGTACAAATTAAGAGGTCCTGATGGACTTCCAGAACTAAACCCCTGGAGTCTGAAAATGTTCTTCATTTCACTAAGCAACATGGGCTTTCCCAGTTATTAAAAAACAAACAAACAAAAACCACAATTTATTTTCTATTTGACTGTTGATGCTCTCACCATTTGTTGTTTGGCGGCTGGCAAATCTAGTAGTAATAAAGTGTAAATGGAGAAAAAATTGCAGCAAGAAAAACATACACCAAAATTTTAACAGCTATGTTGTGGGTCTCACTACTGTTATGTTATTACATAAGTAGACAGTGACTGAGTAGTTAAACAGCTTAACTAAGGTCTCAAACAAAGAAGCAAATAAAAGGGATACAAAGCAAAAGATTTTGTGGTAGATATTTAACTCCCTGCCTCCCCCCCAAAAAACCTAATAAAACACATTTTAGTATTTCCTAATTTGCCTTGGAATGGGCTTTAATTTTGTACTCTAGAATAGGCTATTTTAAACTTGGCATAAAATCACAATGCAACCCAGTATTTTAGAGTATAAATATATGCCTACTTTGTCCTAGGCAGTCCTCTGATCCGACAGTGAAGAAAACAAACACAGTATAACATAGGAAACCTCTGAGTTCCACTGTCTCCAAGGGTGGAAATGTTCCACAGTGGAATGCTATACCATTCTCATTCAGTGGCCATTGAGTTCTGGTGCTGTTCCTGTCTACTCAGTATTATGTTAGTAATATGGGATTTGAACTAAAATCTTAATGTTTATTTTATGTTTTTTACTTGTAGTTTATTTATTTGATAGAGAGACACAGAGAGAGGGAGAGAGTTCCCATGCGCTAGTTCACTCCCTAAGTGCCTATAACACCTCTGTGATAGGGGCTGTAGCTGACAGCTGGAAACTGAATCCAGGTCCCCCATGCTGATAGAAGGAACTCATATTCAATGTGTACAAGGAAAGTGCTGGAAAGAAGGAAACAACACTGCAATTTGAGAATTATATCAACTCTGTACTGCCCACTCTGTACCAGTTGCTATATAAGAATAATACATTCCTGTTTATTACAGTCATTGTAAATCATTTTTGTCACCTGAAGTCAAACAGAACTTTATTAAAGAAAAATATATAGTAAAATTACTTAAAATTAGTTCTCACCATTTACAATCACAGAACTTAAACAGGAGATTTTGGGGAGTGAGCATTTGACCTATCAGCATTTGACCTATGGACATCCCATATCAGAGTCTCTGTGTTCTATAGCTGCCTCTGTCCCTTCATCTAGCTTCCTGCTGATGTAGGCTCTCATAAACACAAGGTTCTCCTTCTTGTACACATTGAACATTGCAATTTCTTGCCCTCCAGAAAGTAGGCAGCTTCATCTGACTAGTTCAAGCCAAAAGATTGATAATGGGAGACTAGTGCTGCTTTCATCTAAGGCAGTAAAAAGTCCTTTTATGATTCCTGCCCTACTTTACAAGCTTAGATGCTATGTGCTGTAATTGTGCATACAAGGTAGCAACAAACTAGATCCCTGAGTCACTGTTCAAAAAAACAGTTGCCTAAGAGAGGACATGTCCATGCAGCTGACTATAAGTGACAAACCATTATTTAATAAGCCACTGAAGTATTATGGTTAATTTGTTTCACTCCATTAATTCCATATCCTTGAACTTTTTGTGATATTCTTATTTAATTTTACAAATATTTCCCCCATTCTGAAGGTTACTTTTTATTAAAAGTAATTTAAATTAGTTTTGTATATTTGAGAGGAAATGAGATGGAGAAAAGAACATACATGTAAACAGAGATCCCATCTTCTGGTTCACTCCCCAGATGCCCACAATGGCTGAGGCTGGGCCAGGGCCTGAGCCATAAGCCAGGACTTCAGTCCAGGTTTCCTACATAAATAGCAGGAACACAATGATTTCAATCATACTGCTTTCTCCCAGAGTTTACAGTGATAGGAAGATTGAGTCAGGACCTGGAGATGGAAATAAAACTCAGCTGTTCCAATGTGGGACGCCAGCATGCTAACCAGCAACTCTAATTCTTTGGTTTATTATTACTATTATTATTAATTTTCTTTGATGTGCACAAACTTTTGTTCAGTATTTTCCCAGTTATTTGTTTTTGCCTGTGCTTCAGGTGTTGTACCCAAAAAATAATTGCTGAGACCAAAATCAAGAAGCATTTTTTGCCTTTATCTGCTTTTAGTCATATTAATGGTTTCAAGTCTTATGGCTAAGTCTTTAATTCATTTTAGAGTTGAATTTTGTATACGGTGTGAGATACAGGAAAGATTTTATTCTTTTCCATGTGGATTTTTGGGTTTTTAACACCATTTATCAAGGAGACTTTCCCCATTGTGTATTCTTAGCTCCCTTGTTGATGAAAATTTGACTACAAAAATGTGGATTTGTTTTCTGTGCTCGCTGTTCTGTTCTATTGGTCCCTATATGTGTTTTCATACTACCACCATGCTGTTTAGGTTACTTTTAGCTTTGTAAAATATTTTGAATCTAGGAAGTTTGATTCTTCCAACCTTGTTCTTCTTACTCAATATACTTTCTCTATTCAAAGCAATCTTTGGAATTAGGGTCTTTTGTGGTTCCATATGAATTTTAGAGATGCTTTTACATCTGTGAAAATTACATTGGATTCTGGTAAGGCTTGCATTGAATCTGCATTATCACTCAGGTAGTATTGACATCTTAAAATATTGATTCTTCAAATATGTGAAAACAATATATATTTCTGTCCTTTTTTATAATTATAATTTTCAGTATAAGTCATTTAACTTCTTTCATTAAATTTATTCCTATGTACTTTCTTATTTTGTTGCTATTGTAAAAGGGGGTTGTTTTCTTAGTGTCCTTTTCAGATAGTTTGTTATCCATGTATAGAAACATCACTGATATTTGTATGTTGGTTTTGTATCCTATAACTTTATTCTAACAGTTTATTTGTTTTTAGGGTTTTCTTTATAAAGAATCATGATTTCTGCAAATAAAGTTAAGTTACTTCATCCTTTCTGCTTTAGGTGCATTTCCTTTTTTTTTTTTTTTTAACCTAATTGCTCTGGCAACAACTTTCAGTAATACATTTATTAGTAGTGATAACAGACATCATTGTCCAATATCAGATATTAGAAGAAAGGTTTTAATTTTTCCACCAATGGTTATCAGTTTATCTGTGAGTTTTTCATATACAGTGTTTATTTTTGTCCAGGTAATACAGTTTTTCTTTTTATCCAGGTAAATTATTTTTGTATCTATTATATTCAATTTTCTAGTCATGAATCGATGTCCACTTATTTTCTTTGATCTCAACTACTCCTACTGCTTCATGTATAATTCTCAACTCTAAAACATAAAATATAAATATATATTTATAAAAGATATCAATATATCTTATACACAGCAGACTCATAGACTGGCAGATGTCCTAAACAGCACTCTGGCCTCAGAATCAGCCTTTAAGGCATTCAGATCTGGCTGAAGAGCCCATAAGAGTATTTTAGGCATGGAAAGCCAAGACACTCTGGCAAAAAAAAAGAAAGAGGACCTAAATGAAAGATCTCTGCAAGTGAAATCCCAGTAGAAAGAACGGGCCATCAGAGAAGGAGGTACCTTTCTCTGAAGGGAGGAGAGAACTTCCACTTTGACTATGACCTTGTCTAAATAAGATAGAAGTCAGCGAACTCAAGAGGCTTCCATAGCCTTGGAAGCCCATAACTGGAGCCTAGGGAGATTACTGATGCCATAAACAAGAGTGTCAAATTGTTAAGTCAACAACAGGAGTCACTGTGTACTCACTCCTCATGTGGGATCTCTTTCCTTAATGTGTTGTCCAATGTGAAGTAATGCTATAACTAGTACTGGAACAGTATCTTTACACTTTATGTTCTGTGTGGGTGCAAACTGATGAAAGCTTTACTTAATATATACTAAATCGATCTTATGTATATAAAGATAATTGAAAATGAATCTTGATGTGAATGGAGTGGGAGAGGGAGTGGGAGATGGGAGGTGTGCAGGTAGGAGGGAAGTTGGGGGGTAGGAGTCATTGTAATCCATAAACTGTACTTTGGAAATTTATATTTACTAAATAAAAGATAAAAAATAAATAAATAAATAAATAAATATATTCTACCAACTTTGTCCCTCATAAATTCAATATTTAAGCAACTAAATGTTTTTTTCCATCAAACTCCACTTTTTCCTATATTCTTTGTTTCATTTAGAATCAAGAAACCATTAAGTCATGCTCAATTTCCTCATCTCTTTATCTCAACTTGGTTCTGATTTTCAGATTTCAAAGATGTCCTAGAAGTTAAACTGAATTCTAATCCTTAATAACAGTGCAGTTTGACTGATTCTTATTTTTATTATCATTCTTAGGTACCTAATTTTCATAGATTTTGAGCTATTATCCTTTTTCACATTCACTCATTCAACAGCCAATTACACTTCCAGTTGTAAGTCTAATTACGTTACTTCCCTGTTTGGAATCATTCAGTGGTCCTTTCTTCCTCAATTAAAATTCAGAATATAATTCAAATGTATTAATATGATATAACAAGCTCTTCTTAATCAGTTAATTTCTCAAGAGTTTTCTTTTTTGAAACAAAGAACATCCTAACATTTATTCTAAGATTTCTCTGGTTTCTTGAAATACTTCATACTCTCTTATCTCTTAGATCTCTTACAGTTATCATTTTGGAGACATTTCTTCATTGCCTCTTTTCTATGCATCTTTGTAAGTAGATAAGTCAATGGCTTCCTTCTTTCCAGGCTATCTTCTCAAGGTCACCCCCTCTCCCACAAGCCCCACACAACAGCCTTGGCATATGAAGACACTACCTTCCTTAGAGGGAAGATATCCTCATAGCCTTTGATTAACAAGCCAGTGATTTACACTAGAGGAATGGACAGGCAATTTTTATTGTTCATTATAGACTCATGGTTTCTCTCCTGTAATGCAACCTAATAGACATGCAGGTGTTACTCTGTTCTTTAAATGATAGCCTGTGAAAACTGGGGTGAGGGAAACTGGTACAAACCTGAGGTTCATCATGCTTGCTATACCATGATTAATAAAGCTGTTTGTCCTAGGTGTCCACATATTCTTCTGTGTATTTTAAAACGTAGAAAACTTCTTGTTAGCAGACAAATGGTATACAATTGGTGACCCTTCACAGTTCTTGATAGTGTCCTCTTTTGGAAATACTGTCCAATTTTAGTTCCAATGCTCCCTAGTGTTGCCATTCTAATTAATTAAAAATTTAAGATAGCTGAACTTGTGAAGCATTTCCCTTAAGGCGCTGAATCAATCTTCTTCTCCTATATCTTTCCAAATATATATTTTTACCTATGTTTGTGAACCTCTCTGTAATTATTGGTTTACATATACCCTCCTTGCTAGGATATTGTGATATTCTTGCTAAATATTATGTCTGATTTTGACAGCATTTTGTATGTAATAATTGCTAGGTTACTTTCTTGACAGATTATCTTACAGTTGCTATCTCCAAAATGTGACAAAATATACACACACAATAACTTGCTGTCTGTAGGTCTGTCATTGTCTATTTTCTTACACTAACCAACATTTTATTCTCATTGTTTCTCTAAAATTGTAATGCATTATTAATTCCATCTTCTTAAGCAAGTTGCCTGTAATTATAATTGTCTTTCTAAAAAAGAAAATGCAACAGCTGCACCTACTCTGAAAATGGATCCTTAGAGAATGTAATTAAGTTATTTCAATTTGGAAACTGAATATTATCAAGAGCTATGGGATGTATAACCTTAAGGCAGACCTTTCCCCTTGGTTTTTAATAGTATGTCGTTTGCAGAAACCTAGATAACTAGAAAATTAGAATGTAAATTTTTTTGCAGCTTGAATCAGAGGCTTAATAAATGAAATTATTTTATATAATCTTAACATGTTGCAGTTAGAATGTTTGGTAGACCACTGAGCAAAGGAAGTTAAAGCCATGTGTTCAATACCTTTGTGACACTTTATAGGTTTACTTACTTTGCTTTATAACTATGGATTATTCTTATAACCTCTGACAAATATTATACACTACATTTCTTAAGACACAAACTTAATCTGAAAAGAAAGCCATTATGAATTTTTATAGTCTCCAGAAAAGTCAATTCCAAGGGCATGAACAATTTTCTACAGAGGCTGCCTTCATACATGAAAACATGATTTTATAATTGGAAATTTCTTTAAGGGAGATAAAAAGTATTGTTTAGTGTAAGTCCATGCATTTCAAAATGATGTTAGAAGAGTCTTTTGAAACATTTACTGCATTTTGTTTATTATATTTTAATTTTGATAATGGCCTACATTTTTATATGTAAATAGTCAATTGGTATTGTTTTTCAGCAAAATGTAGGCTAGGTGACATTTTATTTGATGAACATATCATTTAGTATTAATAATACATGAGAAATGCTAATAAAATAGTCAATAAAAATAAAAATATTTGACTTAACATTTTAGTAAACACTTAAAACTATCGCTCTTGGCTTGATGAATCTCCTTTTTTGCAATAATCAGGTATCTGCTCTTCAGAAAGGACCTTGCTATCACGTGAGTAGTCATTTGATTTTGGACAAAGAATCAATCATATTAAATTTCTACTTATCTTAATCAAATTCCTTCCCTCTATAATTCATAATGACCTCAGTTGTCCCATCTATTCAAACAGGTAAAATATAATTCCTTTTACATTGTCAATATTTTAGACATCTGAAATAATATCATATGACCTTCTTGAGTTAAACGTTTCAAGATGTAGATCACCATGAAATAGAAGATATTTTTATTAGTGCTGAAAATTGAAATCCATGAATAGAATTTTCATAATACACATTTTCTCTTAACTTTTTTGAAGACCATTTATGTATAGTTCATGTTGTCATACTTAATGGAGCATTGGCTAATTCATTTCAGAGACACAAAGCATTGCATTTTTGAAAGTCATTGAAGATAAAAGTGATGAAATATAAGTTGATGCTCAAGTTAACTGTTAAATCTAAGCACATTTAAGTGTTACTCAATATCTTTAAGGCAGTTAATGCTGATACATGTTGACATTGACACTTACATGGAAGCAATTAATAGAGAAAAATTTCAGAGTATGCAATTATTATAAATAATAATGCACCTAGAGAATGTACCAGAGATATTCTCTAAGTGTCAGCATTTTCTAATGGTAATATAAAAGCTGAATGCTCTTGTAAATTTTCCTATTTAATCAAAGATGATCTAACAGTAAAAAAGTTCACACATAAAAATTTAATCAAATGTCAAATTTCTTCTAGTATCTTCAACTGCTATGTTCCTATTAAACATTGCACTTAATCCTATCTTTATGATCAGTTTTGAACTTAAACCAGTCACTTTACCTAGTAAGGTGGCATTGGCACCTACCAATTTAATGGGATTTGGAGTCCCATGGCAAGTTTTTAGCTTTACCCTTAGGGGTAAGTCCAAGGGAATGTGTGTCAGAATGTACATCTCCTCCCTCTCTTATTCCCACTATTATTTTTGACAGGGATCAATTTTCAATTGGATTTAAACACCTAAGAATAATTCTGTGTTAATCAGCCCTTAATGCAGAGCATTTCAGGCATGGAAAGCCAGGACACTGTGGCAAAAAGTGACCTACATAAAAGATCTTTATGAACGAGGCCCCAGTGGAAAAAAGGGGCCATCAAAGAAGGAGGTACCTTTCTCTGAAGGAGGAGAGAGCATCCTCTTTGATTATGGCCTTGTCTAAATAAAGCTGGACTTGTGGACTCAAGAGGCTTCCTTGGCAGCTCATGACAAGAGCCTCGGATGACCACTGACATCATAAATAAGAGTATTAATTATTAAATCAACAACAGGAGTCACTGTGCACTTGCTCCCCGTGTAGGACATCTGTCCTTAATGTGTTGTACTGTGAGAATTAACAGTAAAACTAGTATTCAAACAGTACTTTATACTTTGTGTGTCTGTGTGGGTGCAAACTGTTGAAATCTTTACTTAATATAGAGTTGATCTGTATTTAAAGATAATTCAAAATGAATCTTAATGAAGAATGGGATGGGAGTGATAGTAGGAGGTGGGGTGGTTTGGGGGTGGAAGGGTGGGTATGGGGGGGAAGAACCACTATAATCTAAACTAGTTGTACTTATGAAAGTTACATTTATTAAATAAAAGCTTTCTATAAAAAATATTTCACTAGAGGTCATCTTTGAAATGAAATTAAAGAAAAAACAAAGCACAGTAAAAATCATTACTATATAAATTGAAGTGTAAACTTATCTCATTGTCTGTATATGGAAATTAGAGCATGGAAATAAAATTTGTTTAACAAAGATTTAATATAAATGCATGCATACTAGTTGTACAGCAAGTTATCTATATATCCCAAGTTAAGAATTCTCATAGAGGTGATTAAGCTTTTGGATTGGATAATCTAACTAGTCCATAATATATACTTTTCTGACATTGTGAAGAGCAAAATCATAAAATGATTGAAACTTTGGTCTAATCCTTTATAATTTGTACTATGAATTAATTTAAATAATAAATAGGAGCAATTGTTGTAATGTAGTGGGTTAAACCACTGCCTGCAACTCCAGCATCCAATATGGGTGCTGGTTCATTGTCCTTGCTGATCCACTTCCAATGCAGCTTCCTGTTAATGGCTTTGAAAAAGCAGCAGAAGATGGCTCAAGTATTTGGGCCCCTGTTACCCAAGTTGGAGACCTGGATGAAGTTCCCAGTTTCTGCATGGGAGCACTGTCCATTGTACCTATTTGGGGAGTGAAATAGTGGATGGACGATCTCTTCTCTCACTCTCTCTCTCTCTATTTCTCTTTCTCCCTCTATCTCTGTAACCCTGACTTTCAAAGTAAATCAATAACTCTAAGTAAGTTAAAAAAGTGACCAATGTTGTTGCATAGCGGGAAAAGCTGCTGCCTGCAATGCCATTATCCCATATGGGCAGTGGTTCCCTATCCAGCTAATGGCCTAGCAAAAGTAACAGAAGGTATCCTAAAAGCCTGGGCCCCTGCTACCTATGTGGAAGGCCTGGAAGAAGCTCCTGGCTCCTGGGTTGGGCCTGGCCAAGCCCTGGCTATTGCAGTCATCTGGAGGGTGAACCAGTGAATGGGAGAACCTCTCTTTCTCTCTCACTCTTGCAAATAACTATTTTTTAAATAAATAAGAAGTATATTAAATATGGAGTTGTGGAAAATCCCACAGGAATCTCAAAAAAGAGTCATGGATCACTGCTTACCTGAAAAGGAGATGAACTGTGGAGACTCCACAGTAAAACATTGAGTTAAGAAGTTACCACGAGCCACAAAATAAAAGTAAAGTGGAGTTATAAGTCAGGAGCTAAGGCAATGCCTAACGGCTATTAGGGAGACGCTCCTAATCATGCCAAGCAGACATCTCTGGTCAGTCAGATAACAGTGTGCTGTGGACAATACCCTCCTACCCACGCTGACTGGACAGTTCAACCATAAGTAATGTGGGAGCAGTATTGACTGGACTGTTCAACTATAAGCAAGGAGGAACCAGCATTGACTGGACAAGTTGGAGGATGGCAATCTGGTGAACTGCCGAAAATGAGGATCAAAAGGGAGCCCTCGCACCACTCTTCATCCTCTCGGGGGATCATGGCCTGGTGTGTGTGAACCTCTGGATGGCCACACACCTGGAGCTGAAGGGGCAGCCCGCTACTCTGCATGGAGCAGGTAGCGTCACAAGCCTACCTGCAGCTCAGGTCCCTGAGCTGTAACCCCACTGTGTGTGAGTGGTGTGTGGCCCAGTGTGTGTGAACCTCTGGATCTCCTCACACTTGGAGCTGAAGCGCTAGCTTGTTAGCCCCCTTGCTAAGCGACACAAGGCGACTACAGGATCAAAACTCCAGCCGAGATGCTGTCTCACCGCCTCGCCTGGAGTCATTATCAGCCTGCTGCCAGAGCTGACCACAAAGCCAGACCAGGCCTCTCATCAGGGGACCTCTCCAACTTCTCACCTGGCTGTCCGCCTGGGAACTTTGAGACTACTGCCCAGAGTGACAGCCATCCCACAACTTCCTGCTTCTAAGTGACTGATCCAAGATCCATCTCTGCTGAGACATGGAGCGCTGGACCTTGAACACTGACACTCTTTTTTGTGACCGTGATACAAGCCTTGAAAACGCAGCTTTTACAAATAATATTAGTCATGTGTAATATAATATATTATATATATAGGGTATATATAGGGTGTGTATATATATATATATATAATATGCCCTATGCAAGGTATCTGTAAATAATATATATACCCTATATTATATATATAGGGTATATATAGGGTGTGTGTGTATATATATATATATATAACTATAATATACCCTATGCAAGGTATCTGTAAATAATGCTGGAGACCTTGATGTACATATACTATTATAATTATATAGCCCTCAAAATTCCTGTAACAGTGTATACTGTGATCCATGGATTAATGAATAAATTCAAGTAGTATTATTGATATTGATATTAATGGTGTTGATTCCAGTAGTCCTCTAGTCATTAAGGGAATAGTGTTACTCTGATAGCTAAGTATTATCGTAAGTAAGTAGATGATAAGTAGTTATGTTAAACTAAGTAATTCAGTAAGTGTGTTCAGTTAGCTATAAGTTATGATAAGTTATATTTTTGACAATATTGATAGTGATATTAGTGATATTAATAAGTGTGTTAAGTAATTATGTTAAGTTAGGTGATTAGGCCAAGTAGTTAAGCTAAATAGTTACGTTAAGCTAAGTAGCTAGGTTAAGTAGTTAAGTCACATTAAGTAGTGGTGTTAAGTTTATTGATAAGTGTATTAAATAGTATAGATTGATAAGTATATTGATACTGATAAGTGTATTGACCTCATTGAGCATGCTGATGAGTAGTGTGATTAAAAACCCCTGGTGTGTAAGCAATAAAATCTCTCATTGGAAAGACAGTCTTGTGTCCTGGTGTTTCTTCCTTCCCAATGACTGACAAGTTGTATGTCACACTTGCTACTGTCGAGCTGCGTAACAGTAGGCGCTCGCGACAGGAGTGCATCGCCATAATACTCAGAAGAACAACACTGAAAAGTTCTTTAATTAGTAACAGTTTTACAATTATAAATTATAAAATTTCTTCTCATTAGATCTCCAGGAAACAAGAAAAAATCTTTGAGAAATATAAAATCCAGATACATTAAATATTTGCTTAACATTACTCAATAATTGTTAGATCTACCATATAATGCATATTAGAATCTTATTTTTTAAAAGACATTTAAATGGTATTTCTTAAGTTAAACGTTATCTCATGAAAGCATACCCTCAGTTACAAGAGTAAAATGAATTCCAAATATAAAGATTCTAATAGAACTTTTTTTTTTTTTTTTTTGACAGGCAGAGTGGACAGTGAGAGAGAGAGACAGAGAAAAAGGTCTTCCTTTTGCTGTTGGTTCACCCTCCAATGGCCGCCGCGGCTGGCGTGCTGTGGCTGGCGCATCCCGCTGATCCGAAGCCAGGAGCCAGGTGCTTCTCCTGGTCTCCCATGCGGGTGTAGGGCCCAAGCACTTGGGCCATCCTCCACTGCATTCCCGGGCCATAGCAGAGAGCTGGCCTGGAAGAGGGGCAACGGGGACAGAATCCGGCGCCCTGACCGGGACTAGAACCCGGTGTGCCGGCACCGCAAGGCAGAGGATTAGCCTATTGAGCCACGGCACAGGCTTCTTATAGAACTTTAAAGCTATGGTTACAAAGGGAATGGAGCAAGATGGCAGCTGAGTAAGATGCTTTGGAGATCATTTCCCCACAGCTACAGAAATTGGAATATCTATTCACACACTAAATCACCTTTAAAAGAGCCATGGCAGCCAGTTGGGAGATCAGAGAGCCTGATTAGTATAATAACAAGGAAAATCACATTAAAGCATACAGAAGGCAAAGGTTACTTTAACCACCCCTTCTCCGGCCCCATCTGGAGAAACATAGATATAGGCTCCTCCTGATTAAAAGTGGAAGAGGGAAGCCTGCACCGTGGTTCACTTGGCTAATCCTCTGTCTGTGGCGCCGGCACCCCGGGGTTTGAGTCCTGGTTGCAGCGCCGGGTACTAGTCCCATTCCTCCTCTTCCAGTCCAGCTCTCTGCTGTGGCCCGGGAGGGCAGTGGAGGATGGCCCAAATGCTTGGGTCCCTGCACCCGCATGGGAGACCAGCTCCTGGCTTTGGATCTGTGCAGCGCCGGCCATAGCAGCCATTAGGGGAGTGAACCAACAGAAGGAAGACCTTTCTCCCTGTCTATAACTCTCTTTCTCTCTCTCTCACTGTCTAACTCTGCCTGTCAAAAAATAAAAAATAGAAGTGGAAGAGGGAATTAAGTTCACTTCTTAGACCTGAATACCAATACCAGTTCCAGTATCATAAAATTTAGATCTGGACAAGGCCCCAAGGCTATTGCTCCATGTCTACTAAGTCTTGCATAGTTGAAGACTTAGTATTGGAATCCACCATAGTCAGGCAGCCTGGGAACCACTTCAATCACCCATCTTCCTCCTCCAAACTGCAGCCTCCAACCTCCAGCAAAAAACAGAGCAAGTTTGTAGCTGCTAGGTAAAGGACAGGAGAATGAACTTGGGACCTCATCTTAGAGTTTTGAACCAGCTCATTGTTATGAGACTCAGCACCTTATAAAGTTCAAAGGCCAATGCTCCCATATGGAGCTTGCAGACTTATCCTGACATCAGATGGAGATCTGTGCTGTGGTGTGATGGACTAGTTTCAGTGTATATCACTGCCAGTCTCAAGCAGACCTGGTATTTACCCCCAAGATTTTGTAGGGCCCAAGAACTATGGAACCCAGCTGTGACTAAACCTAGTAACATCCTGGATGGATAAGGGGCTGCCTTTATCACCCTGTTCTAAACTTATGCAGCCAGCAAGAAACCACAGAATAATGTCATCACTCTCAGTACTGAGCTGGTAAAGTCCAGCATTTGGCACATCTTAATGGTCCCCATTCCTTGACTGTCAGCTTGGTACACAAATGAAACTTATCCCAGAGTCATGCACACCTTGGTACACAAATGAAACTTATACCAGTGTCATGCACATATTGGCCTGGCATGTAATCCCAAGATTGCCTAGGCCCTATTGTCTGTGAAAGTCAGATGTGATCCACCTGGCACCTGCCTGGGAAGCTGGGGAGCTTCCTTCAACACTCATCTTCCAATCTTGGACATTTAGCAAAGAATCACAGCACTGTTTTAGTACTCAATGCCAGATTGGCAAAAATTAATATTGGGCAGATCCTAATAGACACTGAACCCAGGCCAGTATCTACACACATAGCCTCTGGACCTGCTTGGTGCAAGAAAAGTTCAAGTCCCTAAATGAACAGTCCTAATTCCTTATACAGCATCAACAGTGGCTAATAGGAGCAGCATTAGGCAATGTATTGAAATTTTCAAATTGTTGGATGAAAATTTCAAAATACTTGTTTTAAGGAAGCACAATCAACTTCAAGAGACTACAAAGAAATAATTTAATACTCAAACAGAAATGCCTTGGCTGAAAGAAAGAAAATTATAATGAACCAAGCAGAAATCAAGGCATCAATAGCAGAATAGATCTAACAAAAGAAAGAATCAATAAGCTAAAAGACAAGTGATTGGAAATGTACAGTGGGGACAGGTTTGTAGTTTAGTGGTTAAGATATCAATGGTGCAAGTCCGATTGAGAATGTCCCAAATTGTACATCTCCTCCCTCTGTTATTCTAACTCTTATATTTAACAGGGATCACTTTTCAGTTAAATTTAAACACCTAAGAATAATTGTGTGTTAATTATAGAGTACAACCATAGTAAATCAGACTTGCCCCAAATGGTGGAGTTAGAAATGTGCCAGGGGATTCCAATTCAATCCCATCAAGGTTTCATGTACAAATGCCATCTCACTAGTCCAAGCGATCAATTTCAGGTCACAGTTGATCACACTGATAGGTCTAAGAGTCAAAGGGATCACACAAACAAGACTAATGTCTGCTAATACTAACGGATAGAATAAAAAAGGGAGAGAATGATCCAACATGGGAAGTGGGATACACAGCAGACTTATAGAATGGCAGATGTCCTAAACAGCACCCTGGCCTCAGAATCAGCCCTTAAGGCATTCAGATCTGGCTGAAAAGCCCATGAGAGTATTTTAGGCGTGGAAACCCAAGATACTCTGGCAGAAAAAAGAAAGAGGATCTAAATGAAAGATCTCTGCAAGTGAAATCCCAGCTGAAAGAACGGGCCACCAAAGAAGGAGGTACCTTTCTCTGAAGGGAGGAGAGAACTTCCACTTTGACTATGACCTTGTCTAAATAAGATCGAAGTCAGCAAACTTAAGAGGCTTCCATAGCCTTGGCAACTCATGACAAGAGCCTAGGGAGATTACTGATGCCATAAACAAGAGTGTCAAATTGTTAAGTCAACAACAGGAGTCACTGTGTACTTACTCCTCATGTAGGATCTCTGTCCTTAATATGTTGTTCATTGTGAATTAATGCCATAACTAGTACTGAAACAGTATTTTACACTTTATGTTCTGTGTGGGTCCAAACTGTTGAAAGTTTTACTTAATCTATACTAAATCGATTTATATATAAATATAGTTGAAAATGAATCCTGATGTGAATGGAATGGGAGAGGGAGCAGGAGATGGGAGGTGTGAGCGTGGGAGGGAAGTTATGGGGGGGAAGCCACTGTAATCCATAAACTGTACTTTGGAAATTTATATTTACTAAATAAAAGTTTTTTAAAAAAAGATATCAATGGGATCCTCTCCATTTCTCCGAGTACCTGGGATCAATGCGTAGCTCCAGCTCTAGCTTCTGGTTTTAGTTAGCTGCTGATGTGCACCGTGGGAGACAGTGGCAATGGCTTCATTGGTTGACTTCCTGCCACCCATGTAGGAAGCCTCAACTGGGTTCATGGCTCTTGGTTTCAGTCTAGCGCCCTCCCAACTGTTGCAGTCATCTATGGTCTGGATCAGCAGATAGGAGTGCTCTATCTATCTAACATATTCTCTCACTGCCTCTCAAATAATTAAATAGAAACATTAAATGACAATACAATTGAAACAGAAAAAAATCAAGGGGAATTAACAAGGTTTATGGGAATCTGGGAAAGCATGAAAAGAATAAATGCATGATTATTTGGGTTAAAGAAGGAGTTGAGAATGCTGAAGGGGGTAGAAAGCATATGCATCATATTACATCAAAGAAAGAAGACTTCCCAAACCTAAAGAAAACACAATACTTCAGATTCAGGAAGCTCAAAGGTAATCAGTTAGATTTGACCTGGCCAAGACTACCCTAAGACATTTTATAGTCAAGTTAAAGAATCCCAAACATTGAAAAGAAGAGAAACAAATAACCCATAAAAAGGATCCAAATCACCTGACTGCAGACTTCTCTATAGAAACGTTTTTATACCAAGAAGTAGTTAAGATGGGTCTTTTGTAGTACTGAAGGTAAAAAATGTAAACTAAGAGTACTATGTCCAGCAAAACTATCCTCCATATAAGTGAGAAAGAGAGAGACAGAGACTGCAAAAAAGACACACACACACACACACACACACACACACACAGAGAGAGAGAGAGAGTGAGAGAGATTCCCAAACAGAAACTGAGAGAACTTATTACCACCAATTTGTCTTACAAGACATACTGAAGGCAGCTCTTCAAACTGAAATAAATAGATGCTAATTAATAAGAATAAAATACAAGAAAGTATAAAACACTCTGGAAAGAGTAAGTATACACACACAAATCCAGAATGCTCGAATATTGTAAGCAAGGTACCTATACCATTCATATTGATAATGTATGTAGTAAAAAAATATTAAAATGTTAAGACACACAATATAGAATGAAGCATGAAAATTAAAAATGTATGAAGAAACAAGGTGAAATATAGAGTTATTTAATAGTATTTCTTATATCATTATATTCATTTCTCTATTTTTTAAGTTTTATTTTATTTATTTGAAAGGCAGAATTACAGAGAGACAGAGGCAGAGAGAGAGGTCTTCATATACCGGTTCAATCCCCAGGTGGTGACAATGGCCGGAGCTGTGCTGATTCGAAGCCAGGAGCCAGAAGCTTCCTCTGGATCTCCCACATGGGTGCAGGGGCCCGAGGACTTGGGCCATCTTCTACTGCTTTCCCAGGCCATAGCAGAGAGCTGGATCACAAGTGGAGCAGCTGGGACTTGAACCGGCGCCCATATGGGATGCCGGCACTGCAGGTGGCAGCTTTACCTGCCATGCCACAGTGCCAGCCCCAGTTTCTCCATCTTTATTATCAATGTTAAGTATTATCATTTCAAAATACTTTATTATAGCAAAATAAGTTTTTTGTAACCACAAAGCCAAAATCTACAATAAACTAAACACAAATTACAAAGTGAAGGAACAAGGCTCATTACTAAATAAAATCAGATAATCAGAAAGGACGATTATAAGAGAGGAAGAAAAAAATAAATATAGTAAGCTAGGAAACAGATATCAAAATGGCAGTGGTAAGACCTTACCTATTGGCCAGCGCTGAGCTCACTAGGCTAATCCTCTACCTGTGGTGCTGGCACCCCAGGTTCTAGTCCCAGTTGGGGTGCCGGATTCTGTCCCAGTTGCTTCTCTTCCAGTCCAGCTCTCGGCTGTGGCCTAGGAGTGCAGTGGAGGATGGCCCAGGTCCTTGGACTCTGCATCCACACCGGAGACCAGGAGGAAGCACCTGGTTCCTGACTCGGATCAGCACAGTGTGCTGGCTGCAACGTGCCAGCTGTAGCGGACACTTGGGGGGTGAACCAACGGAAAAAGGAAGACCTTTCTCTCTGTGTCTCTTTCTCTCTCACTGTCTAACTCTGCCTGCCAAAAAAAAAAAAAAATTAAAAAAAACCCTTACCTATCAATTATTATCTTACATATAAATATTTTAAATTTTCCAACTAAAAAAGTGATATAATATATAAGAAAACAAGATCCAACTATGTGCTGCTCAGTTGACCTTTAAGGAATTCATAGACTGAAAATGAAAGGTGAAATAAGAACCTAGAAAAATGGGCAAATTCCTAGATACATACATTTTACTAAGATTGAATCATGAGGAATAAGAATACCTCAGAGACAAAAATGAGTAATAAGGTTGTATCAATAACAAAGACTGCTACATCAAAGAAAAGCCTGGGATCAGATCACTTCACTGTTGCTTTATATCAAACATTTAAATAAGAATTAACACCAATACTTCTTAAATGATTCCAAAAACAGATGAGGAACAAATGCCTCCACACTAATTAAAACCAGCATCACCTTAGTATTAAAACCAGTCAAGAATGTGAATACATCAATAGAATAAAGGAGAAAAATCCTAAAATTATCTCAGTACATGAAGATAAGTTTCTTGGTAAAATTCTTGATATCATGATAAAACTTACTTTGAACGTATAAATAAGAAGGCATGCACCTAAAAATAATAGTGTCCACATATAACAAGCCATTAGATAATATCCTACCAAATGGGTAATGCTGAAGGTTTCTGAATAAAATCTGGAAAAAGAGACTGGCGCCGCAGCCCATTAGGCTAATTCTCCGTCTGCAGTGCCGGTACCCTGGGTTCTAGTTCCAGATGGGGCACCGGATTCTGTCCTGGTTGCACCTCTTACAGTCCAGCTCTCTGCTGTGGCCCAGGAAGGCAGTGGAGGATGGCCCAAGTCTTTGGGCCCTGCACCCGCATGGGAGACCAGGAAAAGCTCATGGCTTCTGGCTTTGGATTGGCGCAGCTTGCTGGCTGTAGCAGCCATTTGGGGGGTGAACCAATGGAAGGAAGACCTTTCTCTCTCTCTCGCTCTCTCTCACTGTCTAACTCTGCCTTTCAAAAAAAAATCTGGAAAAAGAAACAAAGAATGGTCAACTTCATTCCCTTTATTTATAATCCTGAATGTCCTAGCAAGAGCTATAAGGCAAGAGAAAGACAAAGGCTATCCAAACCAAGAGTAAGTCAAACTTGTCACTGTTTTTAAATGATATGATATCTTATAGGAAACATCAAAGAATCCACCTTTATTCACCTAATAAATTAATTCAACAGACTCAGAATATAAAATCAAGTACAAAACCAGTAGTGTTATAAACCAATAGTGAATTATCTGAAAAAGAAATCAAGGATGCAATCTACTTCCAATATCTACAAAACCAATCCCTGGAGTAAGGACAGTCTATTCAGTAAATGGTGCTGGGAAAATTGGATTTCCACGTGCAGAATCATGAAGCAAGACCCCTACCTTTCACCTTACACAAAAATCCACTCAACATGGATTAAAGACTTAAATCTACGACCTGACACCATCAAATTATTAGAGAGCATTGGAAAAACCCTGCAAGATATAGGTACCAGCAATGACTTCTTGGAAAACACCCCAGAAGCACAGGCAGTCAAAGCCAAAATTAACATTTGGGATTGCATCAAATTGAGAAATTTCTGTACTGCAAAAGAAACAGTCAGGAAAGTGAAGAGACAACCGACAGAATGGGAAAATATATTTGCAAACTATGCAACTGATAAAGGGTTGATCACCAGAATCTACAAAGAAATCAAGAAACTCCACAACATCAAAACAAACAACCCACTTAAGAGATGGGCCAAGGATCTCAATAGACACTTTTCAAAAGAGGAAATCCAAATGGCCAACAGGCACATGAAAAAATGTCCAAGATCACTAGCAATCAGGGAAATGCAAATCAAAACCACAATGAGGTTCCACCTCACCCAGGTTAGAATGGCTCATATTCAGAAATCTACCAACAACAGATGCTGGAGATGATGTGGGGGAAAAGGGACACTAACCCACTGTTGGTGGGAATGCAAACTGGTTAAGCCACTATGGAAGTCAGACTGGAGATTCCTCAGAAACCTGAATATAACCCTACCATTCAACCCAGCCATCCCACTCCTTGGATTTACCCAAAGGAAATTAAATTGGCAAACAAACAAGCTGTCTGCACATTAATGTTTATTGCAGCTCAATTCACAATAGCTAAGACCTGGAACCAACCCAAATGCCCATCAACAGTAGACTGGATAAAGAAATTATGGGACATGTACTCTATAGAATACTATACAGCAGTCAAAAACAACGAAACCTGGTCATTTGCAACAAGATGGAGGAATTTGGAAAACATCATGCTGAGTGAATTAAGCCAGTCCCAAAGGGACAAATATCATATGTTCTCCCTGATCAGCGACAACTAACTGAGCACCAAAGGGGAAACTTGTTGAAGTGAAATGGACACTATGAGAAACAGTGACTTCATCAGCTCTTGTCCTGACGGTTGATGTACAATGTAATACTTTATCCATTTTAGTATTTTTTTTGTTCTAGTACCATTGGTTGAACTCTGTAATTAACACACAATTATTCTTAGGTGTTTAATTTTTTTTTTTTTTTGACAGGCAGAGTGGACAGTGAGAGAGAGAGAGACAGAGAGAAAGGTCTTCCTTTGCCGTTGGTTCACCCTCCAATGGCCGCCGCTGCAGCCGGCGCACCGTGCTGATCCGATGGCAGGAGCCAGGATCCAGGTGCTTTTTCCTGGTCTCCCATGGGGTGCAGGGCCCAAGCACCTGGGCCATCCTCCACTGCACTCCCTGGCCATAGCAGAGAGCTGGCCTGGAAGAGGGGCAACCGGGACAGAATCCGGCGCCCCGACCGGGACTAGAACCCGGTGTGCCGGCGCCGCAAGGTGGAGGATTAGCCTATTGAGCCACGGCGCCGGCAGGTGTTTAAATTTTAACTGAAAAGTGATCCCTATTAGGAATTTGGAAAACATTATGTTGAGTGAAATAAGCCAATCCCAAAGGGACAAATACCACTTGTTCTCCTTGATAGGTGACAACTAACTGAGCACCAAAAAGGAAACCTGTTAAAGTGAAATGAACATTATGAGAAACGGTGACTTGATCAACCCTCACCCTGACTGTTGATGAACAGCTTAATATGTTATCCCTCTTAGTATTTTTGTTTGTTTGTTCTACTTAATACTTTTGGTTGAATACTGTAATCAATACACAATTCTTTTTAAGTGCTGAAACTTAACTGAAAAGCGATCGCTGTTAAATAAAAGAGTGGGAATAAGAGAGGGAAGAGATGTGCAATTCGGGACATGCTCAAGTTGACTTACCTCAAACGGTAGAGTTAGAAACATACCAGGGGATTCGAATTCAATCCCATCAAGGTGGCATGTACCAATGCCATCTCACTAGTCAAAGTGATCAATTTCTGTTCACAATTGATCGTAATGATAGGACTATGAACCAAAGGGATCACAGAAACAAGAATAGTGTCTGCAAATACTAGCTGATAGAATCAAAAAGGGAGAGAATGATCCAACATGGGAAGTGAGATGCACAGCAGACCCATAGAATGGCAGATGTCCTAAACAGCACCCTGGCCTCAGAATCAGCCCTTAAGGCATGTGGATCCGGCTGAAATGCCCAGGAGAGTATTTCAGGCATGGAAAGCCAAGACACTCTGGGGGAAAAAAAAGAAAAACCTAAATGAAAGATCTCCACGAGTGAGATCCTAGTGGAAAGAATGGGTCATCAAAGAAGGAGGTACCTTTCTCTGAAGGGAGGAGAGAACTCCCACTTTGACCATGGCCTTGTCTAAATATGATCAGAGTCAGTGAACTCAGGGGGCTTCCATAGCCTTGGCAGCTCATGACAAGAGCCTAGGGTGATTACTGATGCCATAAACTAGAGTGTCAATTTGTTAAGTCAACAACAGGAGTCACTGTGCACTTACTCCTCATGTAGGATCTTTGTCCTTAGTGTGCTGTACATTGAGATCTAATGCTATAACTAGTACTGAAACAGTATTTTTCACTTTATGTTTCTGTGTGGGAGCAAACTGTTGAAATCTTTACTTAATGTATGCTAAACTGATCTTCTGTATATAAAGAGAATCAAAAATGAATCTTGATGTGAAAGGAAGGGGAGAGGTAGTGGATAAGGGGAGGGTTGCGGGTGGGAGGGACGTTATGGGGGGAAGCCATTGTAATCCATATTCTGTACTTTGGAAATTTATATTCATTAAATAATAGTTTAAAAAATACCTAGGAATAAATTTAACCAAAGTGATGAAAGATCACTACACTGGAACCTATAAATCATTGACTAAAGAAATTGAAGTGTACAGTGAAATGAACTCACTGTGTTCATGTACTGGAAGAATAAATATTAAAAGTGTCCATTCTCCCCAAAGCAATTTGCAGAAATAATGTAATCAGTATCAAAATTCCCATGACAATTTTCACAAAGCCAAAAGGAAACTACCAAAATTTATAGAACTATAAAAGACCCTTAATAGCCAAAGCAATCTTTATCAATAAAGAACAACTAAGGAGGCATTGTAAGTCCTGATTTTAAAAAAAATATTACAAACTTACAGTGTTAAAACAGCATGGTATTGGTACAAAAATGGGTCTATAGACCAATGAAGCAGAAGACCAACTCTAAAAGTAAGCCCACATATCTGCAGCCAAGTGGTCTTTGACAAATGTGCAAGAACACGTAATGGGAAAAAGTGTTTTCAAAAATTATTTTGGGAAAACTGGATATCTACATGTAGAAGAATGAAACTCTACTGCCATTTTTCACCATTTAGAGTAATCAACTCAAAGTAAATTAAAAACCTAAATATAAGACTGGAACTTCACCAGTGTTAAAAGAAAACAAAGTTCATTATTCAGTACATTAACATGGACAAAGATTTCTTTTCCTTTTTATTTCTTTTGGATAAAACTCTGAAAGTTTAGGAAACAAAAGCAAATATAGACAAAGGAGATTTCATCAAGCTATACAGCTTGTGCACAGTAAAGAGATAATCTAAGAATGGCAGAAAATATTTGCAAATTATGTATCTGATAAAGGATTAACATCCAAAATATACAAGGAGTTCAAGGAATTTAATAGAAATAATCCAATTTTAAAGCGGTAGTAGATCAGAGCAGTTATTTTTCAAAGAAAGGCATATAAATGGCCAAGAGGAATGTGAAAAAAATACTCAGTATTACAAATTATTAGGAAAATACCACAATGAGATATTACCTCACTCCAGTTAGACTGGCTATTACCAAAAAGACAAAAATTAACAAGTACTGGTGAGGTTTTGGAGAAAAGGGAAACCATGTACAATGTTGGTGGGAATATACATTAGAATAGCCATTGTAGCAAATAGAATGGAGTTTCCTCAGAAACCTAAAAAAATGGAATAACCATATGTAGCAATCCCACTATTGGGTGTATATCCAAGAGAAATATAATCAATCTGTCAAATAGACCTCTGCATGCCCATATTAATTGCAGTACTATTTACAATAGTCAGAAATGAATAAAGAAATTGGAAATCTGAAATATTCTCAAAATGAATGAAATATTTTAAAACATACAAAAATCACCAAAATCTATAAATAAATAACCAAGTGTTACAGTAATGCATTTTCTTGCAAATTATATACACTAGAAAATATACTTCTAATTGAAGAAAGCTAATGTTTATACTATTTTAAAATTTATTTTAGCATTTTAATACTTATTTTAAAATCTTTAGTATTTAATATTTAAATATTTAATTTAGAATAAAACTGTATTCAAAATAATATTTAAAATTTAAAATAGGATGAGAATTAGTCTCAAAATAATACAACATTTTAGGAAGAGGATTATTTCAGGTAGGAAAGACAGTGTGAAATTAAATGAGTCAATTTGCACAGCATGTTTAAAGAAAATAAATAGTTGGTTTCAAAGCTAGACAAATGAACTTATAGTAGCAATTAAAATCTGAGAAGAAAGCAGTTCATGTTAAAGGGATTTGCATGCTAATCTAAGAAGTATGGAATTAATCCTGAAGGCAATAAGGAACTAAGAATTTTAACTAGATGTTAATATCTGTGAAATGTAAATTAACCTAACATTCATGACAAGAAGAGGGTGAGAGCAAAATCAGAAAGACTAGGAGATGGCTCTACTATACAACAAAGAGGATGGATGAAGAAAGACTAGGGTAGTGTCACTGGAAACAGAAGGAAAGGAAGGGATTTCAAAGATACAGCAGGGAATGTGTCGACTACTTGCTGATTAACTATTTGGTGGCAATGATAGAAGTCAGAAATAACTAATATATCAGGCTAAGTTAGAGAATTGCAACATTTTTGACATGGGAGAGATCAATGTAAATACATGTTTCCAGCCCAAGATCATGACTTTGGTTTCTGAGATGTGTGTCTTGGTTTTCCATGTCTGAAATGCTCTCATGGGCTTTTCAACCAGACCAGAATGCCTTAAGGGCTGATTCTGAGGTCAGAGTGCTATTTAAAGTGATTGTCATCCTATGAGTCTGCTCTGTGGACTGCTTCATATGTGGGAACAGTCTCTTCTTTTAATTCTATCTGTTATTACTGCCAGACACTTGATCTTATTTATGTGATCCCTTTAACACTTAATCTTATCAATATGATCACTTTAAAACTTAATTATTTTAACACTGAAGATGGTATATTACCACCCAACTTAATGGGATTTGGGATCCCATGGCAAGTTTTTAAACTGTGCCCTTAGAAATAAGTTCATAGGAATGTATACAGAACTATACGGCTTTACAGTTACAAACTTCCTCCTCCCTCTATTATTCCTACAGTTATTTTTTACTGAGATCAATTTCAATTGACTTTATACACATGTGATTAGCTCTATGTGAAGTAAATAGTTCACCAAATACTATGAAGAAGAAGGAAAAAAAAAAACCTGTTCCTTGAGAGTCAAGACAAGGGCTATTTGGATCATTTCATCTTAAATAGTCAATTTTAATTCTACAAATTTTCATTTAGATGATCCATTAGTTCTTCACAGATCAGGGAATACATATTGTCATTGTCCTTTTGGGACTGGCTTATTTCACTAAGTATGATGTTTTCCATATTCATGCCTTTTGCTGCAAATGACCAGATTTCATTTTTTTTTTCTTTTATCACTGTTTAGTATTCCATAGTGTATGTGTCCCATAGTTTATTTACCTAGTCTTCGATTGTTGGACATTGTGAATCAAGCTGCAATAAATATGGGCGTGCAGATAACACTTTTATTTGCTGATTTCATTTCCACTGGCTAAATTCCCAGGAGTGGAATGGTGGAGTCTTATGGTAGGTGTATACCCAGATTTCTGAGACATCAACATACTGTCTTCCATGGTGGTTTTAACAGTTTACATTCCCACCAACAGTGGTTTAGTGTACCTTTTCCCCCACATCCTCACCAGCATTTGTTGTTTGTTGGTTTCTGTATGCAAGGCATTGTAACGAGAGTGATGTGAAACCTCATTGCGGTTTTGATTTTCATTTCCCTGAAGGCTAGGAATCCTGAAAATTTTTTCATGTTTCACTTGGCCATTTGGATTTCCACTTTGGAGTAATGCCTGCTCAAGTCCTTTGCTTATTTCTTACATGGGTTGTTTGTTTTGTTGTTGTTGATTTCATGATCTCTTTATATATTCTGGTTACTAATACTTTACCAGCTGTAGAGTTAGCAAATAATTTCTTCCATTCTATCAGTTGCCTCTTCATTTTGCTGAGTGTTTATTTGCAGAACACAAACTTCTCAATTGATGTAATCACATTTTTATATTTTGACCTTGATTATCTGTGCCTTTGGGGTCCTCTCCAAGAAATCTTTGCCTATGCCAAGATGCAGGGTTTCCCCAATGTTCTCTAATAATTTCATGGTATCAAGTAGTAGATTTAGGTCTTTAATTCATTCTGAATGCATTTTTGTGCAAGGTGTAAGGTAGAGCACCTGCTTCATACTTCTATACCTGGAAATCCAGTTTTCCCAGCACCATTTGTTGAAGAGACTTTCCTTGCTCTAGGAATTGGTTTTATCTCATTGGTCAAATATAAATTGGTTGTAGATACTTGGAATGATTTCTGGTGTTTCTATTCTGTTCCATTGATCTATCCATCTGTTTTTGTACCATTACCAGACTGTTTTTATTATAACTGCCTTGTAGTATGTCTTGAAATCTGGTATTGTCTTGCCTCCAGCTTTGTGTTTTATTGTATAAGATTGCTTTAACTATTCAAAGTATCCTGTGTTTATATATTAATTTCAGTGTCATTTTTTCTACATCTGAGAATAATGTATTTGGTATTTTGATTGGTATCACATTGAATTTGTAAATTGCTTTTTGAAGTTTAGACATTTTGATGATATTGATTCTTCTAATCCATGAACATGGAAGATTTTTCCAATTGTTTTTGTATCTTCCTCAATTTCTTTCTTTAATATTTTGTAATTCTCATCGTAGAGATCTTTGACATCCTTGTTTAAATTTATTCCAAGATATTTGATTTTTTGTAGCTGTCGTGAGTGGGATTGATCGTAGACATTTTTTTCAACCAGGGCATTGTCTGCTTATCAAAAGACTGTTTATTTTGTGTATTGACTTTATATCCTGCTACTTTACCAAACTCTTCCATGAGTTCTAGTCATCTCTTGGTGGAGTATTATGGATCCCAAAAAAAGATAGAATCATGTCATCTGGAAATAGGGATAGTTTGACTTCCTCATTCCCAATTTGTAGCCTTTGTTTTCTTTTTCTTGTCTAATGGCTCTGGCCAAAACTTCCAGGACTATATTGAATAGCAACGTTGAGGGAGGACATACTTGTCTGGTACCAGATCTCATTGAGAATGCTTCTAACTTTTCCCCATTTTGTAGGAGGCTGGCTGGGGCTTTGTCATTAATAGCTTTCATTGTGTTTATGTATGTTCCTTCTTTTTTTTTTTTTTTTTGACAGGCAGAGTGGACAGTGAGAGAGAGAGACAGAGAGAAAGGTCTTCCTTTTGCCATTGGTTCACCCTCCAATGGCTGCCATGGCCGGCGTGCTGCTGCCAGCACAATGCGCTGATCTGATGGCAGGAGCCAGATACTTATCCTGGTCTCCCATGGGGTGCAGGGCCCAAGCACTTAGGCTATCCTCCACTGCACTCCCTGGCCACAGCAGAGAGCTGGCCTGGAAGAGGGGCAACCGGGACAGAATCTGGTGCCCCAACTCGGACTAGAACCCAGTGTGCTGGCGCCACAAGGCGGAGGAATAGCCTAGTGAGCCACGGCGCCAGCCTGTATATTCCTTCTACACCCAATTAGCTTAGGGTTTTCAAGATGAAAGGGTGTTGTATTTTATCAAATGCTTTATCTCTGTATCTACTGAGATAATCATATGGTTTTTGTTCTTCAGTTTGTTATTGTGATGTATCACATTGATTGGTTTGTGAGTCTTGAACCATTCCTGTATATCAGGAATAAATTACACCTGGTCTGGAATGATCTTTTTGATGTGTTGTGAATTCAATTGGCCAGAATTTTGTTGAGGTTTTTGCATCTATGTTCATCAGGGAAATTAGTCTGTAGTTCTCTTTTCTCTGTTGCATCTTTTTTGGGTTTAGGAAATGAGGAGATGCTGGCTCAATTTGGCAGTATTCCATCCCTTTCAGTTGTTTTGAATAACTTGTGAAGAAATCAGTTCCTCTTTAAACATCTTGTAGAATTAAGCAGTGAAGCCATCCGATCACAGGTTTTTCTTTTTTGGGTGGGTCTTTATTACTGCTTCAATTTCTGTCTTGGTCTGTTTATATTTTCTATGTCTTTGTAGCTCAATTTAGGTAGGTTGTAAGTGTCCAGGAATCTATCCATTTCTTCCTGTTTTCCCAATTTGTTAGCATACAGCTCTTTGTAGTACTTTCTGATGATTCTTTTTATTTATGTGATGTCTATTGTTACATATCATTTAAAAGCTCTAATTTTATTGATTTGGGTCTTTTCTCTTCTTTTTTTTTAGTTAGTTGAGCCAATGGCTTGTCAATTATATCAAACAACATTTTGTTGATCTTTTGTATTTTTTGTTTCAACTTTGTTTATTTCTATTCTAATTTTAATTATTTCTTTTCTCTTACTAGTTTTTAGTTTGGCTTATTATTGTCTTCCTAGATCCTTGAGATGGATTGATAGTTCATTTATTTTGTGCCTTTCCAATTTCTTGATGTAGGCACCAATTGTTATAAACTTGCCTCTTAACACTATTTTTGTTGTATTCCATAGGTTTTGATATGTTGTATTGCCATCTTCATTGTTTTACAGAAAGTTTTTTACTTCTCTTGATTTCTTCCATGACCCACTATTCAGTCAGAAGCATGTTCTTCAGTCTCCATGTGTTTTCATATGTTGTAGAGATTTCTGAATTGCTGATTTCCAGCTTTACTGCATTGTGGTCTGAGAAGATGCATTGTATATTTTTGATTTTTTGAATTTTCTGTTCTTGCTTTATGGCCTAGCATGTGGTCAATCCTAGAGAAATTTCCGTGCAATGGTGAGAAGTTTTGTATTCTGCAACTATAGGATGAAACGTTCTGTAGAGATCTGTTAAGTCCATTCAGTCTATAGTGTCGATTAACTCTGCTGTTCCCTTGCTGATTTACTTTCTGGTTGATTTGCCCATTGCTATATGTGGGGTATTGAAATCCCCCATTACTGTTGTATTTGAGTCTATGGCTCCCTTTAGATCCCTTAACATTTCTTTTAAATAGCCAGATGCATATGGGTTTATAACCGTTACATCTTCCTGTTGAGTTGATCCCTTAATCATTATATAGTGCCCTTTTTTGTCTCTTTTAACAGTTTTTGTGTTAAAGTCTGTTTGTCTGATATTAGGATGGCCACACCAGCTCTTTTTTGGTTTCTGTTAGCATGAAATATCTTTCTCCATCCCTTCACTTTCATTCTGCATGCATCTTTGTTGGTGTGATGTATTTCTTATAGGCAGCAAATAGGTGGGTTTTGTTTTCAAATCCATTCAGCCAGTCTGTATCTTTTAACTGGAGAGTTGAGGCCATTTACATTCAAGATGACTATTGATAAGTAATGATTTTGCCCTGCCACTTTTCCATAAATATTCCTATTTTTTACTTTTGATTTCTTTTGTACTTTTACTGAGAGATTTTCTTCCTTTACTTTCTTTTATAGTGATGATCATGTTTCTGTGTGTCTGTGTGCAGCACATTTTTAAGCATCTTTTGAAGGGCTGGATGGGTGGTGACAAATTATTTCAATTTGTTATGGAAGGTCTTTATTTCACCTCCATTCATAAATAAGAGTTTTGCACAATATAGTATTCTTGGATGACAGTTCTTTTCCCTTAATACTTGGAATATATTTCTCTATTCTTTCCTAGTCTGCAGGGTTTCTGATGAGAAGTCCACTGTGAGTCTAATTGCAGATCCTGTGCAAGTAATCTGGCATTTCTCTCCTGCACATTTTAGAATCTTTCCTTTATGTCTTTGTGTGGAGCATTTAATTATAATATGTCGGGGCTGGCACTGTGGCTCACTTGGTTAATCATCTGCCTGCGGCACCAGCATCCCATATGGGTACCGGGTTCTAGTCCTGGTTGCTCCTCTTCTAGTCCAGCTCTCTGCTGTGGCCCAGGAAGGCAGTGGAGGATGGCCCAAGTGCTTGGGCCCCTGCACCCGCATGGGAGACCAGGAGGAAGCACTTGGCTCCTGGCTTCAGATCGGCGCAGCGTGCCGGCCTTAGCGGCCATTTTGGGGGGTGAACCAACAGAAGGAAGACCTTTCTGCCTCTCTCTCTCTCTCACTGTCTAACTCTATCTGTCAAATAAATAAAAAAATTACAATATGTCTTCATGAAGATCCTTTCTGGTCAAGTCTATTAGGAGCTCTATGTGCTTCCTGTACTTGGATGTCCCTTTCTTTCTCTGAATAGGAGAAATTTTTTGTTGTTATTTCACTAAAAAGGCCTTCTAATCCTTTCTCTCTTACTACACTTTCAGGAACTCCTAAAACCCATACATTGGGTAATTTGATAGCATCCTGTAGATCACCAACAGTGTTTTTTAGTTTTGTGATTTCTACATCTTGTGTTTGGTCTGACTACAATTTCCTGGGCTTTGTCTTCTAAATGGGATATTCTTTCTTTTGCTTCACCAATGCTTTTGTTGAGGCTTTCCACTTCATTTTTATGTGTTCTGTTGAATTCCCCATTTCTAAGATTTCATGTTGATTTCTCTGTAAGATCTGAATTTTGTGGTAAGAAATTTTCTTTCATGTCATGTATGGATTTCATTAGTTTGTACATTTGCTTCTGATTACTCCTAAGTAATCCTATGAGCAAGTTTTTGAATTCTTTTTCTAGCATTTCTTGAATTATAATCTTCACAATCTAATAGTGACGTGTTGTGTTTTTCTGGGGTTGTTATATTATGTTGTCTTCCTTATTCTTGTTTCTACAATTGGCGCATTTGTTATTCTGCATTCTTGGAGCTACTTGTTGGTTTCTTTTTGTTTTCACCACTTCTATGGCTTTTATCTTTGTACTATGTCTTTGCAGATTATTGAATTGTCTGTTTTCAGTGAATACCTAGAGGCATGTTGGTGGATATGGCCAAGGAACTCTGTTAGCTTCTCCAGGGTGAAGGTGACACACCCAGGTTTGGCCTGGGAAATCTCTCTGTTTGTGTGTGTGTGTGTGTGTGTGTGTTGTTTTTTGTTCTTTTTTTAAGATTTATTTATTTATTTGAAAGTCAGAGTACACCGAGAGAGAAGGAGAAGCAGAGAGAGAGAAAAATATCCTCCATCTGCTGGTTCACTCCCCAGTTGGCCGCAAGGACTGGAGCTTTGCCGATCCAAAGCCAGGAGCCAGGAGCTTCTCCCATGCAGATACAGGGGCCCAAGTACTTGGACCATCTTGTACTGCTTTCCCAGGCCATAGCAGAGAGATAGATCAGAAGTGGGGCAGCCTAGACTCAAAGAGGCTTCCGTATGGGATGCTGGCACTGCAGGCAGCTTCTTTACCCACTACGCCACAGCACAGCCTTTTTTTTTTTTTTTTTTTTTTAATCAGGGGGTGGTTTGTTCTTGTCTGTTGCCATAGACCCAGCTGAGCTCCTCTCCTCAAAGGAGACCAGTGCCTGGGCGCTAGTCCCAATGGATATATTATTCATCTGTTCTGCTACAAGGACCACACAAAGGTTCTGTGCAGTCCTCAGTATAAGCTCAGATTTCCCAGCAATGCCCCTCGCCAAGTAACCAGTGAGTGTTGAGCATGTGGAGCCTCTCAAAGTGACTGCCCAACCTCCCAGCCACACCCTGAGTCCTCCCACGCAGCCTCAGTGTTTTCATAGTCCTGGCACACAAGCCTCCCACAGGCATGAGCACCCAGCCGCCTGTCTTTTCTCCCCACCAGAAACAGGAGTCTCCACTTGACTGGTTGCTGGATGCAGATACTAGCTGGCACAGCTGTTATGTATGTCCAAAAAGGTACCTACTCTCTATCAGCTTGTTATTGGACACTGTTGCAGGGTGATCAGGAAGAGAGAATCCTTCCCCTTCCCTTTGTTTTTTTTTTTCTCCTCTAGTTTAACAGGTACACTATCCCCTGCTGGGCTCCAAGCTGGATCCCCTCTAGGCTCTTTCTGCAGCTTTTTTGCGAGTGGCTTGGGATGCTGCCATCTTTTCTCAGCTCCTTCTCCAAAGCTGTTGTGGAGGCTCTCAACTGCTGGGGTCCTGAGTAATGGGTGTCCACACCCTCCATGTAGGTCCACTGTGTCCCTCTAATTTAGCTGGAGTTTCCTCTGCTATTTTCTCACTAACTTTGCCCTGAGACTACACTCTACCCACTTTTTTTAAACTATCTTCTCCTAGACTACAGCAGTAAACTCCCTTTCTGCTCCACCATCTTAATCCAATCCCTACAAATATAGTTTTGTCAAACCAATGTTTAAGAGTTATATTTTTGGGGCTGGCACTATGGCCTAGGAAAGCAGTAGAGGATGGTCCAACTCCTTGGGTGGCTGCACTCATGTGGGAAACCCTGTAGAAGCTCCTGGCTCCTGGCTTTGGATCAGCATAGCTCCAGCCATTGTGCCATTTGGGGAGTGAACCAGCAGATGGAAGATCTCTCTCTCATTTTCTCTCTCTCTCTCTCTGTAACATTGCCTTTCAAATAAGTAAATCTTTTTTAAAAATATGTTTTAACATCTGATTATTTTTAATTTACTGTACATTATTGAAAATTACATATTTAATTTGATTAGTGTTTGTAGTCCTTGCCTATATTCTTGCTGAAAATGGACTTTTTAATTTTATATATTTAACTTTTTGTTTAGTGGATCATTAAGTCTTGTAATATAAATTAAGATATGTTATCTGAAAGCTTAAAATAGAAATAGTGTGTGTGTGAGAGAGAGAGAAGGGAGGAAAGAACGAAGGAAGGAAAGAAGCCAAGGATGGAGGATAGAAACATCTTTGGCTTTCCTTTTTTGTTTCCTCCACTCTCCCATCTTTTTTAAAAAAGATTTATTTATTTATTTGAAAGTCAGAGTTACAGAGAGAGAGAGAGAGAGAAAGGGAGGTCTTCCATCTGATGGCTCACTCCCCAATTGGCTGCAATGGCTGGAGCTGTGCCGATCCGAAGCCAGGAGCCAAGAGCCTCCTCTGGGTCTCCCACGTGGGTGCAGAGGCCCAAGGTCTTGGACAATCTTCTACTGTTTTCGCAGGCCAAAGTAGAGAGCTGGAGCAGAAGTGGAGCAGCCTGGTCTTGAACCAGCACCCATTTGGGATGCCAGCACTTCAGGCCAGGGTGTAAACCTGCTGCACCACAGCCCCAACCCCCACTCTCCGATTGTAATACATTATTTTTCTTCAATATCACTGTTTCCTTTTTCTTTTCTTTTATTCTTGGTCATACTGTTCCTCAAAAAATTAGCAGTCTTTTTCTCATGACCAACCATATATCAAAAGGGTGTCCTCTTTTTAGGTAACCACTTAAGCCTCATTTCTCCAAAATAATTTTAGATTGAGAACATAAATTATATAGTCTAGGTCATAGTGTTAACCATATATTTTATATGGCTATAATCCACCATCAAGCAAAACAGATAAACAACTTGTATTAAATATATGTATAAAAAAAAATAAATATTTTACTGCATAAGTGATAATAAATGAAAAGCAATTGTTAAATAACCATTATTATCAAGTATAAGAAATATTGAGTCTCATTAAATAGTATTTGCTTTTATGGACTATAGTGCAAATATGGCTGCAAGCATCTATTTGCTTTCTCACTTGCCTTCCTCTGTCATGCCCCTTGTATGAAGACTACAGTTCCTTCTAGGAGCCTGCTATTTGCTTCTCCTGAATTAAAAAATCCATGTCAGTTTGTTAGGTACATTCCCTGTACTATTCCATGACAAATCCAGGAAACAAAGAAAAAGAAAACATAAAAAGAAGATACCTGCCTTTCCTAATCATTAGGAATGTTGACTGTATTTAAAATTTGTGAGATAGTATAGGATGGATGTTGAACAAAATGAATGTTTAATGGAAATGTTAATGTCATTGTAGATGGAAGGTGTGAATTATAAAAGTCTTTCACTGCCCAATCATGAGTGAGTTCAAAAACATTAAAGGTTTACTTATAATATTTCAGTTTCTATGTAAAGAGTTTTATATGTATTGGCTTATTAGTTTTAAATCTATGCCATGAATCCTCTTTGGGAATTTAAAAAATCATCTATAAGAGTTTTTGAAGAATACAAAAACAATTTTTAAGTTGAATTTATCAAGTGAGGAATAGGCTAGTTTCTTGAAAATTATGCTAAATAGGGAGAGTTACAAGGGTAACTTTCAAATGTTATGATTCAGTCAAGAATTGTACTTTGAATTGAACTGAAGGATTGAAATTATTCAGCCAATTATCTGTTAAAAATGGATGAATTTCCATACTTCAATATTATTTTTAATATTTAACCTTTTTGTGTATAATATATAAGATAACCATTATATTATTAAGACCTCATATTGTATCATTTTAGGGATTTTTTAGACTCTAATTTAGCATTTGTTTCCTTTTACACAAGATCTAGGGAATAAAATTATATAATAGCCTATAGAAAAAATTTATGGACAAAAATAATGTGCTTAGTTGAACCAAAATCCATTGGAACTCGTTTATTCCTATCCAGTCAGTGCTCTGCCAGTATCTTATACTTCCTTCTCCTGTGCCCTAGTATCTCAAGGCCCAGTACTGCCATTCCCTGCCTTGTTATGCTTAATCTAACTTTCAGAGATGTCTTCAAGAAATATTATTCATTTCATAAATTGTTATTACTACAAACTTCTGTTTTAAAATCTCAACCAAATTCAGAATATTGTCCAGCAAGTCTTCAGTTCCACCTAGTTTTTACTTCTCTACATCATTCCACAAAAGATATAAAATCAATTCCACTCTCCTAAAATGTCCTAACCTCCTCTCAATTTCAGCATATTGCCTTCACTCTTCATAGAGAAAATGGAAGCTACCACAAAGAATGTAGTTCAGTTTTTGGCAACTTACTTCCATGAATTTTAATGATATTTATCTGTTCTTTCATTTTTTTTTTCACAATGGAAATTGTGTCTCCTCTTGTCTAAGGCTAAGTCACTTTTTAATAAATTCAGAAAATCAATGGATCTGGCATTGGAAACTATGATTTAACTAAGAAAATGGATGACAGCCATCAGAAACAATATTAGAGTTTAGGGTCAGAGTTGTGGTGGTACTGGACAATACTCATGAGATTACTTTATTAAAGTGGTGAGGAGATAGGTAGAGCAAAGGATTATGGAAAGTGCTTATAGGGACTTCTTCATTGATCAGGATGACACAAAATTTAGTGTTTGATTTATCAGGTTAAATGAGGAGATGGAATTTGTCATGTATCACATACATGATAGTTTTTATTTATAGTAGTTTTGCAGTGTTTTATTTATCCTTATGGAAAATCACAGAATATAAAGAAAATGTAGAACCAGATGTGTATATTTTTCTCTCTGAAATATAAATTATCTTTGAAAATGTTTTCTCTAAAATATTTATACAGTCAAATTACTTTCCTAAATTTAAAGGCAGACTAAGCAGTCATTGACATCCATAAATCTATGCATTCTTTAGAAATGCAATGCATCTTATATAGACGTAACAATGAATTTTTTAGAAGCTTTTTTTTTTTATTTTTTGACAGGCAGAGTGGACAGTGAGAGAGAGAGACAGAGAGAAAGGTCTTCCTTTGCCATTGGTTCACCCTCCAATGGCCGCCGCGGCTGGTGCGCGGTGGCCAGCGCACCTCGCTGATCCGATAGCAGGAGCCAGGTACTTATCCTGGTCTCCCATGGGGTGCAGGGCCCAAGCACTTAGGCCATCCTCCACTGCACTCCCTGGCCACAGCTGGCCTGGAAGAGGGGCAACCGGAACAGAATCTGGCGCCCCGACCGGGACTAGAACCAGGTGTGCCGGTGCCGCCAGGCGGAGGATTAGCCTAGTGAGCCGCGGCACCAGCCCTAGAAGTTTTTTTAATCTTTTATTTGAAAGGCAGAGTTACGGAGAGAGAGGGAGAAACACACAGACACACACACATACACACATATACACAGATCTTCCATCCACTGGTTCAGTCTCTAAATGGCTACAATGGCTCTGACTGGAGCAGACCTATGACAGGAACCAGAAGCTTCATCTTGGTCATTCATTTGGGTGACAGCAGCCCAAGAACCAGGGCCATCTTCCACTGCTTTCACAGGCACATTAGGATGGAGTTAGATCAGAAATGGAGCAGCCAGGACTCAACCCAGTGTCTATATGGGATGCAGATGTTGCAGGCAGCAACCTGCTACTTCACAATGCTGACCATAACAATATTGCTGACAGCAACAATGAATTTAAGCTATAGTTATAAAGATATAGAAACATTACTACTGGACTTTTTCTTCAGATTAAAGATTAGAAGAAATTAGAAGAATGATTTAAATGTTAAATAAATGACTACATACATTATATGCATGTATAAGTTAAATAATTTTTTACTAAAATATATGAAAGTCAAATTTTATTTATATATTTTATAATTACTTTAGATCAACTATGAGGTATACGTTTCAGTAACTAAAATTTTGAACAGCTCTTCTCTTGACTGTCGAGGAACAGTTTTTTTTTTACAAAAAAAACAGTGAGAGAGAAAGACAGAAAGGTCTTCCTTTTTCCGTTGGTTCACCCCCCAAATGGCTGCTAAAGCTGGCGCACTGTGCCACTCCAAAGCTAGGAACCAGGTCTCTTCCTCCTGGTCTCTCATGTGGGTGCAGGGCCCAAGCATTTGGGCCATCCTCCACTGCCTTCCCGGGCCACAGCAGAGAGCTGGAATGGAAGAGGAGCAACTGGGACAGAACCGGCACCCCAACCAGACTAGAACCCAGGGTGCCGGTGCCTCAGGTGGAGGATTAGCCAAGTGAGCCACGGTGCCATCCTTTTTTTTTTTTTTTTTTTCTTAATTGATAATGGGACTGGGAATGAGAAAGGGAGGAGCATGTGCAGTGGGAATAGGGGTGGGGGAGTGAGTATGATGGGAAGAATCACAATATTCCTAAGGTTGTACTTATGAAATTTGTACTCATAAAATAATTGGTTTCTTTGGGAAAAAACATCAGAGAAGTGGCAGCACTGAGGTGTGGTAGGCTTAGCCTCTGCCTGGCATCTCATATGGGCACCTGTTTGACTCCTGGCTTCTCCTCTTCCTATCCAACTCTCTGCTTATGGCCCAGAAAAATGACTGAAGAGCAGGGCAGGTGCTGTGGCATAGCAAGTAAAGCTGCCACCTGCAGTGCCAGCAGCCCATATGGTCGCCAGTTCAAGTCACAACTGCTCCACTTCCAATCCAGCTCTCTGCTATAGGGAAGATGGCCCAAGTCCTTGGGACCCTGCACCTGTGGGGAAAGACCCAGAGGAAGTTCCTGGCTCCTAACTTTGGATTGGCCCAGCTCTGCCCATTGCGACCAGTTGGAGAGTGAATGAGCTGATGGAAGACCTCTCTCTTTCTCTCTGCATCTTCTCTGAACTCTGACTTTCAAATAAATAAATAAATCTTCAAAAAATTAAAAAAAAGAAAATGATGGAAGATGGCCCAAGTACTTGGGCCCCTGCACCCGTGTGGGAGACCCTGAGGAAGCTACTGGCTCCTGGCTCCTGGCTTTGGATAAGCCCAGCCCCAGCTGTTGCAGCTATCTAGGGAGTGAACCAGTGGATGGAAGAAGACCTTTCTCTCTGTCTCCCACTCTCTCTGTTAACTCTACCTCTCAAGTAAATTAATAAAAAAAGAGAGAAGAAACTTTTCACATTTAAATTGACACATTTGATTTGAAACTTTTGAAAATGCTGCTTTCAGTATTTACCTGTTACTTGTGTTAATTCTAATGGCATCCAATATGTAACTCTTTTCTCATGGATGAACAAGTCTCATATACATTGTCAGCTCTTGTGGTTACATTGCTAAATGGGTTTTGCTTAAGTAAAAAACATTAAAAGATTCTAAAAAGTGCTATATTAACCACATTAGACATTCTTAGCTATGTGGAAGAACTCTATCTCTTTGGGGAAAAATAAGTTAAGTCTCAATTCAATCTAAATTAGCAACTTCAGTCTATATTATAAATATATATCTACACTATGATATTTAAATTTCAGGGTTGCATGCCTTCACTTTTCTTTTTACTGAGGTACAATTGTTTTTATTGTTTTGTTTTCAAGAAAGCCACAGCTGTAAACATAATAATAAGAGATTCTTTTGCAAAAAAGAACACTGAAACAAGTATTAAAAAATGTCAATTCTCATCTTGGTTTTTAAATATACACATTGAGCCTCTAGTTTCTCCTTCACTTTTTTCCCTCCTTCCTTCCTTCCCTTGTTCCCTTTTTCCTTCCTTCTTCCTCCCTTCCTTTCTCTCTCTTTGCTTTAGAAACATTGAATTTATTTTCTGTGAACCTCATTTTCATTTTTTTTCTGAGTCTGCAAAACAGCAGCTTAACATCATTCAGTGGTTATTCCTAGTCATTCAATGTTCTGAGCTGTGGGAGCTGTAGCCCAGTCTTCAGTGGCAGATTGAACACTCCAGTCTTCAGCAGGTTGCTGAACAGACACAGAAGGCACCTGCCTGCCTTCAGACCAGCCTGTGGCCTCAGGTTGAGTAGCAGTAAGCTCAGAAGCTGGAGCCATCCATTCACTCTGAATTTCCCCCTTGGTTACAGCTTTTTCAGCAGTGACCTGCTCTTTCTTTTCAACCTTTTCAGGATCTTTGTAGAAGCAGAGATCAGGCATGATCTCCAAGGGTATTTACTGGAGACAGTACCTCATATGCTCTGAACTTCTAGGGCTAGCATTCCCTGTGTAAGCTCCCTGTTGCACAGGATGGGAGTGCCCACACAGTCCAAAGAAGAATCTGTCTTACATAGAGCAGTGTTTTTAGGTCTTGTTTACACTCCTGTGGAACTTTGGTCTTTCTATTTTTTATTTGTTGAATATTATGGTTAGTGGTGCATTAAGTTTGTAATAATAGAATGGATTGAAATTATGTTTTTGAATTAAACAAAAACAGAAAAGAAGGAAGGAGTGGGATTGAGGGAGAAAAGAAAGAGGGAAGGAAATATTGTCATACTCTTAGAATTGTACCTATGAAATATGGGAAATCTCTTCTCTTAATACTCATAAAAATAAATAGTAAAAAATGCCTCTGTGAGAAGCCGGTGATCAGTCATGGTATCAGTACACAAAAATGACATGACTTCTAGAAGGCTACCTGGATCTTGTTAGTGAAGCTTCCAAATCATTAAACAACTAGCAACAGGAGTGGCTCCAGTAGCAGCAGCAAATTTCAGCATAGCCCACTGGCGATTATTCTTGGAGGATATGACATTGATATCAGCAGTTTGCAGTGGCAATAATTCACTGACTCCCAGCAAAAACTTCTCCCAATTCTTCAGATTTATGTAGATGCTATTGCTTTTCTTTATGTAGATGTACCGGCCCATTTGGAAACTAAGGTTGGTCCTTCTTTGTGGGTTTCTGATGTAAGGAATTTGAGGAAGTCCTCTTTGTTCGTTTTCAAGCCACCAAGGCTTCAGATGTTGTAAGATTTCTTTCTACGTTAGGGTGGGAATCAACAACACCACCATATGAACCCCTTCCTGGGTAGTGGGGAAAACTGAGCATCTGGTTTCTTGTTCCTCAAATGTGAAACTTGTCTGCAGGATACTTAAAATCCTAACATTTGAGTTCTAATATGTAGTAATTTAACTACACCTTATTACACTCATCTAAATAGAGAAAAACATAGCAAAAGAAGTTGTTCAAAAATACAGAATCATAGTAGATGTTTAATTATTTTGTTACTATGGACATGTAGTGATTTTCAGAACCCAGCTTCATTGTACATTTAAGTCCAGTCATTCTCAGAAGGAAGATGGTAAACAAAAGCACCTGTTTGACAGGATTAGTATGTGTGATATTTATTTTTGAAGAATTAAGATTGTGGCCAGTTTCCTCTGGGTAATTTATCTTATTTAGTCAGACAATTTGCTAATCCACGGGCACAATCTTTGCACTATTCATTACCTAAATTTACTCCAAATAAATGTGTGTATGTGTTACATAATTAGCTTGATTAACTTGCTAGCTCTTGTCAATTTGTCCCACTTTTTAAATAATGCAAACTATTTCAGTTTTTGAAGGATACTCATAGGAGGACTATATGACATAGTTGCAACATTTATGGAACCGAACTGATTGCATTAATTTCTATAGCAATAGTTGTCTTGTTTGAGCATGTACTGGAATTATCAAGCTTGGTTAGATCATCAAATATCCTCAGGCTCTTGGGATATAAAGCAATAAATATGCATGGAATCTGGGGAATCTGTACTTCTATAAACAACATAAGCACTTCTGGTGTATTTTTCATAATAACACAATTTTGCAATATTTTAATGTAAACTTATTCACTTTCATGTATACGTACCTACATATATACACATATGCACTCATATGTGTATTATATCTATATATATTAGAGATATAAATCAAGAACAATCTGCATATATATGTGTGTATATGTATTCATATACAGGTATAGGTAAATAAGTATATTTTATATATATATAAATGTCTAGGGAATGTATATAGGTATGCATACACACATAATAGTCATATATCTACATTTTTATATATACATATGTGCACTTATATATGACATCTTCAAAAAGATCATGAAAAATGCATAGTATGAAAAAATACTGCATGAATTTTAAGCATTTTCAATGCAAAATAAACTTATCTTTTAATTCTATATTTCCATGAAGTACCTTTTCATGTGTATTTATACATATCTGTATATTTATTTAATGACTTTTTTGTCCCCCTAAAGATAACATTAGGTAGCAATCTGCTTTCAGCTCTTTTTTCTCACTGATTATACTTTATTTGATTGTAGCAACATTCATTTATATAATTATTTATATTTATTCACACCTGTATGTATACATCCCAATATAGATATGCATAAGCACATATATATATTTTTATAATATGAAGCATACAGATGAGCACACATTACATTCACTTTCCTTGGAGGGAACATATCAATGAAAACAAGATGTCAGAAATTGCTAATTATTTCCTAAAGTCTCTTCCCCTTTTCCTTCATAGTCATTGATTTTACTTAGGTCATGACTACTTTGAATAAATGTTACTCTCTCTGTGCCTTTTTTAAAAGATTTGTTTATTTTATTTGAAAAATAGAATTACAGAGAGAGTGAGAAGGAGAGATAGAGACCTTCCATCCAGCGGCTCACACCCCAAATGGCTGCAATGGCCTGTTCTGGTCCAGTCTTAAGCCAGGAGCCAGGAGCTTCTTCCAGGTCTCCCACGTGAGTACAGGGGTCTAAGCACTTGGACTATCCTCAGATGCTTTTTCAGGCACACTAGCTGAGAGCTGGATCAGAAGTGGAGCAGTCAGGACTTCAACTGGTGCCCATTTGGGACACAGGTACCATAGGCAGTGGCTTTACCCTCTATGCCACAGAGCCAGCCCCTCTCTGTCTCTTATAGGCAAGTGGCCATGTAGCTAAATTTTGGCCATTATGATAAAACAGAAGTAAAAAAAAAAAATGAACAAGATAATGTAGGTCAGCCACCAGAACCTTGTTTGAGAGATACCTGGTGAGAGGCCTTTCCTTCGTTCTTCTTTCTACCTAATATTTGGACTATAAACTTAATGTCTGGATTATAAATTTAATGGCTCAAGCTTGAACATGATACAGTCCTTTAAGAACAGTAACACAAAGGATCTTGACTGATACTGCGTGTGTATTGGGAGGCAGGTGGTTCATAAGCCTTGTACACTAACCTTCAGAATTTTCTCTTTAAAATACTTATGTCTTAAACTTCTTGATTTTCATTTCTTTGCATTTCACTTAAATTTTCTTTTATTCACAACTGAATCTAACCCAAACAGATGCATGTTGCTATAATCAAATCAAGTATATGTTATTTTTTTGTGGGGACAAAAAAGTCATTATGAATACTAAAGGTGTAAAATGTGCACCATTAGGCATTTTGTATGACTTGAGATCAGAACTCTGATTAAAATTTTATTATTTTAGTAAAAATATGTGCTAAAATAGTAACAAAGGAAGAAAGCAAATAATTAATAAGAAGAAAAATTGTGAAGTCTTAAGATCACTGAAGCCATGGGAATGTAGCAAATTCCAAAGCAGAGTAAGCAGCATTAAAAGAAGAGAAAGTAAAGGGCTTTGGAGATACCAACATACACTTGTGTGGAAAGGATGAAGGAAGAAAAATCACCTAGAAAAAAGTCTGAAAAGATGCGTTCAGCAAGTAATAGGAAAAGGTAGAAAACAGGATGTCACAAGCACCAAGGGTTAAGGATCTTCTGGGAAAGGGGAAATGATCAGCAGAGTCAAATGTTTCAAATAAATCAAGTGAGATAAGTATTAAATTAGGAACCAAGAGGTCAGTGGTCTTTTTTGAAATAAGGCAATTTCAGAGAATAGGTGGAGCAAACTAATTTAGCAAAAGAGTGATTGGGGAACAAAAACTGATATGAAATTGGAGCATCCAAGTATACAGTAGTGAGAAGAAATAAAGTTTGGTGCACAAATGGAGGGACTGGTTTTAGGGGGGCCAGATTATACTGGAAATTTATATGGCTAATTTTATCATTTTGCTTATTATTTTAACCAAGTAATAAATACAAATAGATATGCAAAGTAAAATAGATTACATAATTTATTGCATTCCTGACCCTATGTTATATGATCTGAATGCTATATTTTCACTTATATTCTGATCTTCATAACTGTATTAATTCCCTTAACTTCAACTATAATTCAGTTTTATTGACTTACTGCTTCCAACTATGCATCATAATTGCCATGCATCTGGTGGGACATATGATTATGGAAATATTGCTTAATTCTCAACCTATATCTCACAAATTGAGCTCATTATTTGTCTTCTAGACCCAATATATTAACAGGTCTTCCTGACTCTATTGTTATATACATCTTTGCTGTCATCTAATCCTTTAAAAATCGCTTATTATAGTCTCTTTTATCACAGTATGAATTTCAGCCACTCATTCTTCTTGATAACCAGTCCTCACCATTTTATTTTCAAATGTTAAACTTTAAATTAAGTAAGCTCCTCATAACCTGTTCCACAGAGTAATCCCTCAACAGGTTTTTTAATCTTTACTTTCTTCTCATGCCTCACTCTATAGTTCTTGGAAGTTTCTTTTTTCTTTTTTTTCACAGCAGATTTAAAGTGGAGATTGTTTTCTTTTTTTAACTTTTATTTAATACGTTTAAATTTCCAAAGTACAACTTTTGAATTATAGCAACTTTTACCCCCCATAACCGCCGGCCCACCCGCAACTATCCCATCTCCCACTCCCTCTCCCATTCCATGCACATCAAGATTCATTTTCAATTATATTTATACAAAGAAGAAGATCAATTTAGTAAGGTAAAATTGTAACAGTTTATAAATACTATTTGAGTACTAATTATGCTGTTAATTCACATAGTACAACACATTAAGGACAGAGATCCTACATAGGGAGTAAGTGCACAGTGACTCTGTTGTTGATTTAACAAGTGACACTCTTATTTATAATGTCAGTAATCACCCGAGGCTCTTGTCAGGAGCTACCAAAGCTATGGAACCCTTTTGAGTTCACAAACTCTGATCATATTTAGACAAGGCCATAGTCAAAGTAGAAGTTCTCTCCTCCCTTCAGAGAAAGGTACCTCCTTCTGATGGGATTGAATTGGAATCCTCTGGCACATTTCTAACTCTACCATTTGGGACAAGTCAGCTTGAGCATGTCCCAAATGGTACATCACCTCCCTCTCTTATTCTCACTCTGATATTTAACTGGGATCACTTTTCAGTTAAATTTAAATACCTAAAAATGATTGTGTGTTAATTACAGAGTTCAACCAATAGTATTAAGTGGAACAAAAAAAAATACTAAAAGGAATAAAGTATCAAGTTGTACATCAACAGTCAGGACAAGGGCCGATCAAGTCATTGTTTCTCATAGTGTCCATTTCACTTCAACAGGTTTTCTTTTTGGTGCTCAGTTAATTGTCACCGATCAGGGAGAACATATGATATTTTTCCCTCTGGGACTGGCTTATTTCACTCAGCATAATGTTTTCCAGATTCCTCCATTTTGTTGCAAATGACTGGATTTCATTGTTTTTTACTGTTGTATAGTACTCTATAGAGTACATGTCCCATAATTTCTTTATCCAGTCTACTATTGATGGGCATTTAGGTTGATTCCAGGTCTTAGCTATTGTGAATTGAGCTGCAATAAACATTAAGTTGCAGATAGCCTTTTTGTTTGACAATTTAGTCTCTTTTGGGTAAATTCCAGGAGTGGGATGGCTGGTTTGTATGGTAGGGTTGTTTTTGATAACTTCTAAATGTTCTTATCATAATTTTTTTGATATCCGTAACTTTCATTTCTGCTGTCTCATCATCTTCAAAATCTTGTATTGGAGTGTCATATTCATTTGGGAGCATCATGATGTCTTCTTTGTTCTTGTTTCCTCGGTTTCTAAATTTGTTGTTTGGCATTGTGGAGATATTCTTTGGTTTCTTCTTCTTCTTCTTCTTCTTCTTTTCTTTCTTTTTTTTCTTTTTTTTTTTTCCGCTGTGGTGGCTTTTCTCTTTATACTGTGACTCTAGATTAAGTGGACTGTCTGCTTTTGGTGAATCTCTAGAGGCTTGTGGTGGGTGTGGTCAGAGAGCTCTGTTCAGTGCTAAGGGTGTTCCAAAGTTGAAATACCCAGGTTTGGCATGGTAAATCTCTCTCCCTTTTTTTTTTATTCAAAATGGAAGTAATTCCACTCAGCTGAGCTCTTCTCCTCGATGGCAATCATTGCCTGATTGCTAGCTCCAGTGGGTATAATATTTGTCTGCTCTGTTCCAGGGACCACACAAAGGATCTGTGCAGTCCTCAGTGTAAGCTCAGACTCCCCTGCAATGTCTTTCACCATGTAGCCAAAGCTGCCCGAATTTGTGGAGTCTCCCACGGAGATTACTCACATCTCAACCACAGAGTGAGTTCTCCCATACACTCTGTTTTTTTTTTTTTTTTTTTTTTTTTTTTTTTTTTTTTTTTTTTTTTTTCCGCAGTCCCAGTTCATAAGCTCCACACATGAACTAGGTCTAGTCTCCTGTTATTTCTCCCCACCAGAGTGAGGTTTTTCTGCTTGGTTGAGGGCGGTTGCAGCTGAGCTGGTGCAGCTGTTATGTATGTCCAAAATGGCGCCTGCTCTATTGTCTTGCTTGCTTTTGTAAGGTGAGTGGAGAGAGAGAATTGTGTCCATACAAGTCCCTATTATTTTTTTTTTTTCTCTCCTCTAGTAGGCTGGTGTACATTTCCCTGCAGGTTCTCAAGCCTCATTCTCTCTAGTTTCTTCCTGCCACTTTTCCGCAAGTGTCTCAGGCTAATATGGTTTTCCCTCACCTCCCTTTCCAGCGCTGGTGTGTAGACTTGGCAGCTGGGGTCCCGAGCCATGGGTGCCCATGCCCTCCACATAAGTCCACCGTGTCCCACTAATTCTGGAAGAGTTTCCACTGCAGTTTTTTCCCTAACTCTTCCCTGAGACTACAGTACCTCCACTTTTATTAAGCTATCTTTTCCTGGACTACTAGTGCACTCCCTCCCTATTCCACCATCCTGGAGCCCCTCTGGGGGTTGTTTTCACTGCTTTCACTTTGCTTTGCTCAGCTGATCCTCTACACTGCTTCTATTAACATATTTTCAGCTCTCCGGTGGGTCATTCTCATCAGCATAAAAAATGTTTGCTTTAACTGTACCAATTTTTTTTATCCTACTTCCTTCTTTACCCATAATTCCACCTTTTTCATTCACTTTTTTTTATAAAATTCCCTGAATTATTCATTTATATTGTCTATAATTGATTCACTTCATTTTTCTCTTAAAATCTCTTCAAACTGTCACCTACAAAATTACTTTCATGAGAGTTACCAGTGGTCCCCATTTTTACCAAATCCAGTGATTAACTTCAGAGGTTTTTTTTATTAGCTTATCAACTATATTTGACACAATTAAACAGTTCCTTGATTTTTAAAATTTGGTTTCCAGGAAACATTATGCTCCCATTTTTTCCCTCTGTCTCATTTACTCTTGTTGCTGACATTTTAGTGAACTAGAGGACTCAACTCACAGTGCTTGTGTCTTTTTTTAATCTTTCAATCACTCCTACTTGCAGAAGTAAGAGTACTGACTTCAACACTTCCAAATTTAGATCTCCAGCCCACATCTTTGATTCTCAACTAAGATTTGTTTATCCTATCACCTCCTTTAAATCTTCATTTAGATGTTTGTTAGCCATCTCAAATTTAACATATCCAAAGTTAAATCTCAGATAATCCCTCCAAAATTGTACCATCAGGACCTTTCCTGATGCTAGTTACGTATTTGTATTTACTTGGTTCTTCAGAACTTCAATCTCATTAGTTAATAAATTCTGACAGCTTTGTCTTAAAAATCCAGTGACTTATCATCTCCAGTATTATTTCCTATCCCAAACATCATAAACTGTCAAATAAATAGGTAAATAATCTCTATTGTTCTACCTTTCCCTCCTATAATTCCTTCCTTAAATGGCAGTCATTGTGATTTTTTTTTAAAGTTAAATTATATTGCTATCTATGCTCAAAATCCTTCATTAGGAGCTTATGTAAATGTACATTGATATATTTAATAGCTAAGGGAAGTCATCAAATGTCCCTAGTTCTTTAGGGAAATATTTAAAATTATTTTAATTTTATTACAAATATTACTAGTGTAGTGCTTCTGTTTTAAGAATTCAAAAGTGGTCTTAAAATCAGGCTTTCCCATCTTCAAATATATTGTTATTGGTGGAGAAAAAGATATATTATGTATTAAAATATTAAGAATTTTTAACTAAAAGAGAAATGTTCTACTTTACTATCATGATGTACAGACATCATGAGATTTATTGTTTTTTGAGAAACATGCTTATCCGTTGAAGAATCTCAATATCAGAGAAATCTTCATAGATTATAAAAAATCAAACAACAATCAAAATCAAACCTCAGAGACTTCACATTTCACCTAAAATAAAAAGCAAAGGTGAGGCCGGCGCCGTGGCTCACTAGGCTAATCCTCTGCCTTGCGGCGCCGGCACACCAGGTTCTAGTCCCGGTCGGGGCGCCGGATTCTGTCCCGGCTGCCCCTCTTCCAGGCCAGCTCTCTGCCGTGGCCAGGGAGTGCAGTGGAGGATGGCCCAAGTACTTGGGCCCTGCACCCCATGGGAGACCAGGATAAGCACCTGGATCCTGCCATCAGATCAGCGCGGTGCGCAGGCCACAGTGCACCGGCCGCGGCAGCCATTGGAGCGTGAACCAACGGCAAAGGAAGACCTTTCTCTCTGTCTCTCTCTCTCACTGTCCACTCTGTCTGTCAAAAATAAATAAATAAATAAATAAACCAAAGTTGAGTTCCGTTAATTCTGAGCTTTTTTCCTCCTACTACTTTCAAGTATGGTCATTCATTTGTAGCCACAGTGGGCTCAAGAGTGTTTATTGTAACACATTAAGGCCCACTCTGTTTTATGATTTTGCCAGACATTGCTTCTACATGAAATATTCATCACTGAGCTATCTGCTTGGCTAACTCTCTTATTTCCTCAAAGACTTTGCTCAAATCTCATTTTCTCAATAAGGTAGGCTACACACTCATCACAACTTTCCTATTCTTTTCACCTCTCTTACGCTACTCAGTTAGCTCTTATTTTTCTTGGTGAAATATTTATATGTGTGAATTCTGCTGAGTACTATTTATTGTCTTTCTCCACTGGTAAGGCCTAAGTTCTACAGGAATACACCTCTTCATCGTTTTAGTTGTGGAAACATTTAGACAAGTATAGTCTACAATAAGTACTAATTGAATGATCCCTGAACAAATAGAATTCCACAAAGAACTCAAATTGGCTTTGGAAATAATTTTAAAGTACATCTATTCCAACCCTCCAACAATAGGTTTTTAAAAAGGGTAGTATTGAGTTTCTTTTGACATCATTGCCCTTGCATAGCACCTAAGCAGATAATGTCATAAAATATTAGAATTAAGAGAAGTCTTGAATAGGGAGCTGACATGACTTAACCATTATCCTTAGTCAATAGAGTTGAGCCTAGAACTAGAAACCAAGCATCTTTATGCTAGGTCACTTTTCATTTCACTACAGTTAAATCTCTTGACATTCATCAAGTCTCATAGAGTTTTATCTTTTAACTGAAGGAATCCAGTGCATTCATCTTGTATCATTCAGTGACATTGCTAAGTTTTTGTAATTAAAAATATCCTGTTCCACTAATCATAAACTCTCACGTACATAGGGTAAATCTCTATTCTTCTATCTTTCCCTCTGTTCCTTTCTTAAATAGCAGCCATTTTGAATTCTTTAAATGTAATTTTGATTATATCACTAGCAGTGCTCTAAATCCTTCATTAGGAATTTAGGTAAGTGTACATTGATATAGATTAGGAGAATCCTGGAATTTGACAGTAACATCACTTTAAAAAGGCAATAAAATGATAGATTTATAGTTTGCTATTTTCTTCCTGAGGAACAGGCAAATAAGTGACCCAGTGTCATTTTAAGGACAAAATGGAGAGAAATTTGTGAATTTGTTACTACTATTGGACCTACTATATTGTTCTAACAACTGTGATAAGAAAACATACCAATCATTACTAAGAATATTTAATCTGAAATGAGAGAGTGATTATGTGAAAGAGAATGGGATATTATGATCCACAAAGTATGTTGGATTTCATATCTGGAGTTCAGTAGTAGCAAGGGTACTAGCACTACAGAAGAGCGTCAAATTTCATTTGTTTTAGCTAGTAAGATCATTTTTTTACAAGTTTAAAAACTGCTGTTTAAATTGGATAAAGTTTATGCCAAAAGACATTATAATTACTAGAATTATTATTTTCCTTGATACAACTCAAATATGAATTACCTTAAAAGTAGCAATTTCTAAAACAGTTGTTTTTAAGCTTTCTAACACATCAAATGAAAATTCTTCTGGTTTTCATTGCAATGTAGAATGAAATTATCCTGCAAAGAGGTAAGGGTGTATAACCTTGAATACTGATGACCCAAGGGGTAGAGGGAGTGTGTGTAGCTAAGTGTGTTACTTTTATTCTATTTTAAAAAGTAGCATTAATGATATGGATATTTAATACATTTTCTGATGCCTACCCAGTGGTGATTGTTTTCAATATTTACTTAATGTCTTTTCAGAAGCTGTCCACAGTGTTGTCTGTTCTTCCTTCTTCCTTCCTTCATCTGTGTGATACTTTAATCCCTGATTTCTTTCCTGCTTCTTGGAGTGAATTTTCAGTTTCTTTTGCTGGATCATCCTTCCAAGCCTGGACCTCAACTATTGTTGATCCTTGAAGATTCAGCCCTAGTTCCCTTTCTCTTATTCTAATCTGCCTATCTATCTAATTTCATTGAAGCCTATTGATTCAATTACTTTCAGTTTCAACTCATTACCATTGTTAATCCACTACTGTAAATCCCTGTATCATATAGGTAAATGTAGTTTTCTATTAGTTTTAATGTAATGTCTCAAAAGGCTTAAAACTTCAATATTTATTGAGTTCTCATTCCAAATTTGACCTTCCTTCAGCTTGGTGAATATCATTATCGCCTTCACCATTTGTTCAATTAAAAAAATCAGGTTTTATTTTAATTCTGCTCTTGTTATCACTTTCCAACCTATTACAGTCCTTTTGATTATATCTCCTGAATATATCCACTTATTTAATTATTTATCAATAATACAACACTAATCCATGCTACAATGATCATTTCTTGGATTTTTGTAATTACCTCCTAAGTGGTTGTCCTATATCCAATTGAAAATGAAATTCATTTCTATACTTCAATAAGAAAAAACTGTTTGTAATTTCAGACCTCTTCATGTGGTGGTTTTGGTTAAATTCCCACTGTCCCTAGCCAATCTTTACAGGCCATATTATGTCTTTTGTAATCTAATGTTGGCCTGTTATCTCACTTTACTAACATCATCTTACCATTCCCCTTTCATGCAACTATTGAATTATAATTTAGTCAATGGCATTAGTGGATACAAATTTTCAAAATAACATAAAAATTTCATTTAAAAATATTAACCATAATAGCATGTTCTGAATAGTATATAGTTTTTATGAGACTATCTCTTGAATCTCTGAAAAAAAAAGGGAACTCTCTCCCCACTCTGGTAGTGTCTAATTTTACCATCAGATAACAGACAAATATCTGTCCACATAAACAAAGACAAATTACTTACAAGACTATTCAGTTGGCAAGAAACCATGTGGACTAGCATGCTGAAGAACACAACACAAGAGAAATTGCTTTTATTTCCTTGTACAAATTCTGATGAAGTCACAGATTATACCAACTGAGTGATAAAATGATACTAATGGATATGGCTGTATTTAAAATTTCAAGCTATTTTCCATTTCAGTTTTCCAGTCTTCCATAATGTCCCTCAGCTCTGACAACTCTCTCTCATAACTTTGCTATCACTGTAAGATTTTTTCAATATCTAATCCTTTAAAGTTCCGACATAACATTTGCTCTGTGTTTCCCAAATTGTTTCAGAAAAAAAAAATGACATCGATACTTGCTTAAAAGAAATATCTACTTACCAAATTGTTGGTGGTTCAGAACCTTCAATTTCTAAGTAATCATATTTGTCTTCCATTTGGAAATCAGTAAATATAAGTGAAATTGTGTCCCCAGGCTCTGCCACAATGGTCCATGTGCAATCTGCATTGTTATGGTACTCATTAGGAAAACTAGGGCTGGATATGATGCCACTGGATCCTCTCATTGTTCCTCCACAAGCATCTTCAGCTGTGAAAAACAATAAAATGTTCAATTGTATTAGGAGAAACACAATTAAAGCAATTCAACATTTTTATATAGAAATAAAAGTTCAAATGTTGTAATATCAAGTGCATAACACACTGATAGAGATGAAATAAAATGGGAAGTTTGTAAAGTTTGCAAGCCCATTAATAAATATAAACTTTATCTTGATAATTTTATAGCCACTAGATGAAATAACAATGGAAATAAGTAAAAATCTGCATTCCAAAGTTGGATCACAGGAAAATACAGCAGAAATTTTCTTTCAATGTTTAAAAGATGAAGTGAATTAAACAAAAGAGATATGTTTCTTAAAGTGTACAAGGAGATAATCCACGTGGATATGTACAAAACACAGACATGATATAAGAGAATATAATATAGTTTCAGTGATATATTTCAAAAGATTTTGAAGAATAAATTGAACTAAAAATACACATATTTCTTGGAAATTTTAATTACATAGAATTAATATTGTAACTACTATATCTTCAGGAATATATCCCTTATAACTGCATCAAGCAATATATCTTTTATTGAATATTTGTATGACATGTATACATAGAGTATTATAAATGACTTTCCAGCTCACCTTGCTTTTTGAATTATGATTCTGACTTTCAAAAGGGGTCATGGATTCTTCACTACTCTACACTTGACTGATGGTGCAAGCAAGTGAGTACATGAGCATCTGTGTTCAATATGAAAATCTAAGAAAAGCTCCTGTTTTATAAGGGAGTTGAAGCTTTAACAGTTGTCTTAATAACATTACTTAAAACAAACAAATAGGTTACAAGTTTATCTATGCACTATGTTGTCTCTTGACTTTTGTTGTTGCCTTGATCCATTCAGAATTCCTTCAGTTCAAGTCATTAGAGGAAAGATCTGTTTCCATAATGGCCAATTATTTTTTGCACTGATGGATAGCTCCAGAACCTTAATAAATAGAGATTGACAGCATTGTTCCATTTAACTACATGAGGCGCAAGGAGTAAAGAATGTTTTGTTATTGGAGACTAATTTAGTGCTATTTTGTAGGTATCAAATAGCTTTAGCTTTTTTTCTGTCCCACTCGTCATTTAATTCCATAATCTATAATTGAGAGTATACATGTATTGCTCTTAATTATAATGTTAACACAATAGTACAAATATGATAATGTGATTTAAATATTTGTTTCATGTTTTCTCTCCACCTCTCGTTTTTAGAGTTTGTTAGATATTCAGAATGAATTTATGGTCCTGTCTAAACCCTGTGGCATATTGCAACTAATTTTCCTGCCAGAACACACTGTGCCTCAAAACTTTAATCCTCTCGTAACCTGCCTTGCTGCATCCTTTCCCCAACCACAGATCTCTTCTACTATATGCCTTCTCAATACCAATACCAAAGTTGAATACTGCATTAGAAATAAAATGTTACACTGTCATATATCCATAGTGCAACTGGTCCATACCTGTGAAACTAGCTCTTTCAGCTATTTATTTTGTTCTCTAGATAAAATCTGAGGCAAATATATAACATTTTAGATCACACTCAGATTAAAGAAAAATTCCTCCAGTTTAGAGAGTTTACACATATTTTATTACCAAAAATAGGTAAAAATGAAGTAATGCTTATGTTCATTAGGACAATTTAGTCATTTCACAACATTTACATAAAGCCATGTGTTGCTTAGGGATGGAGAAATACTCTGTGTAATGTATCATCAAGTGATTTCAGCATTGTACAAGCAGTAGATATGAAAGCTAAGATAGTCATGATGTTGCTAGGTGATAATCTTGTGACACCAGTGTTGTATATGCAGTCTCTTGTTAATAAGAAGTCTTCATGAAGCACATGACTGTACCTCACATAATGCCTATATGCAAAACTTTTTCTCAATTTTAAAAATTGAATAATTGAATAATAAGTGAAAAAAACCTGAGTTAAGCAATTATACCTCCAGTCTTGGGAAATCACAAAGAAATTATCTTAATTTTAGTTAAATTTCTTTGCTTTCCCTAGCTTGGACTTGTGAAAGATGGGGCAGTGGTGAAGCAGAGAAGTAGGATCATCTTTTCTGGATCTCTTTAATAATTCTGCCTGTCCTTGTCTTCCTACTGAACTCTCTTTGATCTCCCTTGAGTTGTATGTGGAAAAGACAGAGGTATGTGAATCCTTGTCTTTCCTGGTACAGATTTGGAAATGGTTTCCTTAGGCTTTGGTAGATGGTTAAAGATGATTCCTTTGCTCATGGGCATTTTCATGGGATCCTTAGAAAGTTTCCACAAATGATCTTGTGAATGATGGTGTTTCTGTGACTGGTGTTTACATTATTTTCTCATCTTTAGAGTACAAAACAATACATGTCAATCTTCCTCCAAACTATGCCATTTTGCATTCCAAAGAAGTCTGTTAAGCGGATCTAAGACTCTACCAAGCCAGAACTCCCTCACAGAAATCCTGACTTGATCAAATGAAATCATGTAGATTCATCCTCTGTGAAAATGCGTTCTTCCAAAATGTAGCCCTTGGATTTATAGTAGACATCTAAATACATCAGTTATTTTAAAATAATAATACATTGTATCCTCAAGTTCCAGACAATATAATTAAACTTTACAGGGTCTCCTTAAGTTTCTGTAGTCGAAAATCACAATAGGGCAAAATCAATCCAAATTCCTGACACATTAAATGGGGTGAAGCTCCCAAAATGACTGACTTCAAGAAATTCTTAATTTACATGAAAGTAATTTCAAGCCAAACGTATAACTAACTGGCACATACAAACAAGCACAAAAACTGACTTCCTTCAGTGTTCAAACCAACATTCTTGCCAATATCAAGTCCTATATTCAGTAATTGTGTTTAATCTCTTGATAGTGCAAAGATACCATAGAATCAGTATCTCACAGAATTATTAAATATGTTAAAGTTCACTCATCTAGATATTAGATACACAAAATTTTGGTTTTGTGGCTGTCCCTAAATCCTAGAACTTTTGTTATTTTTGTTGTTATTTGGCTTGAATAAAATACAATGCTTATTGAAACAATATATTTTTTGTAAGCAAAAACTCTAATAGCAGAGTACACTGTCTAAAATAACTTTATTATTTTATTTTATAGCATTGTTAGAACAAGTAAAAGACAGCATTAGAGTAAGTCAAGGACTCTTGGGTCTTTGTTCTTTCTGCTGAATACCATATCTTGGTCTCTGGTCCAAATGAGTGGATACACATCCTGTCAATGACAGGATAGACACCTTTATTCTTTCAACATCACTCTTTTACAGCCTCCATATCTTCCATCTGACCATTCATAGAAAGATCAACATTCAATTATTCATGGAAAAATTTCTAAAGAATCTCAGGATATACATCGGACCACATTGGTTGTTTTGTTAACTTTTTGTGATATTCAAAGTTTATTTGGCCATTTGTTCAAAAAGTATCTGTTGTGATGTGCTCAGGGCCAGAGAGAGTCATATTAGTGTCTCTGTCTACAGTCATGGTCAAGCTATCATTTTCTCTGTTCTCATAGCATATTTTAATAGTAAATAAGCTCTAGACAATAGACTAAATAAATACATAAAAATTGCATGTCTTGCAGGTGAAATGAAAAGGAGCATTTGGTACTAATGCCATATGTTTAGGGACTTTGTAATTTTTAGGAAATTTGGGGCATTCAAGAGTAAGAATTTCCTGAGGAAGCAATGTTGGATTAGAAATCCAAAGTATGAATAATAGGTACTAAGTAGATGGGAAGCAGAGGCAAGGGTGTACCAGCAGTTTCACTGTCAGTTACACTGAAGGGAAATTGAATTGTATGCTAAAGCCGAGAGGGTGAGGAGCTATGTGGTACTAACTGCAATTGGAAGGGCTGAGAAGGGCTGGACCTTGCAAGGCCTTTACAATAATGCTGTACAGTTTATTCAGTGCAATGGAAAATTATTGAAAGGTTTTCAGTAAAGAGATGACATGATTGGATTTCAGTTCTGAAAAGATCATCTGTCTTCTGCCTAAAATGAGAGAGGAAGGAAGCCATAATTGCTGCAGATTAGAGGATGAATCTAGAGTCAAGCAAATTCTTGCATACTTTATTGCTTCCTGAAGATAAATCATATCATATTTTCCAGTATATTTTCATATTTATACCTCAGAATCTTCAAAAGATTAGTTTGATCTTTGTAGTCATATAAGAAGAAATAGCATTGTAGCAAAACAAATTAGAATACTCTTCTTAAGTCAATGTTTAACAATAATATTTTATCATGCTTGCTCTGATTTGTGGTTGCTAATATATACTTTACAAAGAAAACATAATGTATGTGAGCAAAATTGACATTTTGTGATTTGATTATTGTTTAAAACACTTGTCTGTATGCCTGTGCAACAGTGGTCTTCCTACATTTTACTTGTAGAGCTCTTTGTTTAGAGGAGCATTGAGCCTATGACTATAAAGTAAATTGAAAGTATGCTATTGCAAAAAATTAAGAGGAAAGAAAAGAAGGAGTAGGGAGGGAGGAGGGAAGAAAGTGTTGCATTCTTGGAATCATTATCTATAAAATTCACTATGTTCTCTATATATAAATTAATTAATAAAAATGTGAAAAAATAATCTTGCCTAAATAGTAAAGCAATACTTTTAAATACTTTTATGTCCCTTGAAGTTATGATGGCTTCACAATATACTTACTTAATATATAGTAAATACAGTGGCCTCTAAAAAAGATCCATAATATTTCTACACTTGTTCTAAGAAAAGTATGTAGGTTGTAAGATTTAAAATGGATTAATTTTTTATAGTTATATATCCATGCATGTAATCCTTAAGGACTTCGGGCTTACTCTAGTAACGTGGCAAACTACCATTAATTCCCTCTTAAGTTATTAATTTACTCAAATCTATTGTTAAAAACTATAGTTGTTAAATTAAAAAAGTTATTAATGCAAATCTATCATCAAATAATGTTTATTTTTCAATATATCAAATTATGTAAATTTGATACACAATGGTGTTTTGACTCTTACCTATAAAGCAAAGAGAACCAAACACTAGTTTTATTAGAGTAGAAAGATAAAACAGTTCAGTATTTCTCCACAAATATATTTTTCCTAGAACTAAATTTTATCTACTTTTAATCTCTTTGATACTTACTTACATACTAAAAATCCATGACCTTGTTTTTACTTGGGCTGTGAGACCACCCATTTCATTTAATATATTGTAAAATATAAATTGTAATGCTTCAAACCATAGCTGTTTAAAAAACTGAATAGGACTTCAAAAACCACCTAAAACAGTTCTCTATACACATCTTTGTGGATAACGAACTCATACTGTGCTATGAACCCTGCTACTAGTTTCTTCTAAAATAGCTTAGAGTTGGGGAGATATATTAAATAGGCTTATTTAATAGGTATATTAAATAGGCTTATTTATTGTCAGGGAGAAATGAACTGTACATTGTAGGAGATAAGTACACTTGGTTAATTCCAAATGCTAAGCATTCAATCCAATCTCAGATTTTACCATGAAACATTTTTCTGCCACTTTCTCTTGTTAAATTTCAGTCTTCCATCAGCACTCAAGTGAAACCAACGTCTATGTGGGTGTTTTTGTTTCTTCCCAAGTCAGGCATTACTATGGTGTCTCATAATTAGATGAACACTTAGATATTACACTGTTATTAGTTAGCCATTACATTACATATATGGAGCACTTAATTTGGTTGTAAAGTTACTTTACATTTACAGCAGACACATCAGTGTATTTAGGAGAAATCCTTTTTCTCACAGAGAAGGAAATTGAGCAACTGGTTAACTAAATATCATCTCTAGATTGCTAGTTTGTCAAGGCACAACAAATAATACTTTCCAACTGAGCCCATGAGAGTATTTCAGGCATGGAAAGCCAAGACACTCTGGCGGGGGGGGGGGACCCTAAATGAAAGATCTCCGTGAGTGAGATCCCAGTGGAAAGAACAGGTCATCAAAGAAGGAGGTACTTTTCTCTGAAGGGAGGAGAGAACTTCCACTTTGACCATGGCCTTGTCTAAATATGATCAGAGTCGGTGAACTCAGGGGGCTTCCATAGCCTTAGCAGCTCATGACAAGAGCCTAGGGTGATTACTGAGGCCATAAACAAGAGTGTCAATTTGTTAAGTCAACAACAGGAGTCACTGTGCACTTACTCCTCATGTAGGATCTCTGTCCTTAGTGTGCTGTACATTGAGATTTAATGCTATAACGAGTACTCAAACAGTGTTTTTCACTTTATGTTTCTGTGTGGGAGCAAACTGTTGAAATCTTTACTTAATGTATGCTAAACTGATCTTCTGTATATAAAGAGAATTGAAAATGAATCTTGATGTGAATGGAAGGGGAGAGGGAGTGGGAAAGGGGAGAGTTGTGGGTGGGAGGGACATTATCGGGGGGAAGCCATTGTAATCCATAAGCTGTATTTTGGAAATTTATATTCATTAAATAAAAGTTAAAAAAAAAAAGAAATGTGAATTTTCAGATTATGAAAGAAAATTAAGGGTTCTTGTCATTTTCGTTTCTCAGTCCAGCTCCTTTAGCTCCTTTCATACTAAAACAGATGACATTACAGAGAAAAAGATTAGAACAGTTCAAAGAAAGAAAAACTTTCATCATTCTTCAAGATGAGCGCATCTCATAAGTAAAGAAAACTAAATATAATAGAATTACAGTATTCAAGATTTATTCTTGAATACACAAATATGCCTTTAGGCAAATGTTCTACATTAATTTCCATTTCCCTTCCTGAGAGATATATTGAGAAAATGAGAGAGTTTGTTAATATACCAAAGAATGTAATTAATAAATATTTTTTACATTCAATTTAAAATACACCTCAGTGTATCAAGTAAAAAAATTGAAAATTCATTCAATAAAATTTAAATTATTCAAACACTTGAAGAAAAAAATATCTAAATTAAATAAAAATAAATCATGACAAAGCAATAAGGTACAAATTTACATTAAGGTCTTCAAAAAACTATTAAAATAGGGGCCAGAACTAGTGATTCACAGTGGACCTGCGTGGAGAGCATGGGAGCCCACAGTTCGGGACACCAGCGGCAGACTCAACACACCAGCGCTGGAACGCGAGGTGAGCCTCAATAGCCCGAGACACCGGGAGGCAAGCGGAAAGAGGAGACTAGAGGGAACGACCCCAGGTGGGGGGGATTCACCAGGCTAACTAGAAGAGAGAGAGAGGAAAAAAAAAAGTGACCGATACGGACATGGGTTTCTCTCTCTCGGCTCACCTCTCAAAGGCAAGCAAGACAAAGAGAAGGCGCCATCTTGGACATACGTCATAAGCAGGGCAACCTTAGGTCTGCACCAGCCCAAGTCTAGCAGATAAACCTGACTCTGGGTGGGTGAATTAACAGGAGATTAGGACTTAGTGAATTTGTGGTGTTACTGAACTGAGGCTGTGAAAAAAGAGACGGTGGGGGAGAGAACTCATGGAATTCACGTGAGTACTCTCCAGAGACGCTACAATTCCATAACTTTGGCAACCCAGTGGGAGACTGAAGGAGAATTTGAGCCCACTCTGAGGGCAGAACAGATTCCCTGTGTGGTCCTTGGGAAAGAGCTTCCAATCTCTGGCTCCTGTGGGTATATCATTTGCCTGCTAACCACCTCCAACTTCGTTCAGCTGTGCGGAATTACTTCCCTTTTGAATCAAAAAAAGAAAGAAAGAAAGAGAGAGAGATCTACCACGCCTAACCTGGGAATGTCACCTTTGGCACACCAAACAGAGCTCTCAGGCCACACCCATCTCAAGCTCTAAGGCTCCATCAAAAACAGATAGTCCACTTAATCTAGAGTCATATTATAACAAGAAAAAGCACCACAGTGAAGAAACCAAATATCTCCAATATGCCAAATAACAAACGCAAAAACCGAGGTAATAAAAACAAGGAAGTCACTATGACGCCCCCAAATGAAAAAGACACCCCAATTCAAGATTATGAAGATGATGAGATAGAAGAAATGCAAGAAGCAGATCTCAAAAAATTTATAAGAACATTAAGACGTTCTCAAAAACAAATTCTTGAACTACAGAAATCCTTAATGGGCAAGATAGAAAATCTCTCACGTGAAAATGAAATATTAAGGAGGAATCAAAATGAAATGAAACAACTAGTACAACTGTGATAGTGGCGAGAAATCATAATGAAGTGAAGAATTCAATAGATCAAATGACAAACACATTAGAGAGCCTTACAAACAGAATGGGTGAAGCACAAGAGAGAATGTCAGACTTAGAAGACAGAGAACAGGAAAGGATACAGTCAGACCAAAGAAAAGAAGAGAAGTTAGAAAACTAAAACATATTGTCAGGAATCTAAAGGATACTATTAAAAAACCCAACATTCGGGTTCTAGGAGTTCCTGAAGGCATGGAGAGGGAAAAAGGATTAGAAGCCCTTTTTAGTGAGATATTAGCAGAAAATTTCCCAGGTCTGCAGAAGGACAGAGACATCCTAGTACAGGAAGCTCATAGAACCCCTAATAAACATGACCAAAAGAGATCCTCACCACGACACATTGTAATTAAACTCTCCACAGTGAAACATAAAGAAAAGATCCTAAAATGTGCAAGAGAGAAACGTCAGATTACTCTCAGAGGATCTCCAATCAGACTCACAGCTGACTTCTCATCAGAAACCCTACAAGCTAGGAGGGAATGGCGAGATATAGCCCAGGTACTAAGAGAGAAAAACTGCCAGCCCAGAGTATTATATCCTGCAAAGCTCTCATTCATGAATGAAGGTGAAATAAAGACTTTTCATAGCAAACAGAAATTGAAAGAATTTGTTGCCACTCGTCCAGCCCTGCAAAAGATGCTTAAAGATTTGTTGCACACAGAAACACGGTCATCAATATGAAAGAAGGTAAAAGAAGGAAACCTCACAGCAAAAGATCACAGGGAATTCAAAGCATATCTTAGAACTTATCTTTGGCAAATGGCAGGGCAAAGTTACCATTTATCATTAGTCACATTGAACATTAATGGCCTGAATTGTCCAGTTAAAAGACACCGATTGGCTGATTGGCTTAAAGAACAAAACCCATCTATTTGCTGCTTACAAGAAACACATCTTTCCAACAAAGATGCATACAGACTGAAAGTGAAAGGCTGGAAAAAGATATACCATGCCAACAGAAATGAAAAAAGAGCAGGTGTAGCCATCTTAATATCGGACAACATAAACTTTACAACAAAAACTGTTAAGAGAGACAAAGAGGGACACTATATAATGATTAAGGGATCAATTCAACAGGAAGATATAACAATTATCAATGTATATGCACCTAATTACAGGGCACCGGTTTATTTAAAAGATTTGTTAAGGGACTTAAAGGGAGACTTAGACCCCAATACAATAGTACTGGGGGACTTCAATACTCCACTCTCAGAAATAGACAGATCAACAGGACAAAAGATCAACAAGGATACAGTAGATTTAAATGACACTATAGCCCAAATGGATCTAACAGATATCTACAGAACTTTCAATCCTACAGCTAAAGATTTTACATTCTTTTCAGCAGTACATGGAACCTTCTCTAGGATTGACCACATACTAGGCCATAAAGCAAGTCTCAGCAAATTCAAAAGAATTAGAATCATACCATGCAGCTTCTCAGATCATAAAGGAATGAAGTTGGAAATTAGCAACTCAGGAATCCCTAGAGCATACGCAAACATATGCAGATTGAACAGCATGCTCCTGAATGAACAATGGGTCATAGAAGAAATTAAAAGAGAAATCAAAAATTTTCTGGAAGTAAATGAGGATAACAGCAAAACATACCAAAACTTATGGGACGCAGCAAAAGCAGTGTTAAGAGGAAAGTTTCTATCAATAGGTGCCTACATCAAGAAATTGGAAAGGCACCAAATAGATGAGCTTTCAATTCACCTCAAGGACCTAGAAAAACTGCAGCAAACCAGAAGCAAATCTAGTAGAAGAGAAATAATTAAAAACAGAGAAGAAATCAACAGGATTGAATTCAAAAAAACATTACAAAAAATCAGCCAAACGAGGAGTTGGTTTTTTGAAAAAATAAACAAATTTGACACCCCATTGGCCCAACTAACTAAAAAAAGAAAAGACCCAAATCAATAAAATCATAAATTAAAAAGGAAACATAACAAGAGACACCACAGAAATAAAAAGAATCATCAGAAATTACTACAAGGACTTGTATGCCAGCAAACAAGGAAACCTATCAGAAATGGATAGATTCCTGGACACATGCAACCTACCTAAATTGAACCAGGAAGACATCGAAAACCTAAACAGACCCATAACTGAGACAGACATTGAAACAGTAATAAAAGCCCTGCCAACAAAGAAAAGCCCAGGACCAGATGGATTCACTGCTGAATTCTACCAGACATTTAAAGAAGAACTGACTCCAATTCTTCTCAAACTATTCAGAGCAATCGAAAAAGAGGGAGTTCTCCCAAATTCTTTCTATGAAGCCAGCATCACCTTAATTCCTAATCTGGAAAAAGATGTAGCATTGAAAGAGAATTACAGACCAATATCCCTGATGAACATAGATGCAAAAATCCTCAGTAAAATTCTGGCCAATAAAATGCAACAACACATCAGAAAGATCATCCACCCAGACCAAGTGGGATTTATCCCTGGTATGCAGGGATGTTTTAATGTGCACAAAACAATCAATGTGATATACCACATTAACAGACTGCAGAAGAAAACCCATATATTATCTCAATAGACACAGAGAAAGCATTTGATAAAATACAACACCCTTTCATGATGAAAACTCTAAGCAAACTGGGTATGGAAGGAACATTCCTCAATACAATCAAAGCAATCTATGAAAAACCCACAGCCAACATCCTACTGAATGGGGAAAAGCTGGAAGCATTTCCACTGAGATCTGGTACCAGACAGGGATGCCCACTCTCACCACTGCTATTCAATATAGTTCTGGAAGTTCTAGCCAGAGCTATTAGGCAAGAAAAAAAAAATTAAAGGGATACATATTGGGAAGGAAGAATTCAAACTATCCCTCTTTGCAGATGATATGATTCTTTATTTAGGGCACCCAAAGAACTCTACTAAGAGACTATTAGAACTCATAGAAGAGTTTGGCAAATTAGCAGGGTATAAAATCAATGCACAAAAATCAACAACCTTTGTATACACAGGCAATACCACGGCTGAGGAAGAACTTATAAGATCAATCCCTTTCACAATAGCTACACAAACAATCAAATAACTTGGAATAAATTTAACCAAGGACGTTAAGGATCTCTATGATGAAAATTACAAAACCCTAAAGAAAGAAATAGAAGAGGATACCAAGAAATGGAAAAATCTTCCATGTTCATGGATTGGAAGAATCAATATCATCAAAATGTCCATTCTCCCAAAAGCAATTTATAGATTCAATGCAATACCAATCAAGATACCGAAGACCTTCTTCTCAGATCTAGAAAAAATGAGGCTGAAATTCATATGGAGACACAGGAGACCTCAAATAGCTAAAGCAGTCTTGTACAACAAAAACAAAGCTGGAGGCATCACAATACCAGATTTCAGGACATACTACAGGGCAGTTGTAATCAAAATAGCATGGTACTGGTACAGAAACAGATGGATAGACCAAGGGAACAGAATTGAAACACCAGAAATCAATCCAAACATCTACAGCCAACTCATATTTGATCAAGGATCCAAAACCAATCCCTGGTGTAAGGACAGTCTATTCAGTAAATGGTGCTGGAAAAATTGGATTTCCGTGTGCACAATCATGAAGCAAGACCCCTACCTTTCACCTTACACAAAAATTCACTCAACATGGATTAAAGACTTAAATCTACGACCTGACACCATCAAATTATTAGAGAGCATTGGAAAAACCCTACAAGATATAGGTACCGGCAATGGCTTCTTGGAAAACACCCCAGAAACACAGGCAGTCATAGCGAAAATTAACATTTGGAATTGCATCAAATTGAGAAGTTTCCGTACTGCAAAAGAAACAGTCAGGAAAGTGAAGAGGCAACCAACAGAATGGGAAAATATATTTGCAAACTATGCAACTGATAAAGGGTTGATAACCAGAATCTACAAAGAATCTACAAAGAAATCAAGAAACTCCACAACATCAAAACAAACAACCCACTTAAGTGATAGGCCAAGGACCTCAATAGACATTTTTCAAAAGAGGAATTTCAAATGGCCAACAGACACATGAAAAAATGTTCAAGATCACTAGCAATCAGGAAATGGAAATCAAAACCACAATGAGGTTTCACCTCACCCCAGTTAGAATGGCTCACATTCAGAAATCTACCAACAGATGCTGGAGAGGATGTGGGGAAAAAGGGACACTAACCCACTGTTGGTGGGAATGCAAACTGGTCAAGCCACTATGGAAGATAGTCTGGAGATTCCTCAGAAACCTGAATATAACCCTACCATTCAACCCAGCCATCCCACTCCTTGGAATTTACCCAAAGGAAATTAAACTGGCAAACAAACAAGCTGTCTGCACATTCATGTTTATTGCAGCTCAATTCACAATAGCTAAGACCTGGAACCAACCCAAATGCCCATCAACAGTAGACTGGATAAAGAAATTATGGGACATGTACTCTATCGAATACTATACAGCAGTCAAAAACAACGAAACCCGGTCATTTGCAACACGATGGAGGAATTTGGAAAACATCATGCTGAGTAAATTAAGCCAGTCCCAAAGGGACAAATATCATATGTTCTCCCTGATTGGTGACAACTAACTGAGCACCAAAGGGGAAACTTGTTGAAGTGAAATGGACACTATGAGAAACCATGACTTGATCAGCCCTCACTCTGACTGTTGATGAGCAACTTAATATGTTATCCCTCTTAAGAGTATTTTTTTTTGTTTGTTCTACTTAATACTTTTGGTTGAATACTGTAATCAATACACAATTCTTCTTAAGTGCTGAAACTTAACTGAAAAGTGATCACTGTTAAATATAAGAGTGGGAATAAGAGAGGGAAGAGATGTGCAATTCGGGACATGCTCAAGCTGACTTACCTCAAACGGTAGAGTTAGAAACATACCAGGGGATTCGAATTCAATCCCATCAAGGTGGCATGTACCAATGCAATCTCACTAGTCCTAGTGATCAATTTCTGTTCACAATTGATCATAATGATAGGACTAAGAACCAAAGGAATCACATAAACAAGAATAGTGTCTGCAAATACTAGCTGATAGAATAAAAAAGGGAGAGAATGATCCAACACGGGAAGTGAGATACACAGCAGACCCATAGAATGGCAGATGTCCTAAACAGAACTCTGGCCTCAGAATCAGCCCTTAAGGCATGCTGATCTGGCTAAAAAGCCCATGAGAGTATTTCAGGCATGGAAAGCCAAGACACTCTGTCAAAAAAAAAAAAATGACCTAAATGAAAGATCTCCGTGAGTGAGATCCCAGTGGAAAGAATGGGTCATCAAAGAAGGAGGTACCTTTCTCTGAAGGGAGGAAAGAACTTCCACTTTGACCATGGCCTTGTCTAAATATGATCAGAGTCGGTGAACTCAGGGGGCTTCCATAGCCTTGGCAGCTCATGACAAGAGCCTAGGGTGATTACTGATGCCATAAACTAGAGTGTCAATTTGTTAAGTCAACAACAGGAGTCACTGTGCACTTACTCCTCATGTAGGATCTTTGTCCATAGTGTGCTGTACATTGAGATTTAATGCTATAACGAGTACTCAAACAGTGTTTTTCACTTTATGTTTCTGTGTGGGAGCAAACTGTTGAAATCTTTACTTAATGTATACTAAACTGATCTTCTGTATATAAAGAGAATCGAAAATGAATCTTGATGTGAATGGAATGGGAGAGGGAGTGGGAAAGGGGAGGGTTGCGGGTGGGAGGGACGTTATGGGGGGGAAGCCATTGTAATACATAAGCTGTATTTTGGAAATTTATATTCATTAAATAAAAGTTAAAAAAAATAGGGGCCAGTGATATGCTATGGCACAGCAGGTTAAAGCCATGGTCTGCAGTACTTTTACCCATGTGGGTGCCTGTTTGAGTCCTGGGTGCTCCACTTCCAATCCAGCTGATTGGTTATACTCCTGGTAAAGCAGAAGAAGATAGCACATGTCCTTAGGCCCCTGCACCCACGAGGGACATTTAGAAGAAGCTCCTGGCTCCTGGCTTCAGCTTGGTCCAGCTGGGTCATAATGGCCATTTGGGGAGTGAACCAGTGAATAGAAATTCTCTCTGTCTTCCCTCTCTTTAGCTCTGTCTCTCAAATAAATAAATACATCTTTTTGTTAATTAAAACTGAGTAAAATATATGAAATACCTCTTTCTAAACATACCAAAGCCACCCAAAACTACTATTCCCTGAGAGGACAAGAATAAAAATGAAGAGTCTTGTAATTGCTTGGTATACTCTCTGGAGACACATCCTGGGCCATGTAACAAGGAATGGAATGAAAAACAGAGCATTGACTTCTCCCTGAGCTGAGTTGACAGAGTTCAGGGAGAATAAGGTAAATGTAAACAGTCAGGTAGGGAGCATACCAGAGAAGACTGAGCTCTGCTGAGAAAGAACTAAAGAAATCTGCATGGGGGTCTGCTGATTACTTGTTATAGCCTAATAAGTTAAGGCAAATCAGTGGAAATCCATGAAGTCAGGCAAAGAGAGACTAGAGTTCTGTAAACTGAATAATTCCAAGAGAGTGCACAGGACTTCATATTGTTCAAGTAGCACTAGCTTGGATGACGATTCCTTTTTAAATAACTACATAAGTGTGGGGAGCAACTTGGACTAGACTAAGTTACTGGAATTAAGACTTATTCTATGCATCTGCTCTCCCACAATATGGCGCTGAGAAGGGAGTAAACAACTTCTATGCAGCTGCCTCTCGCCAACTTGAGTGATGACCTGCAGGAGCTGATCCTGCTCCCGATTGGAGGAGAGCAGCGTACTCGGCGTGTGGGTAGCAGAGTTGGGATTGGTGGAAGAGGACTATAAAGGAGGAGAGAGACAACATGCACCAGGAACATCTAAGGGGAACATCCGGATAACATCTGAGCAGCCCTCGAGAGAGCCGGCCGCAGTGTGCTGCTCCCCCGCGGAAGTGGGGAAAGTGGCAGGGGGCACCGCCCTTCCACGGAGGTGGAAGGGTCGGCAGCCAACCCGGGAAGGACCAGCAGCAAACCCGGGGAGGGCCGAGCAGACAAAAGAACAGCGCAGGGTCCTGTGTCGTTCCTCCGTGAAGAGGGGGAGCGACAATAAGGTATTCAATAGAAATTTCAGAGGGCATGCACGTAAGTAGAGGGGATAAACCCTGCCAAAAGACCACCTGAAGACTTCCCTGGTAAAAATGGCAAACATATCTCAAAAGAAACAAACTGAACTAAAAGTAACTGGACTACATACTAAAAGAAAGCCTGTCAAGCTTTAAAAGAAAATAACTAAATCCAGACATTTGTTAACTTAAAATTTACAATGTTCAACATCTGGTAAACACTTACTAGCCATGTAAAGAAATATAAATATATAACACATAACCAAGAGAAAAAAAATCATTAGAAACAGACCAAAAGTATGGAGATGATGGAATTAAAAGTAAGAATTTTATAACTGATAATATAACTGGGTTCAACTATTCAAAGCAAGGGTTAAAAAACTATATCCCAGGCTATATCTGTCCTACAGTGTGTTCTTGGGTTGCCTGTGAAATAAGAAATGTTTTACTTTTTAAATGATTATAAAATCAAATGATAATCAAGCACACTAAAAGCAAAGAAAAACACATGTTAGAGATCTTATGTTCCCTGCAAAGCCTAAAATATTTACTATCTATCCCTGTACAGAAAAACTCAACACACTGAAGAAGGAAAGGGATAATATGAAAGATAACCAAATGAAACTTTAAAAGAGGAAAAACACATTATTAGAAAATTTTAAAATTGGACCTTATAGCAGATTAGACTGTACAGAGGTAAAAAAAAAATAGTGAACTTACAGACATAGCATTGGAAGCAATTCAAAATGAAGCAAAGAAAATAAAAGTGTTTTAAAAAGAAAGATTTCCCCTTAGGAAAATACAAACAGAGTAATCTAAGTGTTATTAAAGTTTCAAAGAGGTTGTGGAGTAGGGGGGAAGCATAGCAAACCTATGCAGATTAGTGACCAAATATTTCTACTTTTAAAGAGCTTGAAAAATCCAGATACAAGAAGTTTTTTTGCCTCTCAGTGTGGCAGAGACCATTGAGCACCAAAAAGTCATGTTCCCACTTCCATCTGTGAGGTTATTACTAGGAGGCTGCTATTCAGCCAGGGCAAATTTTCCAATATTTTTTCACATCAAGTTGAGGCCATTAACTGAATTCTCATGAATATATTATGAGTGACTTGAGATATAATCACAAGCTTTGTCTGTAAGCCTATCATAAGAACATCCAGGTTCTCCTCTTGCTATTTGGCTTTTGTAGACTTGGGCAACCTCAGAGACCACAAGTTGATTGATGGTAAAGTCTTTTTTTCAGTTCAAGTATTTAAAATGCCTATCTCTCTTTAGATTGTAAACTTCATAAAGGAAAGGGACTGCTATAACTAAATACCATATGCTCAGTAGCTTTTAAACAGCATAAATCCATTTACTCCAGATCTGGGAAATCCAAGATCAAAGTGCAGTGGCTAGGGAGGGCCCAGTTTCTGGTTCACAAGTAACCTCATTGTGTCCTTACTTGGTAGAAGGTGCATATGAGCACCCTTGGGCCTCCCATAAAAGCTGTAATCTCATTCATTAGAATTCTTCCCTCAGGAGCTAATCACCTCCCAAAGGGCTCCAATTCCTAAACTACTATCTTAGGGAACAAGATTTCAACATATGAATTTGGAGATGGGCAGCAAAGTCATTCAAACCACAGCATGTTAGTATACATTTGCTCAGCTATGCAGTTATTTACTCACATATTACAGATAAATTGTAACTACCAATTCTAGGAGGAATCCAAGTATTCATCAAAGATAGTACACATAAATTAACTTGGCATGTACCACCATCAAGCCATGAAAATGAGTCCACTATTAAATATGGGCAACAATATGAATGAATCTCACAAAGAAAAACAGCAAGAAGCCAGACGTGCAAAGAATACTTTCTGTAAGATTCCATTTCATTATAAGGTTCAGGATATGCAAAATGAATCTATGGTGCTCTGAGTTAGAAGAATGTTTTCCTTCTGGTTGCAGAGAAAGCATCTTGGAAATTTCTGATAGTCTAGCAACATTCTGTTCTTCATTGTTGTTCTGGTGAAAAAGCTGTTCTCTTTTTGTGAAAATCCATCAAGTTATAAACTGTGGAGTTTTCAGTATCTCTGTCATGTCTTAAAACACTATGAAATAAAATAGAAAATGTTTCAGACACACAAATTTTCCTTCAAACTCAGTTAATATAATGTGATATCTCAAAAATCTCTGAATTACCAGTCAGATCTGGCCTCCCTTTCTAGAATTCTGAAGTGTGATTAGATTTTGACCATAATATAATACCTCAGGATTGTCCTAGGTAAATGGTACTCAAAGTTTACCTTGACTGAGAATTACCTAAAAGGCTTGTTAAAACATTCATTGCTGGACCCTATGCCCAGAGTTTCTGAAGCAGTAGATATAGAGAAGCATTTGAGCGTTTACACTTTGGAAACTGGTTTCAATAAAGATAGTAACCATAATCTCAGTTCTTTATATTTTATAAAAGCCTTTTCCTTATTTGTAGCTGTTTTTCATTTGTAACCCTTACTTTCCTGAATGCCAGATTCCACTTGATGCTTTTGACTGAGATTGCTAACTTTAATGTTACTTCATTCAAGAAAGTGAGTATAATCAAGTATAATTTTCCTCAAAATTCCTAGTATTATCTGCTTTTGTTTTAACCTAGGCTGCTATTGGAAATAACTGGAAAGCATTTTAAAATACTATTAATTTAGTCATAACCCAAGATTCTTTTTTTAATTGGTTGATAGTGGACTGTACAGTAGGATACTTTATTTTAATGATTCATTGTTTATTTGAAAGACAAACAGAGGGAGCGCTCCTATTCATTGGTCAATTGCTCTAAATGCCTGCAGCAACCAGGACGGGGACTGGGACTGTTCTGGGACAAGTAGGTAGCCAAGAACTCAATCCAGATCTCTCACATGAGTGGTAGAAAATCAAACACTTGAGCCATGACTACTGACTCCCAAGGTTGTATTAAATTGCATTAAATTGAAATCAGGAGTTGGAACCAGGAACAGAACTCAGGTACTCCAATATTGCACTTGGCATTTCAGTCAGTATTTTACCAGCAAGGCTAATGATTTTTTTGAGATATATTTATTTATCTGAAAATCAGAGCCACAGAGACAGAGAGAGGTCTTCTACCTGCTGGTTCACTCCCCAGATGGCCACAACAGCCAGGGCAGGGCAGGCTGAAGCCCGCAGCCAGGAGTTTCATCCAAGTCCAAGTCTTTCTCTACTTGGAATCCCTTCAGGGGGCAAATAGCTCTAAAAGGCCAAACACAAATGAGCCCAACACCCCGTACTCCCAATTCTGAGACAAATTAAAAGTTGTATTGCTCTATTATTTCCTAGTATTAAATTTGTCCTCTTCCTTTTTCAAATTTCCTAGAAAATTTACCTTTTTAAATTATTCTTGTGACCCATCACCCATTTTTCTCTTGATTGGCTATCTTGCTTTTTTGTGCAGTGTCTACTTAGACCCATCCCTAATGGCTTCCTAATGGACAACCACTGGTTGGTTTATTTATTTATTTACAAATTGAGTCTCTTCATGTCACTTGTTGGCATTGTTATTAATTCATTCATTTAAGAATTTTCATTTCTGACTTGCCTGTGAAATACTTTACTGTTTATCCCTCTAGCCTCTTCTTACCCACTGCTTTATTATCTCTATTTCTTTATCATTTACTTTAATATTAGTTTTACCCAGTCTTCCACTGCTCATATATATTTGCTGCCAAGGTGAGATCTACTCTCTTATTCCACCTATTTCCAGAAATACAGAAAGATCTGTAGTTTATGTCATTCAACTCAACCCTCTAAACTATTCATTCAACTGCCTAAGGGGATATTTAATACAATATATTAACGGTATGGTAGCAATTGTCCCTTCTAAATCTTTGTTAATTTCAAAGAATTAATTGCATGAATTTTAGTGAGAGGAGTTATTGATTCTCATTTAAAGAAGAAATGTTTCAGAAACTCTAGGAGTTTTAAGCAGTAGCTTTGGAACTATAAAATAAAAGAAATTGCTGATATTTAGACCTGGGGAATCTTTGTTTTCAAGATTCTGGCTGCAATATTTTGAAACAGAAACAGCAGTATGTGTTTATTGCTCTATTTTCCTCAGCAAGACTGCATAATCCTGCCACTGAGGCAGTTAGGATGATTCCCCGAAGCTACAGGCTGTGTAATAGGAAGTGGGCATAAAACTTAATCCTTACAGATTTCCTTAAAATAATCTTCTGCCCTGAGAATTACATAGATCATAACTTCAGTTATTTTGTCCTGAGCTGTAATATATTTTGCCCCTCTAAAATTAATTTGTTGAATCATGTCACCCATGTCAATGGTATTAGAAGTGATAATATTTCAGGAAGTGATTAGGTTGTAATGGCACCACCCTCATGAATTGAAATTGCTATCTTTTAGGCCCAAGCGTGTTCATTCACACTTCCCACCATATGAACCAGAAAGTGGGCCCTCAACAGCCACTGAATCCACTACTGCCTTAATGTTAGATTTCTCAGTCTTCAGAATTGGGAGAAGTAAGCTGAAAGGACTGAGATAAAAAAATCTGCATTGAGAACTGGGGTTGCTATTACAATACCTTAAAATGTCAAATCTTCTTTGGAAGTAGGTAAAGGATAGAAGCTGGAGAGTCTGAAATACATGCTGGAAAAAAACTTACATTGCTTTGAATGGACCATTAAGGGTAATTCTGGTGAAAGTCCAGAAGGAGTGCTGTAGAGAATACCTCATTCTTCTTGGAGAACATTTAAGTCATGAACAGAATGTTCATAAAAATATGGATGATAAAGCCATTCTGGTGAGATCTCAAATGGAGATGGGGCATATTATTGGAAACTAGAGGAATTATGATCCCTTTGGTAAAACATCAAAGACTTTTACTGAATTATGTTTAGTCCTAATGTTTTGTGGAAGATAGAACCTTTGATTGATTGAACAGGGTATTTGAATGAAGAAATTCCCTAGCAAAGTACTGGAGGAGTGTCTTTGGTTCTCTTGAATGTTTCTTGTTAAATATAAGAAGAAAGAAATGACTTAAAGACAGAATTTAAACCAAAAGATAGGCAGGACTTAACTATTTTAGAAAACCTATTTTTCCATATTGTAAAAAAAAAAAAAAATTAAGATGTTTGTACAAGAGAGAATATCAAGGGTGTGGTCAAGTGACCTTTTGGTAGCAATTTTAATATGTATTTGCCAAGTGTTATTAATCAACAATCAGGAATCCCAACTGGAATTTGCTGATTATATGGCCATTTTCATCATATTCTCAGAGTTCAAGGACATTGGGAGCAGAATGATTTCATAGGAGGGCCTGGAGGAGCCTATGGAACTTGACTTTTGCTGTCTAAGTTCTGTAGCTGTGCTCCTCATCTACCCAAGGTGTGGCTTGGTGTGCCCCAGTGCAATGCTAAGTAGTGCACAGACAAGCTGTGGGGTCATGGCTGCCTCCACTTAGATTTCAAAGGAAAACTCAGAGCTTAGGCAGAAAATGCTGTTCCAGGTTGGAGCCACTGTGCATGATCCTGTGCCTGGCTGGGAAACTGCCTGCCTAGTCCATGCAGTAGGTTAAGAAGGCATGACACACCATGCCTCCTGGGAAGGACCCTATGACCTTACTGCTGGCAGGTGGCAGAAGCCCCAGGCACATTTTCCCCACCCTTGCTTCATGTTGAAGGGCCTTGTAATTGTCAATCAGGTAAATAGCTCCCGGGAGTGGCCCAGACCCATACGGACCACCTGGAAGGCTACGTATGCTATGTGACCATCAGGTTGATTGGAGAAGTGTAACAGTGGCAATATTGGCTTTATCCTATAGAATTAGTGTTGCCCTGAACTTGCTATGCCCTCCTCTGCCTGTCCTTTAAAAGCTTGTGCTTGATTGTTAATAAGCAGACATGTTCATTGAAACTTGTCTCCGGTGCTTCTTGTCAAAGAATGCCATCGCCCCACCATCCAGACAGTGCAAGCTTCGAAGGATGAGCCCGCAACAATGCCTAATGGATAGGCATAGACCTCAGATCAATAGAGCTACTGGCATGATTCTTAGCCTGAAAGCTCCAGCCACACACACTAGGCACATAGAAACCTTGGAGGTGAGTGAGAGCCACAATGGAAGTAAGGCTGCTGCAAACATTGGAGACTCAACCCTAATCCCAGTGGGTCTGGAGGCCAGAGCATTGAAATAAAAGACTATTCTTGATCCTTAAAATTTAAGTTTCTTCTGCTGTGTTTCATTCTTGTTCGGGACATGTCATCTCTAACTTCTGTTTACTTTATCCCTTTCGAGGATGAGAAATTTACCTCATAATAAATGGTACCTTGATTCTCATCCATATCCTATTTAAATGACATTTAGACAGAAATCTGAACTTCAGGCTTTTGAATTGATGCCAGAGCAATTTAAAAATTTTTGGAGCCATTGAGATAGGATGAATATATTGTTCATGAGAGAATGATATAAATTATGGTGGCCCAAGGTTGAAATTCTGTAACCTGAAAGTTTGCTTCCCTTTAAAATTCATATGTTAAAATCCTATTTCCTGAGGTAATGGTTTAGGAGGTGGAGTATCAAGTATCATGTGACCTGAGTAGGTCATGATGTCGGAGCTCTCATAACAGGGATTATTGTTCTTTTAAAATATGTACAGAGGTGTTCATTTATCCCTTCTACGGTGTGGGCACATAGCAAGAAGTCTATATCCAAAAAAGTGGCTCTTCATAAGACACTGTATCGCCACACCTTGATCTTGGACTTCACAATTTTCAGAACTGCAAGAAATTAAATTTGTTGTTTATAAAGTAACTTGTTTATGGTACTCAATAGAATAAAACACATATTCTGATTTATTCTTTCCAGAAAAACCTAGAATATCTTTTGGAAGTTGAAATCAGATCCTGTAATATATGCTTTCTATATAATAATATTATAATATAATACAATGACTTTTCATTTTGGGAGGTTAAACTCATGTCCTTACCATGACATTCAATGATCTAATATATAGACCAAATATATCACCAAAGTGGCACTAACCACAGATGGTAATAACCACAGATCAAGTTTGGTTACCCCGCCAGCAATGGGTACTAATTAAATTGGTAGGGAATAAACTTTTATTGAATTGGACAATTGGGGTGTCAAGGTCTGGGTATTATTGCAGAATATGTTTTTAGTTTTATAGAAATAGAAATTTCTCCCACTGGAACTCATTAGGTCAAGTGGATTTTTAGAAAATTTTTCCCATCTTTAAGGAATTCTCAATTTAGCTTTGATATTTGAAGTGTATTTGTGTAGCCTTCTATCTGTTCTACTTCACATGCTCAATGTACTTGAAAATGGAAAATAGAAAATTTGTGTGAAAATGTTAATATATTTTATGGAATATAGGTCTCATTAAGCAATAAGAATTTACTGCTGTATGGATAGGAGAAATATCTATATTAAACATTGTACTTTGGTGCTTAGAAATACATTTAGCACATAGTAGATAAACAAGATATTTATCTTAAATTATATTGTATAGAACAGCTTTAGAGCATATCATTATAACTTTTGTATGGATGTTGAATTTTGTCATAAAAATTATTTTTACCTCCTGAAATTCATTGACTCCTTGATTTTATCATCCAGGCATAGGCACAGATCATTTAATAGAAAAAAAAAAAAAAAACAACTTTTGACTTTGTCTAACATTTGTTTAAGAATTACAATAAATTTTCCCTAAAACTTTGACCGTGGTCGCTGACACTATGGCATAGCAGGTAAAGCCACAGCCTGCAGTGCCACCATCCCATATGCTGTCTCACTCTTTCTCTCTCTCTTTCTTTCTGATTTTTCCTCTCTGTAACTCTGCCTTTCAAATAAATTTAAAAAAAAAACTTAGAATGTGTATATTTCTCATATCTTTCAAATAGAACTGAACTATTTTGAAGATAGAGATAATGTTTAATATAACTAAAAGTAACTATATATATTTGACTAATACTTTGTACCAATAACTATACTGTCCCCTTTAAATATAAATAAATTTTTATCTATTTCTCCTCTAAATGTTTGACTTATTCACTTGTCCTTCCTCCGTAATTTCTCAATAAGACAAAATTAATATCCTATCAAATTCAACCTCTCTTTCTTTCTTAGTAACATTATAATTTATTTTCCACTGAGAAGTTAAGAGTATTTTAAAGTGGAAATTATAACATGTAACACACAATCTTATACTTGAAATATTCTAATAGTGTTCCATGAACATGGAATAAAATACTGTCCTTAATGATCTGAACCAACAGATCTCTCAGAAAAGCCTTACTGCTCATTTGTCAATTTCTTATCTTTCACAGGATTCCTTCTAATTGTAGGAACTTTGTTGATTTTGGAGGCTGGTGGCTTTTTCCCTAAGATCTTCCCGGGATGGTTATAAGTTGCTATTTAAATTAGGAAGGTCTTTTATTAACTGAAACAATTCCCTTATCAATCTCCAACACAACATCCTTATTTTCTTGACTCAACTTATCACTATATAGTAGGTTTTTTGTTACTGTTTTCTTCTTTACCACTGAAATAGAAATGTCATGAGCTTTTTTTTAAAAAAAAAAAAAAAAAAGATTTGTTTTCTATTGATTTGAAAGACAGGGTTACAGTGAGGTAGAGATACATATATAGAGAGGTCTTCCATCCACTTGTTCACTCCCCAAATGGCTGTAAAGGCCAGAGCTGGGCTGATCTGAATCCAGGATCCAGTATCTTATTCCAGGTGTCCCACGTGGGGGCAGTGGCCCAAGGACCTGGGCCATCCTCTGTTGCTTTCCCAGGTGCAGTAGGGAACTAGATTTTAAGTGGAGCAGTCAGGACTTGCACTGGCACCCATATGAGGTGCTGGCATGGCAGGTGGTGTCTTTAATCCACTGTGCCACAGTTCTGACCCCATATCATGCACTGTTAACTGCATTACTAAAACATAAGCCACAACTTATCCTAAGTATATAAGACTAACTTATGGTAGATATAGTATATTATAATAGTTATTTTTTGATTTCTCAGTATGACCATAAAACTTCTTTGAGAATTAACTTCTTTGAGAGACAGTATTATGTTGAGCTCAAAAGATAATAATCTATGGGCAGATGATATGGCACATGAGGCTAAGCCACCTCTTGAAACTCCAGCAATCTAAATCTGAGTGCCAATTAGAGTTCTGGCTACTATACTTCCAATCCAGCTTCCTGCTGTTTCACCTAGGAAGGCAACAGATAATAGCCCAAGTGCTTGGGTTCCTGTCACCCATGTGAGAGACACAGTGTGGGGAGCAACTCGGACTAGACTGTTACTGGAATTAAGACTTATTCTATGCATCTGCTCTCCCACAATATGGCGCTGAGAAGAGAGTAACAACTTCTATGCAGCTGCCTCTCGCCAACTTGAGTGATGACCTGCAGGAGCTGATCCTGTTCCTGATTGGAGGAGAGCAGCGTACTTGGCGTGTGGGTAGCAGAGTTGGGATTGGTGAAAGAGGACTATAAAGGAGGAGAGAGACAACATGCACCAGGAACATCTATCTGAAGGAACACCTGTGCAGCCCCCGAGAGAGCCGGCCGGCGGTGTGCCGCTCCCCCGCGGAAGTGGGGAAAGTGGCGGGGGCACCGCCCTTCCACGGAGGTGGAAGGGACGGTAGCCAACCGTGGAAGAACCAGCAGCAAACCCGGGGAGGGCCGAGCAGACGAAAGAACAGCGCAGGGTCTTGTGTCGTTCCTCCACGAAGAGGGGGAGCGACAACACAGATGGACTTCCTTGCTCTGGGCTTCAGCTGGTCCCAGGCCTGGTTACTGCAGGCATTTTTGGAATGGATCCATGCATGGAAGATCTCTCTTTATGTCTTTCTTTTCTGTTACTCTTTCAAATAGATACATCTTTTTTTATTTGTAGGTTTATTTTTTTAAAAGTACATTCACTAAATTCCGAGAGTCCCGAGAACAAATCTGACACCAGCTAATATGTGACCTAAATCAATTATTCAAATTTATTTTAGGTTGTTTTCTTATTTGTAAAATTTGCATTGTTTAATAGTACACGTTTGTTGACATATGTTGCTAGTGGTCTCTCAGTTATGGACATTTCATCTTCTTTATCAGTATCCTAGAAGTTTTATTTTTGCCTGTGGTGTGGAGAAAGATCCTGCAAGGTGATCACACAATTGACTTGTTACTCCCTCTGGCAAAATTGCCACAGCAGGGGAATTGAGAAGGCATTCTCAGTATATATTTCATTTCACTCTTGCCATCTCTACTACTTAAATGACAGGTTCACTGCTGCTGCTTGTTTCTCATTTTCTGCCACAAAAGAGGGTGGTGAGAATAGAAAGTGAGAAAAAAAAGTAGCAAAGACTTGTCTTTGAGAAGCTCCATGTAAAAGCTAAATATGAGAGCATTTTTAGTATAATTTGAAGAGTTCTACAGAGACTGATTACTTAAAAATATGCTTTCTCTCGGCCTACTCCTGAGTTTTATATTTTAAATATCAGTTTTATGTTGAATCTATGTCATCTAAGGAAATGCAGGTAAAAGTTGTTTTTTTAGCACAATTTAATAGAGATAGGCAATTTCGGTAAATGAATGCTAAATAAATATTGTGTATACAAAAGACTTTTTAAAATATTTATTTATTTATTTATTTATTATTTGAAAAGCAGAGAGAATGAGAGAGAAAGAGAGAGAGGGAGTTGGAGAGAGAAAGTGAGAGAGAGAGAGGTGGAGAAAAACAGACGCAGAGATCTTTTATCTGCTAGCTCAATCCCCAAATACCTACAACAGCTGAGGATGGGTCCAACCCAAGCAGAGAGTCCAGCCGAGTTCTGGTCACCTGGGTAGGAGACAAGGATTCAAGTACTTGCATCATCACCTGCTGCCTCCCAGGGTGTATATTAGCATGAAGCAGGAATTGAAAGTGGAATCAGGACTGGAACCCAGACACCCTAACATGGGAAGCAGTCTTCCCAAGTGGCTTCTAAACACTAGTCACACGTTAAATACTGGAAAATTAATAATCTTGATAGTCCTGACATTGACTCTCAGATACAAATTGAATGACATAAAGCAATTAGTTTTCCTGTTTTATAGGAGAGAAAATTAAGGTCAGTAATGTGCCCAAAGTCATGCACTGAAAAGGCGGTGGAGCCAAATTTCAAATGAAGCCTCCTAAAGAATAATTTTAGCCACTGGACACACTGTTGTTCAGTGAGAAAAATCAAGAGTATCGTACACCAGCATACACAATGGCAGAGATTACAGGGATATGAAAGGAGGTACACAAAGGAGGAAAGAAAACCAGATGAAACCAGACAGAATATAAGCATTGTCCTTTTTATTCATTTTCTAGAATGTACCTCATGATAGGCCAGACAAAGCACATATAACAAAAAAGAATGTGTTTTTCTCTAAAGTTGTCATTTTCTGTATTTGGACTAGAATCGATTTTATTATATATATATATATATATATATAAATATATAAATTTTCATACTGGAGGAACATTTGCCATGCAAAATGCATACGAATTTTTATTTTATTTGCAAGTTGTAATTACAGGTTTGCTGATTGATGAAAATAAAACTATCATTACAGCACTTTAATGCATTTTTTATTATTGTTCTGGAATTGTACTTCTCAAAAATATGGATTTAAGGAAAGTATGTTTGGGCTGGCACTATAGCACAGCAGGTTAAGTCGTCATCCACAATGCCAGCATCTCATATGAGTGCCTGTTCAAGTCCCAGCTGCTCCACTTTCCATCCGGCTCCCTGCTATTGCGCCTGGGGAAGCAGTGGAAGAGGGCCCAACCTGCACCTGCATAGGAAACCTAAATAGAGCTCCTGACTCCTGTTTTCCACCTGGCCCAGCGCTGGACGTTAGGGCCATTTGGGGAGTGAAACCAGCAGATATAAAATTTCTCTGTCTCTCTTTCTCTCCCTTTCTCTCTGTAATTCTGACTCTCAAATAAATAAATAAGTCTTTTTTTAAAAAAAATAAAGTGTGTTAAACTTATATTTAAGTTATTTAATAATTCATTTATAGCATTCTTATTCATTACATAAATAGAAATTTTTTTCCAATTGTTTTTAAAGTCGCAGGTGAGAAAGTATCATCCTGAAAACACAATGTAAATATGTGGAAGTATATATCTAATATATATACCCACATCACATCAGTCAAAAATGATTAAGAAAATAAGACTATAACAGATTCATCCACAACCCGATTCAGGTATCATGATTTAAACAGAAATCAATGGGATTTTACAATATTACATACAAAAGGCTTTTGTAAAAATTCATGATTGTACTATAGCATTATTGATGAAATTTATATTTCCTTTTCATTAACAATTGAATGTTGCTCATTTACATAAGTACATTCATCTTCTAAAATTGATAAGGCTCATTCAATTCATTCATAACAGATTTTCCTGCATGTTCTATTATTTATTCTAAATTATATGTTTGTTTTTTTTGTGTTCTCAAATACATACATGCACATTATAAACAAAAATTAGCCTGCATTTTCAGGCTGGTTTACTATGATTATTATGTCTTCTTTTCTTTTTTTTTTTACATTTATTTCTTTTTTGTTAATTATTTCATGATTATATTATGAAACAAAATGGGAAATTTATGAAGATAATTATTGTATAATTTCCATGATTGTCCTTTAGTTATAATGCAACTTTTTTTTCTAGAACAAGAAAGGTTTCTGTTAATATATGTGATCTAAATTAGATATATATCTGATTAGTATTTTTAAAGGTTTTTTTTTTTTTAATTTTACTTTTTATTTATTTGAAAGAGTGTCAAAGAAAGGTAGAGGTAAAGAGAGAGAGAGAGAGAGACAGAGAGGTCAATCTTCCATCTGCTGGTTTACTCCCCAAATGCCGACAACTGCTGGTGCTGGGCCAAACAGAAACCTAATGCTTAAAACGCTTAGGTGGATGGAGATAGAAACAGAGATATATCTCCTATCTACTGGTTTACTCCTCAAATGCCTGTAACAGGCCAGGTACAGTCAGGAGCCAGGAACTCAATCTGGATTTCTGACATGGTGATAAGGACTCAACCACTTGAGCCATCACCTGCTGCTTCTCAGGATGAACATTAACAGAAAGCTGGATCAGAAGTGGAGGTGGAACTTCAACCAGGCATTCTGATATGGGATTGGAGTGTCCCAAGTGGTAGCCTAACCACTGTCCCACAATGCCCACTCCATGATCAGTATGTGACTTAGGCTACATGTAAAATTAAACAGTGTTTTCATTTACTCAGTAGATGAGTTCAGCACCAATCTTGTTATAGAAAATATGTGACAGATTCTAATGCAATAGAACTTGCTATATCCAAACTACATGTATCAGGCCTGTGCCATGGCTCACTTAGTTAATCCTCCGCCTGCAGCGCCAGCATCCCATATGGGCGCTGGGTTCTAGTCCTGGCTGCTCCTCTCCCAGTCCAGCTCTCTGCTGTGGCCCAGGAGGGTAGTAGAGGATGGCCCAAGTGCTTGGGCCCTGCACCCACGTGGGAGACAGGGATGAAGCACCTGGTTCCTGGCTTCGGATCGGCACAGCGCTGGCCGTACCGGCCATTTGGGGAGTGAACCAACAGAAGGAAGACCTTTCTCTCTGTCTCTTTCTCTCTCACTGTCTATAACTCTTCCTGTCAAATAAAAAAAAAAAAAGAAAAAGAAAAAAATAAAAATTAACAAACTACTTGTATCAAAAATCATGTTTCATCAGTAAAGCTGTATATTTTGAACTGTTTACTGTTTATCCAAAATCTTGCTGCCTCGTACTTATCTCAGTCACCTTTTCAGGATGTCAGTTGCCATGTGGTTAGGAAATACAAACTAATTTTTATGGAGTTCATTGCCAACTATAATTGTGCAGGCAGGTCCAAAGCCAAATGCAAATGAGTTTTGGATACTCAACCCTTTTGGATAATTTCTTTTTTGGCATAATAAATGAAAACTTGGCTGCCCAGCATATAAGAGGTGAACAGGGGTAGAAGACACCCATATTTACATTCAGGGCCCCAGGAACAGCGATGCTTAAGTTTTTCTAAATAGCTAATTTTAGCATCCATCCAAATGTCAGTGAGCCAGTTAGTGAGGTGAAGCTGCACTTTAAATGATGTCCAAGGGCTTTTTTATACAGTGTTAACATTTGCATAAAAACGGCTTTTTTGTGCCTTGTGTTTCCAAATCAATTTAGCTTTGTGTGCTAATATTTTACTAGAGCCCTGGAGATAAAGAAGCATGCAGGTCAGCCATGTGTGCTGCTAAATCCCATAGGAAGCCTCCACTAACAACCAAAAGATAGACACCAGACAAGATTAGCAAAAGAATTAGTCATGCACAATCAGCTGTGTTAAATACTTGGTGGGGTGGGTGGTGGAATCTGCTTCTCTGTCCTTCAGGAAAAGGCCATCAGGGTGAAGTGTTAATTCTCCCAGTGTATTATGACTATGTGCTTCTGAAGGTACCATTGTTTTCTACTAAGATGGTTTGTTAGAACCAACTATCACTCCTACTTTGAATACTACTAATGAAGTGGGGCAGTAAAAGCTTCAATCCTCTGTGCTAGCTAATCCCAGATCTGGAGCCAGAGACTTTTACTCCCTGAGAAACACGATTTAGTCTTTTTTTCAGTGTGGAATTGACAGACTTGCTCTGACCTCAGAAATGCCGTACAGTGACTGAAGATTTCCCAACTAAGTAGCCGGCAAACAAAAATGCTCAAGAAATAAATCCTTACTCTAAAAGGCGTATACTCTATAATTGTTGATTAAAAACTAGAAAGGAAATCCTGCCAAAAAGCTAAAGATCATTAAGGCTCAACTTCTGGGAGGAAAAAAAATGGGGTTTGTTAAAAGTTTTTACGTATTTTTTTAAATTTTCTGAACTTTTAGATTTCAAAAGAATTATAACTAAAATGTGAAGACTTTAAGATTATGTCATCAGATAATGTCATCAGATACCTCTCATAGTATCAAATATGAATACAGATTATTAAGAATTACTTCATAGTTTCTTTTAAAAATTAAACTAGGAGCGAGAAAAGTAATTTGTGTAAGTGTTATTACATAGTTACATTCTTTTATGTTCAGTACATCTCTTTCCCTTTTTAGATCGACAACAAGAAAACAAATCGTGTGAGCTGAGGTACTTATAATTTTTTTTTGTTTCCTCTTGATACATCACCTTAGTTTTCACTTGAAGTGTGCATTAATATAGTAAATTGTCAGATGTGTTGGATTTTGTATCTTCGCTGATTGCATACACTGCACAAAACCGTTAAACACTCTGCTGAAATAATCCTCATTCACATACCTATTTTATAGATAAGATGTTAATAAAATATCTCAGTTACACCATGAATAAGTAGAAGCATCTGTGTTTATGGAAATAATGTGAACAATGTGTGCTAAGCAGAAAAATGTCTCTCCCTGACAATATCTTCCCTGGGAACTCATGAACATGTCATTTTACATGACAAAAGATAATTAAGATTGAAAATGTGATTAAGGTTGCTGATCAGCTGGCAATTAAAACATAATTAAGGTTGCTGATGATCCGATGAGGAGATCACCTTGGATTATTTCAGCAGACCCACTCTAATTATATGAGTCTTTTCAAATAGAAGAAAGAATCAGAAAGAGAGAAAGACTATATTACAGGTCTTCAACACAGATAAGAGGCCCAGGAACCAAGAAATTCAGGCAGTGTGACAGCATTAGAAAAGGGGATGGGTTATTTCCTACAGACTCCAAAAGAAATGCAGCCCTGCCACCACCTTAGTTTTAGGCCAGTAAAACCTGATGTAGATCTCTGACCTAGAGAATTATTAGATGATGCGTTTTTGTTGAGGATGGTACTGTATTTGTGGTGATTTGTTTCAATCCCAAATCAACACAAACATTTAACATGATTTATTATTTCTGAAATACCTTGAAACCTCAGTATTATCAGGCAGTAGGAAGTCAGGAAAGGCAAATTAAGGCAAATTAACGTCATCTGTGTCATGAACTTTAATAGACAAGTGCTTACTTATACTGACCCACTATTTTTATATTATTAAATGGCCAAATTGTTGTGATCTGAAATGTTAACTTCTACATTTCGACTTGGTTAAAAATTCCAGTAATTTTCTTATAATGGGAAATATTACTCGAGTTACAATTAACAGCTTTTGTAGATCATAAGTAGTTTTATATTCTATACAACAAACTAGTCCTAAAATTGTCCTTAAACACACCATGTTTCTCAAGTGTTCTTGGGATGGTTTTAATATCTTCCTAGTCCCTTCATTAATGAATGAGCTCAACTAAATCTTTGACATTGTTTATTTCATATTTGCACGATAGTCATGCATTTGCCTTTTTAAAAATTATGCCTTATCAATGTCAACTAAATTAAAAACAAGAAAACTGTGATTTCTGGGGCAAAATTTGGCCCATTGTCTCTTTGTAAATAAAGTTCTATGATAACTCAGCTGTACCTGTTCTTTTTATGAGTATATCAAAAATAAGAATTAAAAACTAAGTTTAATTCGATGCAAATATTTTTAAAATCCATGCATAGAGAGTTCTTCAAAAAGTTTATGAAAAATCTGCATTATGAAATATATTATGCACAGATTCCCACAAACTTGTTTAAGTACCTTATGTGTTGTCTCTGATTATGTTTATACTATAGTGGCAGAATTTTTTTGAGTGGCTTTGACAAGCACTGTAAATCTCACAAAGCAGAAACATTTCTGCCTGGCCCTTTACAGAAAAAGTCTTCCAATCCCTGGACTATATCAAAAGATAAAGTTTTGCATATAATCTTTAGAGGATTAAGGTGAGATAGGGCCGAATGTTTCACTGATACACATATACACATACCACATTCCTGTCTAAGAATGTCACTTCAGATGCATTCTTGTTAGGAAAATACTAATTGGTCACTAAAATTGTTGGTAAGTCTTGCTTTTAGGCATAGGATCAACACTGAATTTATAATTTTCACTTTTCATATCCTCCTAAACGTGTAATTCCATTCACAAACTTAAAGGATGTAGCTATAGCATTGTGTTGTTGAATCGTTTACAACTGAATGATTTGTGTGGTTGTCAGGAACTTTGGTGCATTATGCATAAGCATACATTTATAGTCTTTCTGGATATCGACCCACATCTGGCTTATATTGAATAAAAATTTGTCTCTTTGACTTGGACTCACTCAACAAGTGATTTGCAAAATTTGAAGTAAGAGGATAGGAGTAGAGGAGAGGAGACTAAGAATCTAAACACTCTTAAATCGAGAGTTCAGGAGATTGAGAAATAGTAAAGAAAAGTGTGAAGGAATGGCCAGTGGTGTGAAATTAAACTAGGATAGTAAGATGGCTTTTTGGAAACTAATAAAGACAGTGTTTCAAGATGAAGACTGGAAACATATGTCTTTTGTGTCTTTCAGAGGACTAGATAGGGAATATCTGATAGGATGGAGAGGGAAAGGAGCTAGGGAATAAAGACAAAACTCTTGAATGTTTTTTCAGAGTCACAGCAAAATTACGTGGAAACTGGAGGGAAGTGAATTGGATCAAAGGAGGTTGTTTGGTAATTGTCCTTTAAGATGATAGCGGTATGGTAGGTGTGCATGAGAAATGATGAGATATTCTAAACCAGAGGGAAAACTTTAACATGCAATAAATAATACTTATGAAACAGTGTGATTATCTCCATTATTTTAGTGGTGCACTTGAGAGCAGGAGCCATAGAATAACCTAACTCTTCAAGTTGTCTAAGATTTTTCACAAGTATTACCTCACTTCATCTTTGAAACAGCTCTATGGACTCAAATGAGTTTAAGTAGATTAGATAAGGCTTGAAACTCAGGCTGTTGAATCTCGTACTACAAGAAGAGAAGCAGAAAAGAAAAAAAAAGCTGTAGACTTTTCTTCTGAGGTCGTTTAATGAGTTAGGGGAGATGAATTAGAATACTTGAATACTCTCTCACATACACAAATGCACACACATAAATACACAGATAAGTGGGGATAATGCAATAAGGTACATAGTTTTAAAATATAAAGTTTAGCTATATTAAAAACTAATATGAGTAAATAATATTATAAAGCTTATTTTTAAAGGATAAAAGACAAGTAATAATGTGAATTGTGTTTACAAATGCAATTTTGATTAGAGAATAAGATTTGAAGCTGATCATCTATGAAATACTAACATAGATTGGCTGGAGAATAAAAATGGAGGAGGAAGAGCAGAAGGAGGAGAAAAGGCAAAGAGAACTGGGCCAGCTATTCAACTTTTTTCAATATTGTTATTTATTTCGTTATTGGCTATTTGATTTTCTTTCTCCTTTACTAACTATAAACCCTTAAGTTTTGCTTCCAGCATAATGTGTTATTATTTCCCTTTAAAATCATCTTATCACTTTTCCAGGGTAGGTGAAAATTTCTATCTAGGTGTTGACATAGCAATGTGGTATTAGTTTATCGTAATACATTTATTTATCTCTTCAGGACTCCATGGACCATGAATATTTAAGTTTAGGGCTATGTCTTATATCTCAATCTCTTTTGACTAGCAGAGCATCTTGCTTCTGGGAGAGGTTCTATTACATTTGTGTAAAGGAGATTACTAAATGAAGAGTGATTTACAAATTATAAATAATTTAGGTGATAGCAAAGTACTTGACACATAATAACAATTTAATTTTTTGAATGAGTAAATGAACAAAGAATGAAAATAAATACATGTGGAAAGGAAGTTAGGGAGGCAAGAAGAGGTACACATATATTTTGCTGCTTATTTTTAAATAAATACATAAGAACAGTTCTGTGTTTCTGTGGGTAAAATTTATTGATAATTTATTTACTCAATAAGACTTTTTACATTTAAAATAGAGTTAGAACATAAGATTCATATATAGACTTTTTATGGTGCTACTCAATGACTACGTAAAGTTTAATTTATTTTTATTTTTATTTTTTATTTTTTTTGACAGGCAGAGTGGACAGTGAGAGAGATAGAGACAGAGAGAAAGGTCTTCCTTTTGCCGTTGGTTCACCCTCCAATGGCCACCGCGGCCAGCGTGCTTCGGCCAGCGCACTGCGCTGATCCGATGGCAGGAGCCAGGTACTTCTCCTGGTCTCCCATGGGGTGCAGGGCCCAAGCACTTGGGCCATCCTCCACTGCACTCCCTGGCCACAGCAGAGAGCTGACCTGGAAGAGGGGCTACAGGGACAGAATCCGGCGCCCCGACCGGGACTAGAACCTGGTGTGCTGGCGCTGCAAGGTGGAGGATTAGCCTAGTGAGCCACGGCACCGGCCATGTTTAATTTTTATAATACTGTATTATTTAAAAGTATAGTAAGTAAACTTCTTTTAAATTGTATGGAAGAAAAAAGCCAAGATGTATTGCTTTAAATCCTAAATTTATTTAAAATATGCTCTCAGATGTGAAAAGAGGAAGTTAATATATTTAAAAGCTGAAGAAGATACAGTAAATTCAAACTCAGAGGTATCCATTGTAAAATTCTGAAAACTTATTTTAAAATATATATCAATTCCAGTAGCTTAATAAATTCAAGAACAATTTCAAGATATTGCTCCCATTATCTGTTATCTTACTTTCAAATTAATACGTAGCTACATGCTGAATACTTGTAAGTGGTGTGTGGTATTAATTGAATATAATTCCTGAGGCATAGAGGAAAAGGCAACTAAATGGCGCATTTTTTATGTCCAACTGAGAAATGTGATATTTTATCAAATCTCACAATGCCTTCTTGCCAAAAGTACTCAGTTTACTAAGTGTTTAAATACATTTGAGAATGTTCACTTCCATTATTGGAGTGTGTTCCATTTGGAAGCAGTCAGTAAGTTTTTTATATTTTCTCAGCAATGATAATGGCACATCTGAACTGTTGAATACAGAAGTAACATTAATATTCTTAATGAAGATTGTACTTTTGTATACACATAATTCAATTTTACACTTATTTTCATATTGTTTTCCTATTGTAAACCTGAATTTGGGCAACAAATTCAGTGACTCCATGTCAACAGGCTTGATATATCTCTTCTTGAGAGTAATCTCACCCTCAGGGAACACCAGGGTATAACCTAGATGATAAAAGGCTCGAAAAGGATATTTTAGAACATATTTTTCCAATATCTTCCAAATATTTCCTAGATTTAGGGAAATATGTTCTGCTTCCTTCAAAGGTCCAATGATAAGTCACACTATCTAGAAAACTCTAAGAGCAAACAAGTTAGGCTCCCCTGCTTAATAGTGTAAGGATGAAAAAAGATGTCTACCAACTTCATTAACACGGGCAACTGGAGAGAGATTTTGATGAAATTCCTATTCACTCTACAAATATTTATTGATAGCCTGGTAAAGCCAAGCAGTGTTTTAGGTTTTGAGGATAGAAAGATGAATGAAACTTGGTCCTAGCGAGGAGCCTAGGGTAGAGGTATCATTATGCTCTTAAATCTGTATATATGAAGTACATGAAATTTCTCCCTTTTATATAAATAAAAAAGTAAAATTAAAAAATTAAAAAAGAAATTCCAACTCCAGGAGGAAGTTATAAATTGCCTATAAAAATGCAAGTTAATATGTAATATTAAGGAGTGGCAGGTATACCAATGAGGCTTCATGGAAAACCATGAACATGTATATATATTAAAACATAACTATAAAATTAGCCAAAGGATAGAAGGGATGGAAGACTATTAGATGAAGATAACAAGTACAAGGAAAAGCAGCTGAAAACAGAAGGATCTTAGTATCAGAAAAAAAAGTTTCACATTAACCTTGGTTTTCACTTACGGAGGAGAAATATCTTAGGGGTATCTGTGACCACATAATGGAAATTGGAATCTTCTACTAAGCCATTAATTTATTCTCTTAAAGACAGGAAGATGTATGCAGCTAGTAATTTTACAGAGAACTCTGAGTTTATACATAATTTGACTTTATGATATTTTTTTTAACTTTTATTTAATGAATATAAATTTCCAAAGTACGACTTATGGATTACAATGGCTTCCCCCCCATACCGTCCCTCCCACCCACAACCCTCCCCTTGCCCACTCCCTCTCCCCTTCCATTCACATCAAGATTCATTTTCAATTATCTTAATATACAGAAGATCAGCTTAGTATACCTTAAGTAAGGATTTCAACAGTTTGCTCCCACACAGAAACATAAAGTGAAAAATAATAGATGATTTTTTTTAAATGATGATGAAATCAGAGCAGACCTATTGTCATGTTTAATCCCAGTGAGAGTCAAGTTGGGAATTGATAATTTCTTTTTTTTTTTTTTTTTTTTTTTTTTTTTACAGAGGATCAGTTTAGTATGCATTAAGTAAGGATTTCAACAGTTTGCACCCCCATAGAAACACAAAGTGAAATATATTGTTTGAGTACTCGTTATAGCATTAAATCTCAATGTACAGCACATTAAGGATAGAGATCCTACATGAGGAGTAAGTGCACAGTGACTCCTGTTGTTGACTTTACCAATTGACACTCCTGTCTATGGCATCAGTAATCTCCCTCTGCTCCAGTCATGAGTTTCCAAGGCTATGGAAGCCCTCTGAGTTCTCCGACTCTTATCTTGTTTAGACAAGGTCATAGTCAAAGTGGAGGTTCTCTCCTCCCTTCAGAGAAAGGTACCTCCTTCTTTGAAGACCTGTTCTTTTCACTGGGATCTCACTCACAGAGATCTTTTGCCAGAGTGTCTTGGCTTTCCATGCCTGAAATACTCTCATGAGCTTTTCAGCCAGCTCCGAATGCCTTTAGGGCTGATTCTGAGGCCAGAGTGCTATTTAGGACATCTGCCATTCTATGAGTCTGCTGAGTATCTCACTTCCCATGTTGGATCACTCTCCCCTTTATTTACTCCATCGGTTAGCGATAGCAGGTACTAGACTTGTCTATGTGCTCCCTTTGACTCCCAGTCCCTCCACCATGACCAACTGTGAACTGAAATTGATCACCTGGAACAGTGAGATGGCATTGGTACATGCCACCTCGATGGGATTGAATTGGAATCCCCTGGTATGCTTCCAACTCCACCACTTGGGGCAAGTCAGCCTGAGCATGTCCCAAATTATACATCTCTTCCCTCTCCCATTCCCACTCCCATGTTCAACAGGGATCACATTTCAGTTAATTTTCAACACTTAAGAATAACTGTGCATCAATTACAGAACTAAACCAGTCATATTAAGTAGAACAGATAAAAAACTACTAAGAGGGATAATGTATTAAGTTGTTCATTAACAGACTTTATGATATTTTGAAAATCTAACTTATTAATAAATACATAGTAGAAATATTGTTATAATCAACAATGCCATTTAAAATAATTATTTTGATAAAACATAATAGCCACTTACATTTGTTGAACTCTTTTTTTGCTAAGCAGCGTATCCAGTGTTTTATAGTGATTATAATTATATTTCTACAAAGGAAGTGAAATAAGATTGATTTGCACTATTAGTGATAGGTCAGAGAAAGAAATGGGTAGGAGAAAGTAGTGAACGCTTCACAGTATCAATAAGAGTTTGTCAACTAGGAGGATTGAGAGCTTTCCAAAGAATGTGTAGGAATCCACAGAAATATGCAAGATATATTCTAGAAACAGGAAGTGCCCAAGTGAGGCTGAGCACTGAAAGTAGGAAAAGGGTATTTTTCAAAAAAAATTTTGTATGACATATTTTCAGTTTATTTTATAATAAATAAGATTAACACTTCACTAAGTAAAGAATTCAACAAGTAGTAAAAATGATAAAGGGAAAAAAATTCTACTAAGACTGAGAAACCGTACTGAGTCCAACTGTAAGGTTACATACCTTTGTTAAGAAGTTTGAAATCTCTTTCAGACCCATAATTTCTTAACCAAATACATAGCAGGCCTCTTGATACAGAAAACATAAAGATCACTTTGAAGTGTCTAGCTTAAGGCATTATCTTAGTGTTGATTATAGTTTTGCACAGTATATTCTTATAATGAAAAAAAATTCTAAGAACAGAGATTACAAAAGCAAAATAGTCAAATAAGACTATATTGAACTTAAAATTATTTGATCCTCAAATTGTACAATCAGTAGAGTAAAATATAACCTATAAAATATGAGAATTTTTTTGCAAACAAATACAATAAAAAGTTAATATACAGAATACATAAAACTACAACTCTGCATTTATCCCAATTGAAATGGAAAAATACTTAAATAGACTGTTCCTTCAAATGTTATATACAAATGGCTAACAGGTATATGAAAAGAGCCAGTATAAGTGCTCACTAGAGAAATGTAAATCAACACCTTAATGAGATATTACTTCACACCCATTAGGATGGCTATGGTTAAACAATAACACAACAGCAAATAACAATTATTGGTGAAGCTGTGGAGAAATTGAAACTCTTGTATCTGCTGTTAGGATTTTAAATGATACAATGGAAAACAATATAGACTTTCCTCAAATAATCAAAAATAGAACTGTGATATGATTAGCAATCACAATTCTTTGTATATATGCAGAAGAATTGAATGCAAAGTCTTGAAGAGATTTTGTTCTTAACAGCACTATTCACGAAGTCAAGATATAGAAACAACCCAAAATTACATTTACAGATAAATGAATAAACAAAATGGGTTATTTAAGTACAAATGGGATATGATTATATCTTTAAAAAGGAAGGCAGTCTTGTCTGTTACTACAAAGTGAAATAAGCAAGTCAAAAAGTACAACATTGTAGGATTGCACTAAATGAGCTATCTGAAGCACCCAAATTCATAAGAATAGAAAACAGAACAATGGATACCAAATGTTGGGGGCGGGAAATAGGGAAGTTTTGTAATGGGTATACAGTTTCAGATTTGCAGTATCAAAAAATCTTGACAATGTGAATACTCACAACATTTCTCAATTTTAGGGCTTAAAATTGATTAGGATGGTAAATTTTATTTTGTATGGACTTTTTTAGCCACAAGCATTAAAAAAACTTGAAGCCAAAGTGAACAATGTCAACATTTACATATTTATATATTGCATATTGCAGTGCCTTGAATGGTTAATAAATTTACATGGAATCAAATATCAACATACTTTTCTTGCTCTCAGTTAAATTGTAAAGGAGGTAAATATTTCTATTTTTACTTTCTCTTAGTTTTCTCTTTGCCTCCTTCTGTTATTCCTTTCAGTATAACTTTTGTTCTTGGTAGGTATGCCTCATAAAGATGAAAGCTTTTTTTTGGGGGGGGGTGATTACAAGGAGATAAACACCCCAATGTGCTATATGTATTAGATTTATTTCAGGAGTTGTTTAAAAAACATGTATTTATATATTTATTTGAAAGTCAAAGCTACAGAGAGAGTTGGAGGGAGGGAGAGATACAGAGATAGATCTTCTATCTGCTGGTTCATTAATCAGATCACCACAATGACCAGGACTTGGCCAGGTGGAGGCCAGGAACCAGGTTCTTCATCTGGTTCACCCACGCAGGTAGCAGGGACCCAATCAGTTGGGACATCTTCTATTCCTTTTTTGGACCATTAGCAGGGAACAGCCAGTATACAAACTGGCACCTATATGGGGTGCCAGCATTGCTGGGAGTGGTTTAACATGCTATGACACAAGCCAGCTCCAGAAATATTTCAGTTTTAAGAGCATTATTTCAGATGAGATCAGTGCTCATGAAGCCAGTCCTGGTCACCAACAATCAACAAGTTTGATTTAGAAAAGTTTGTTGGAAAACAATCATTTATGGGGTATAAAATTAAATGACAACTATAATCTTATTGAAGGACTGCTGCATGTACATATATATATATATATACACACACACACATACATCTAACTATTCATATACCTGTATTTTATATGTGTATATGTGCACAAAACATATATATATATATAGGATGTCATAACTTTATAATATATTTTCATTAAACCACCTGAGTGGTTTCCTTAGCTTTTTGTATATACAAATGTATACTCTCACAGTTGGAATCCAAATATGCATTTTTAAAATTTTACTTAAGGTGTATAATTTTAATGTATTGCATATATAAAGATTTAGGAATATACTGATACTTCCCACCCTAACCTCCCTCCTGTGCACTCCTATCCCCACTCTTAATTTTTACAGGTATCTATATTCATTTTACTTTATACTTATAAGGTTAACCTACAGAGTAAAGTGTTCAACAAGTAGTATGAAGAAAAGAAAAACACTGTCCCTTAACATTAGAGACAAGGGCTGTAAAGAATCATCAAATCTTAAAATGTCCATTTCCCACAAATAAATTGCATTTTATGTACTCTATTTGTTATCCCAGATTAGAGAAAATACATGATATCTGTCTTTTGTGACTGGCTTAATTCACTAAGTATAATGGATTTCAGTTGCATTCACCTTTTTGCAAAAGACAGAATTTCATGTTTTTTACAGCTGAGTAGTACTCCATAGTGTATATATACACCATAATTTCTTTATCCAGTCAGCAGTTGATGAACATCTCCATTCATTGCATTTCTTAGCTATTGTGAATTCAGCTGCTATGAACACAGGGGTACTGATAACTCTTTCATATGCTGATTTTTTGGGGGGGGGGTATTTCCCAGGAGTGGGATATCTGGATCATATGATAGAACTATAGTCAGATTTCTGAGTTATCTCCATACTGTCTTCCACAGCTGCTGCACTAATTTACATTCCCACCAGCAATGAATTATTTCTGTAAGAGAGCCATTCTAAATGGGATGAGGTGAAATCTCATTGATTTGTGATTCCCTAATGGCTACTGATCCTGAGCATTTTTGCATGTGTCTGTTGGCCTTTTGAATTTGCTTTCTTGAAAAATGCCTGTTCAAGTCAGTTGCTCAATTCTTAACTAGATTGATTGTTTTGTTGTTGTTGAATTTCTTGATCTCTCTATAAATTTTGGATATTAATCCTTTATCTGTTGGATAGTTTGCAAGCGTTTTCTCTCATTATGTCAGTTGCCACTTCACTTTGCTAAGTGTTTCTGTGGCAGTGCAGAAGTGTGTCATCTGGATGTAATCCCATATGGCAATTTTGGCTTTGATTGCCTGTGCTTCTGGGGCCTTTTCCAAGAAGTCTTTGCCTAGGCCAATATCTTCCAGAATTTCACCAATGTTCTCTAGTAATTTGATGGTATTGTGTCTTGGATCAATTTTGAGTGGATTTGTGTGTAAGGTGTAAGGTGTAAGGTAGGGGTTTTGTTTCATACTTCTGCAAACAGAGATCCAGTATCCCCAGCACCAATTGTTAAAGAGACTGTCATTTCTCCAGGGACTGATTTTAGATCCTATTTAAAAATTTTTTTAATGTTTTGTAATTTTTATCATAGAGATCTTTGACTATCTTATTCCAAGATATTTAATTTTATTGTAGCTGTTGTGAATGAGATTGATTTTAGAAGTTGTTTCTCAGCCATGAAATTGTCTGTGTATACAAAGGCTATCAATTTTTGTGTATTGATTTTATATCCTGCCACGTTACTAAACTCTTTTATGAGTTCCAATAGTCTCTCAGTGGAATCTGTTGGAACACCCAAATACAGAATCATGTCACCTGCAAATAGGAATTGTTTCACTTTCTCCTTTTAAATTTGTGTCCCTTTTCTTTCTTTTTCTTGCTTAGTGCTCTGGCTAAAATTTCCAGGACTATAATGAATAACAGTAGTGAGAATGGGCATCTTTGTCTGGTTCTGGATCTTAGTGGGAATGCTTCCAACTTTTCCCCATTCAATAAGATGCTGACCATGGGTTTGTCATAAATTACCTTGGTTTTGTTGAGAAATGTTCCTTCTATACCTAATTTGCTTAAGGTTTTCATCATGAAAGGGTGTTGTATTTTATCAAATGCTTTCTCTGCATCTATTGAGATAATCATATGGTTTTTTTTTCTTCAGTTTGTTAATGTCATGCATCACATTTATTGGTTTCTTTAGCCTGAATAATTTTCTTGGTTCTTGATATCAAGTAATAAGTATTGTGTTCCTCTTGGGTAGTTGGTTCTATATAAAAATGACTGTAAAATGACGAAGAATATTTGAGTAGAAAGTATTTCTAAGTGTTTTATGATTTAGCCTAGCTTAAGGACTATTAATGCTCAACTGCTTAGGCAAAAAAAGTCTCAAGAGCAATTAATTTCTATTTCCATTACTTATTTTATAGCCCAATCAAGGACTCTTAGAGAATCATCCAGGGACTAGCCCTTTTCCTCACAGGTCACTACTGGATTGACCTTTGTATAAGCATGTGCTAATAATTTAAATTAAGAGCTAAAATAAGTGGTGACTTCCAAATACTAAAAGGTACTTAACGTCTGCATTTAGCTGAAAATTCTGAATTTGTCTGAATACTATCACATTAATTGTTCCCTATAACAAAAATTTTTAGTTTCTAAAGCATATCAGGGTTTGGTTTGTTGTTGTTTCTCTAGGTCCTTGAGAGACATTGATAGCTTATTTATTTGGTACCTTTCTAATTTTTTCATGTAGGCACCAATTACTATAAACCTCCCTCAACACTGCTTTTACTGTACCCCATAAGTTTTGATATGATGTTTTGTTGTCTGCGTTCATTTCCAGAAATTTTTTATTTCTCTTTTGATATCTTCTGTGACTCACTCTTCACTTAGGAGCATGTTGTTCAATATCCATGTATTTGCATATGATCTAGAGATTCTCGAGTTGTTGATTTCCAGCTTCATTCCATTTGGGTCAGAGAAGATGTATGGTATGATTTTGATTGTTTTAAATTTGCAGAGACTTGCTTTATGGCTTAGCATATGTTCTACCCAGAAAAAGTTCCATGCACTGGTGAGAAGAATGTGTATTCTGCAACTATGGGGTGCAAAGTTCTATAGATATCATTTAGGTCCATTTGGTCCATTGTTTTGATCAGATCTGCTGTTTGTTGACCTTCTGTCTGATTGATCTGTTTATTGATGAAAGTGGAGCATTGAAGTCCCCCACTACTAGTCTGTGTCTCCCTTTAGATCCATTAATAGTTCTTTTAAATAGACAAGGCACCCTGTAATTGGGTGCATATACATTTATTATAGTCACATATTCTTGTTGAATTGATCCCTTAATCATTACATAATGCTCTTCTTTGTCTCTTATAACAGTTTTTGTGTTAAAGCCTAATTTGATATTAGGATGGCTACACCTGCTGTTTTTTCTTTCCATTAGCATAGGATTTCCTTTTTCACCCTTTCACTTCCAGTCAGTGTGTATCTTTGTTGGTGAGATGTATTTCTTGTAGGCAGCAAATAGATGGGTTTTGTTTTTCAATGCCATCAGCCAGTGTGTCTTTTAACTGGAGAGTTGAGGCCATTTATATTCAAGGTGACTATTGATAAGTAAGGACATGACCTTGCCATTTTTCCGTATGTTCCTATTGTTTACTTGAGATTTCTTTTGTACTTTTACTGGGAGATTTTCTGACTTCATATTCTTTGAGAATGATGGTTATCTTTCTGTGTTTCTGTGTTTGATACATCTTTAATTTTGTAAGACTGGACAAGTGGTGACAAATTCTTTCAATTTCTGTTTGTTATGCAAAGTCTTTATTTCACCTTCATTCATAAATTAGAGCTTTGTAGAGTACAGTATTCTGGGTGGAGTGTGAGTATGTTGATAACTGCTGTGACTGGAATGATTTTGTTCTCTTCCAAATTTTTGCTGAGACTTAATCCCCACTGCAACAACAATGGGAGCTGTGGTATTTGAGAGCTGATTGAGCCATGAGGGCTCTGCCTCCCTACAGGAATGAAATTAAGTGCCCTTATTAAAAGTGTTTGATGGGATTTATTCTACATGTTTTTCCACCTCATTCTGCCATGGCAAATGCAGCACTCCTCCCCTCTGGAGGATATAGTAATAAGGTGACACCTTGAAAGCAGAGACTGGACCCTCATCAGACAAGCAACAACTCAATTCTTTCGTCTTGATCATCCCAAACCCCAAAACTGTGAGGAACAAATTTCCACTTTTTCTAAATTGCCCAGTATCAGATATTTTGTTATACCAGCGCAAAAAAGACTAAGACACTTGTACTGGAAATAAACTAAGTAAGAAAATACAAAATACTTATAGATTATGAACTGAGGAATTTTTTTTCAAAAAGTACATAAATCTAATATTGTCTTCATAAATTAGCAAAGCATAGTAACTAATCACTAGGTGTTCAGTAATGTTAACAAACCTGTTAAAAATAATTGTGTATCTTGACAATTCCTAGTAAAATCTCTCATCTTTGAAATTATTTCAAATCCTTAATCACAACCCTATTTTTTGGTGTTACTACAATTTTTTGTTTCCTTCCTCAGCTGAGCACTTGATGCTCTTGCACTCTTTCAAAACTGCTGTCTGAGTGCCACTTTCATTATTCTTGGCAACATTATCTGAATCTGTATTGCTCTCCTTCTACTTGCTTCTCAATAACATCCACTCTTGAGAGGCATATCTTAAAACTTGCTTTTATAGAGAAAATCCTGGATTAAATTGTGTGCTCTATTAATTTTTTCACCTAATATCTATGCATAAATGTCTGATATGTGCATTCACTCTCACTTTTTTTTCCTAAAAATTTCTTCTTGCACTTTTAGGCTGATGACTTCTAACTCTTCCTTGTCATCTAAATCTGTTAGGATTCAGATCTACAGCTAATATCTCTAAACTTGCAAACTATTCTATCTAAAATCATCCATATGTCAGACTTCCCCAACTCCCTGTGAACATTCTAAAGTGTTTTAAGTTAGGTGAGAAGTAAAGTGCAGCATTAACCAAAGTGTAGCATTAACTGTACTTAAGGCTAAATTATAAGACATTTAGAAATAAATTTTACTCAAATATTCTTTATAGTTTCACAAAGTCATTTTTTACAAAATTATTTTAATATAGAGTAAACTCCATGGCAATACATTTTACATGATATCAAGATCCAAGAAAATTATTCTGTAGTGGCTTCAGTCTTAAAAATTCCTCTCACAAGTATTTCCTCAACCAACCTTCCTATATTTCCCTTTCCTTATAGCCAATGTATTTGAAAAGTGGAAATTTCTTGCTGATTTCACTTCAACACTTCTTTAATTCACAAAACAAGATTTCTGCCTCCAAAACTCCATGACAAACTAGCTTTGCCTATGTCACCTATGCTTATTTAAAAAAAACTTGGTAAATTCTTTTTTGTCCTCTTCCTACTTATATGATTTAAAATGATAAGGACCTTCTAAGATCTTTTCTTTAGCTATTTTCAACCTCATCTTTCTCCATGACATATAAACCCACATAATTTATGTCCTAGTAAAATCTCTCATCTTTGAAATTATTTCAAATCCTTAATCACAACCCTATTTTTTGGTGTTACTACAAATTTTTGTTTCCTTCCTCAGCTGAGCACTTGATGCCCTTGCACCATACGAAATTATTAGCAGTTCTTTATAGCTCTGCTGGCTCATATGATAGCCACTAGTTTAAGATGGATATTTCAATATGAATTTTAATTAGAATTATCTTCATTATTGTGGGGAGCAAACCGGACTAGACTGTTACTGGAATTAAGACTTATTCTATGCATCTGCTCTCCCACAATATGGCGCTGGGAGAGAAGTAAACGGCTTCCGCACAGCTGCCTCCAGTTCAACTAATAAACTGTAGGACTTGCTCCTGATTGGAGGAGAGCAGCGTGCTCGGCGTGTGGGCAGCCGAGTTAGGATTGGTGGAGGAGGACTATAAAGGAGGAGAGAGACGGCATGCACCAGGAACATCTATGGGGAACATCTAAGGGAACCCGTGCAGCCCCCGAGAAAGCCGGCCGGCGGTGTGCCACTCCCCTGCGGAAGTGGGGAATGCGGCCAGGGGGAACTGCCCTTCCACGGAGGTGGAAGGGATAGTAGCCAACCCGGGAAGAACCAGCAGCAAACCCGGGGAGGGCCGAGCAGACGAAAGAACAGCACAGGGTCCTGTGTCGTTCCTCCACGAAGAGGGGGAGCGACAATTATTCACACTAGGAACACTATTCAATAATTAGCTTAGTATTCTCTATATTGGGTAAAGTAATTGGTACCAAATACCTGCCTCAATGTTTCAACTTTTCTATATCTCTGAATGTTTTATTTTACCTGTACTGCTTCCAATTCAAGATTTACTTGAGTACTTCTTCTTTGTTTTCCAACTGAACTCAACTTTTCTTCTCACAGAATGTATAACATTTTATTTAATATGGTTACAGGACTTTTCCCCATAATTTCTATGAGTTTATTAGGTGCTACCCTTTACCTATTTACATTCTAAAAGAAACAGATAGTTTCCTGGACACATGCAGCTTACCAAAATTTTGTCATGAAAACATAGAAAACCTAAACAGACTAATAACCAAGACGGAGATTAATTAAGTAATAAAGACCCTCCCAACAAAGAAAAGCCCAGGACCTGATGGCTTCACTGATGAATTCTGCCGGACATTTAAACAAAAACTAATTCCAATTATGTATTCAATACAATTACAAGGAAAGGGACCCCCCCTTCTATGAAGTCTGAATCATCTTAATACCTAAACCAGAAAAATATACAACAGAGGACTATAACTATAGATCAATACCCTGGTCAATATTGATGCAAAAATCCTTAACCAAATATTAGCTAACTGAATCCAACACATCAGAAAGATCATTCACCTGGACCAAGTTGGATTTATCCCTGTTGTGCAGGGATGTTTCAACATTCGCAAATCAATAAATGTGATGCATCACATTACCAAACTGAAGAACAAATCCATATAATTATCTCAATAGATTCAGATAAAGCATTTGATAAAATATAACACTCTTTCATAATGAAACCCTTAAACAAATTGGTTATAGAAGAAACATTCATCAACACAATCAAGGCAATTTATGACAAACCTACAACCAGTATCCTATTGAATGGGAAAAAGACGGAAGCATTCTCTCTAAAATCCAGAACCATGAAAGGATACCCAATCTTACCATTCAAATCAAACTCAGATTCTTATTACAATGAATCTAAAGTCTTTCAAACTGCACAACCAAGTTCCAGTTTACCTCTCAATTTTTTTCTATTTTGTACGCTTCAATATGAATACTATCTCCCATGACACATTTGTTTAAAATCATTGAACAAACATTATACATTTTGTATTCACTTGCTCTATTTTATTCTGTTTTCTCTCTAATGTCACTCCATATATGCCTTCCCCTTACAAAAATCAAATTAATCATTTCATTCTAATGTAAACTGCACTTTGAGAGATTTCAAAGACTACTCAAATTGGATTGTGTTTTCTTTTTTTTTTAAACTTTTATTTAATGAATATAAATTTCCAAAGTATAGCTTATGGATTACAATGGCTTCCCCCCCATAACGTCCCTCCCACCCACAACCCTCCCCTTTCCCACTCCCTCTCCCCTTCCATTCACATCAAGATTCATTTTCGATTCTCTTTATATACAGAAGATCAGTTTAGCATACATTAAGTAAAGATTTCAACAGTTTGCTGCCACACAGAAACATAAAGTGAAAAATACTGTTTGAGTACTAGTTATAGCATTAAATCTCAATGTACAGCACAGTAAGGACAAAGATCCTACATGAGGAGTAAGTGCACAGTGACTCTTGTTGTTGACTTAACAAATTGACACTCTTGTTTATGGGCTCAGTAATCACCCTAGGCTCTTGTCATGAGCTGCCAAGGCTATGGAAGCCCCCTGAGTTCACTGACTCTGATCGTATTTAGACAAGGCAATGGTCAGAGTGGAAGTTCTCTCCTCCCTTCAGAGAAAGGTACCTCCTTCTTTGATGACCCATTCTTTCCACTGGGATCTCACTCGTGGAGATCTTTCATTTAGGTTTTGTGTTTTTTTTTTGTTTGTTTTTGTTTTTTTTTTGTTTTTTTTTTTTTTTTTTTTCCCCCAGCGTGTCTTGGCTTCCATGCCTGAAATACTCTCATAGGCTTTTCAGACAGATCCGCATGCCTTAAGGGCTGATTCTGAGGCCAGAGTGCTGTTCAGGACATCTGCCATTCTATGGGTCTGCTGTGTATCTCACTTCCCATGTTGGATCATTCTCTCCCTTTTTGATTCTATCAGCTAGTATTTGCAGACACTATTCTTGTTTATGTGATCCCTTTGGTTCTTAGTCCTATCATTATGATCAATTGTGAACAGAAATTGATCACTGGGACTAGTGAGATGGCATTGGTACATGCCACCTTGATGGGATTGAATTGGAATCCCCTGGTATGTTTCTAACTCTACTGTTTGAGGTAAGTCAGCCTGAGCATGTCCCGAATTGCACATCTCTTCCCTCTCTTATTCCCACTCTTATATTTAACAGGGATCACTTTTCAGTTAAGTTTCAGCACTTAAGAAGAATTGTGTATTGATTACAGTATTCAACCAAAAGTATTAAGTAGAACAAACAAACAAAAAAATACTAAGAGGGATAACATATCAAGTTGCTCATCAACAGTCAGGGTGAGGGCTGATCAAGTCACTGTTTCTCATAGTGTTCATTTCACTTCAACAGGTTTCCTTTTTGGTGCTCTGTTAGTTGTCACCTATCAAGGAGAACAAGTGGTATTTGTCCCTTTGGGATTGGCTTATTTCACTCAGCATAATGTTTTCCAAATTCCTAACAGGGATCACTTTTCATTTAAAATTTAAACACCTAAGAATAATTGTGTGTTAATTACAGAGTTCAACCAATGGTACTAGAACAAAAAAAATACTAAAATGCATAAAGTATTACATTGTACATCAACCGTCAGGACAAGAGCTGATCAAGTCACTGTTTCTCATAGTGTCCATTTCATTTCAACAAGTTTCCCCTTTGGTGCTCAGTTAGTTGTTGCCAATCAGGGAGAACATATGATATTTGTCCCTTTGGGACTGGCTTAATTCACTCAGCATGATGTTTTCCAAATTCCTCCATCGTGTTGCAAATGACTGGGTTTCGTTGTTTTTGACTGCTGTATAGTATTCTATAGAGTACATGTCCCATAATTTCTTTATACAGTCTACTGTTGATGGGCATTTGGGTTGCTTCCAGGTCTTAGCTATTGTGAATTGAGCTGCAATAAACATTAATGTGCAGACAGCTTGTTTGTTTGCCAGTTTCATTTCCTTTGGGTTAATTCCAAGGAGTGGGATGGCTGGGTTGAATCGTAGGGTTATATTCAGGTTTCATAACCCTGTATTTATAAACTGTTTTGAAGTATAAGTTATCTATAATTGAGTACATGTCTTACATTGTTTGTTAGTGGTTTGTATACTACTGACTTTGAAGGACAGGCAGACCATTTGTGATGTTAAATTTGTGGTATTTGACACTGTTTGATTTGTGAAAGCAGAACAACAATGGTCTTTTGATTATGTCTGTGGTTAGTCTTTATTAGTAATCTTCATAGGAACTGAAGTTTTTAAGACATGTGTCAACAGACATATCCTTTTTTAATCTGTTCTTAAGAAAATAGTTGCTTTTCCTTGTCAAAAGTGAGTAGAATACAAACTATTAAAAACTGAGTTCAGTCTGACACCTTAACAAGGGAGAAATGAAAAATCAAATAAATAAACATTATTGATAACTCAAAGTAATGGCAATGAATATAAAACATGATTGAGGTATAAAGCATATATGTGGGAGTAAAAATGCATAATCTCAGACATAACAAAAAACCACTGATTAAAGAATAATTATGTCCTTATGTACTAACATAAGCCAATGTTACTCTGAGAAGCCAATTTTAAGACATAATTTTAAACTTCATTATTCCATGTTTTACTTATGCTGAAACTAACATGATTAAAATTCAGTTTTTGTTTTCATATTTTTATCTGAAATAAACAATTTAGAGTTTCTTTAACAAATGATACTTGTCATTTTGTAAGTAATGCAAGTTTTTCCCATTGTTGGGCTTGTGACTCAATGCATTTTTTAGAGCCATTGTTATTTATATAGTTGATCATGCATGTTAGTACTACATGATAAAAACCTTTGAGGAATTTATGAAGAGAAAAAGTTGGAACACAAGTACAACACTCTATTTTGCTTCTCTTTGACCATCTTAATTACATTGATCCATATTTCCAAAAGCAATTAGACCATATTAAGGACTAATTACTTGGTATTAAATATTTAGTGCTTTATCTCCTAACCTGTCTAACTTTATCATCCTAAGTTTACCTATCTTCTTTATCTTCCTAAACCTAACACCTTACATTTCTGATAATTATCATTATGTGCTACAGTTTGTCTATTGAGACTGCATTTCACTGATGGAAGGCATAAGATAATAGCACACATCCAACTAAGGGAAATTTAATAATATTTGACGTTTAGTCTTTTATAATATATCCAACTCATTTTTATCTGTATTTAAAGTATAACTAAACAGGGAAAATGGAAAAGACCTAGGGTTTTAGAAAAGACCTATCTATCTGCTTCTCTCTAAATACACACAAACATTTTATGTATTTACTGAGAGACATTTTATTTTTATAGACATATTATATATTAAAAAAATTTACTTACTTCTGTGGATAATTTGACAGGAAATTGAAATTCAGAAAAGCTAAGTAATTTCCCCAAAAACACAAAGCTGAAATTCAAATATAGCTGTCCGTCACACTGAAATCTGTCTTGTTTCCCATATATTCCAAATCCCACAATAATAATACAACCATTTAGTAATTTGGCATATTTTCACAGATCTTTTAACCAGTGCCTATTATTAGAGAACATATTTGTACTTTGGTGAATCTGAGATCTCAAGTATAAATAAACACGGGAAGATTATTTAGAAACTTATTTCAAATCACTTTCGTTATTAAATGAATGCATCTTCATGTTTGATATGGACCTCTATATATTACTAGATCCCGTTGATTTATTTGGTAATACTACAAGTTAAAATGCTAGCAAAGAGGCTGGCACCATGGGGTACTGGGTAATGCCACCACCTTCAGTGCCAGCATCCCATATCAGTGCCCGTTCAAAACCTGGCTATGCCACTTCCATCTCTGCTGTGGTCTAGGGAAGCAGTAGAAGATGGCCTGAGTGTTTGGGCCCCTGCATCCATGCGGGAGACCTGGAAGAATCTCCTAGCTCCTGGCTTTGGATCAACTCAGTTCTGGCCATTGCGGTCATTTGGGGAATGAACCAGGAGATGGAAGATTCTCTCTCTCTCTCTCTCTCTCTCTCTGCCTCTGCTTCTCTGTAACTCTGTCTTTCAAATAAATAAATAAATATTTAAAATAAAATAAAAGCTAGCAAAATTCCTTTCATGGAAATACACATGTGCCCTTTTATTACAAACATAAAATCCACTTTTAATATCAAATTTTACATTTACTGTTTCCTCGCAGATCCTAGTATAATGCCTGGCACATAGTAGGTATTAAATATGTACATGCTGGGGCAACCTTGTAGTCCAGAAGGTAAGTCACTGCTTGAGATGCTGGCATCCCGTATCAGAAATACATAGGTCATAGGAGAGAAAACAGATTGACTGTGGACATCAGGACCTGAGGAATGGCATGATTATGAGTTCTCTAGAGTTTTTACTTAATTCCCTTTTATAATCCAGATGTGGACCTTAAAGAAGCTGGTCAAAACTTTTAGATTTTAATCCCTGGGCACAAAACAATACAGGAAAATCTACAGTCCCACTCCATCCCGCAAGAGTTAAAGATGGTTAGGGAGCCTAGACTTTATCTTTCTTAAGTTTGAAATAAGGAGCACACCTCTGTCTCCCTAGTGTGGGGTCAAAAAGGCAGAGTAAGGAACTGAGGTTCCATGCAAGAAGGTGGTGATGAGTTCTCCTGCCCCGCAATGTCAATTCACTAGGAAGCATGGACTTCCAGTACAACTTGACATTAGAAATGTGCCCTTCCCTCACTGGGTTGGGATCTAAAGAGAACCTGTGAAGAGTTGGATCTTTTACCATAACCCAATAATAAAGAAGTATCTATTCCCTACATTCTTTTTTGTGTCACTAGATGCATTGGAAAGGCACTCTTCACCCTACCAGCAGAGCAGCTATCAGTATAGTTTCATGGGAAGCCTGAACTTGTTACTCATAAACAGTAACAAGGGGTTCCCATTATGAGATTTCAATGGATGGTAAAGAAATAACTTCCGATTCAACTAGAAGTCATGAGATGGCGCTAGTAGTCACCAGAATGAGGACAAAGGAAGCCAGTTAATGTTTATGGAAAGTTCAGACTCACAAAACATAATGTCAAAAATGTCCAGCTCTCAATAGAAAGTCATATATCATATATAGAAGAAGAAGTAGAAGTAGGGAAATTTTAAACATAATAGAAAATATCAAGATACCAGAGATGGAAGAATTCTCACAATATTTTAAAATTTCCACTATAAAAATGCTTTAATCACACAATTACAAACCTCCTTGAAACAAATGAAAAAAAAAAAAAAAACATTCTCAGTGAAGAAATATAAATATTCACACAATGCTTAAAATGACATAGTAGTATTCATTATTTTAAAATCGTAATTAAAAATACTAGAAAAGGGGCCAGCACTATGGTGTAGTGGGTTAAGCCACTGCATGCATTGCCGGCAAACCACACGACCACCAATTTGACTCCCAGCCACTCCGCTTCCAATCCAGGTCGCTCCTAATTGCTTGGGGAAAGCAGTGAGGATGGTCCAAGTGCTTGGATTCCTGCCACTCACATGGAAGATCCAGATGAAGCTCCATGGCTCCTGGCTTCAGCCTGGCCCAGCACTGGCTGTTGCAGCCATTTGGGGAATGAACCAGTAGATGGAAAGTTCTCTCTCTCTCTCTCTCTCTCTCTCTCTCTGCATGTCTGCTTTTCAAATAAAAGAAATATTTTTAAAAGATTTTTATTTATTTATTTGAAAGGCAGAGTTAGAGACAGGCAGAAGCAGAGAGAGAGAGAGAGAGAGAGAGAGAGAGAGAGGTCTTCCATCTGCTGGTTCATTCCCCAAATGGCTGCAATGGCCAGAGTTGGGCCAATCTGAAGCCAGGAGCTGGGACTTTTCCAGAGTCTCCCATGCTGGTGCAGAGGCCCAAGCACTTGGATCATCTTCCACTGCTTTCCCTGGCCATTACAGAGAGCTGGATCGGAACTGTAACAGCCAGGACTCAAACCAGTGCCCGTATAGGATGACAGTGCTGCAGGCGGTAGCTTTACCCACGGTTCCACAGCACTGGCCACTAAATATACCTTAAATAAAATAAAATATAAAATGAGGACCATAAATCAAAATAATGAATGTTGTTTTTTAGATAGATAAGTATTCAGAAATACGAAAATGAATATACACAGTTTTTGAAAGCCTCAATATAACTATAGGCTTCATGAGGAGCGGTAGGTAAAGACAGTAATAGAGACTGTTTACATGATATGTGATTGTGCCCTCCCTTATCATCGATGCTGGAGAATTTAGAGGAACATCAGGTACATAACAAAACACATACATCCTAATTGGTCAACAAGTAATTTGATTTGTATTTCACCTCAAGATATCAGAGAACAAACTTAAAAAAAAAATAACTAGAGTACATAAACAATGAAATAATTGATGTTAGGATTGGGGACCTGGCCAGCACTGTGCCATACGGGTAAAGCCACTGCCTGCAGTGCACGAATCCCATATGGGCACTGGTTTGCGTCTCGGCTGCTCAACTTCTGATCCAGCTCTCCGCTATGGCCTTGGAAAGCAATGAAAGATGTCCCAAGACCTTGAGCCCCCCCACCGGTGTGGGAGATCTAGAAGAAGATGCTGGATATAAAATCAATGCACAAAAATGAACAGCCTTTGTATCTACAGGGAATTCCATGGCTGAGAAAGAACTGCTAAGATCAATCCCATTCATAAAAGCCACAAAAACAATCAAATACCTTGGAATAAAGTTAACCAAGGACGTTAAAGATCTCTAAGGTGAGAATTACAAAATCATAAAGAAAGAAATAGAAGAGGATACCAAAAAATGGAAAACTCTTCCATGCTCATGGATTGGAAGAATCAATGTCATCAAAATGTCCATTCTCCCAAAAGCAATTCATAGATTCAGTGCGATACCAATCAAAACACCAAAGACATTCTTCTCAGATCTGGAAAAAATGATTCTGGAATTCATATGGAGACACAGGAGACCTCGAATAGCTAAAGCAATCTTGTACAACAAAAACAAAGCCGGAGGCATCACAATACCAGATTTCAGGACATACTACAGGGCAGTTGTAAACAAAACAGTGTGTTACTGGTACAAAAAACAGATGGATAGACCAATGGAACAGAATTGAAACACCAGAAATCAATCAAAACATCTACAGCCAACTTACATTTGATCAAGGATCTAAAACCAATCCCTGGAGTAAGGACAGTCTATTCAATAAATGGTGATGGGAAAAGTGGATTTCCATGTGCAGAAGCATGAAGCAAGACCCCTACCTTTCACCTTACACAAAAATTCACTCAACATGGATTAAAGACTTAAATCTACGACCTGACACCATCAAATTATTAGAGAGCATTGGAAAAACCCTACAAGATATAGGTACCGGCAATGACTTCTTGGAAAAGACCCCGGAAGCACAGGCAGTCAAAGCCAAAATTAACATTTGGGATTGCATCAAATTGAGAAGTTTCCGTACTGCAAAAGAAACAGTCAGGAAAGTGAAGAGACAACTGACAGAATGGGAAAAAATATTTGCAAACTATGCAACAGATAAAGGGTTAATAACCAGAATCTACAAAGAAATCAAGAAACTCCACAACAACAAAACAAACCCACTTAAGAGATAGGCCAAGGACCTCAATAGACATTTTTCAAAAAAGGAAATAGAAATGGCCAACAGACACATGAAAAATGTTCAGCATCACTAGCAATCAAAGTGGGTGAGCTCAAAGGGCTTCCATGGCCTTGGCAACTCATGACTAGAGCCTGGGGAGATTGCTGACTGCTTAAACAAGAGTGTCAGTTTGTTAAGCCAACAACAGGAGTCACTGTGCACTTGCTCCCCATATAGGATCTCTGTTCTTAATGTGTAGTTCAACGTGAATTAATGATATGACTTCTGCTCAAACAGTATTTGGTAATTTGTGTTCCGTGTAGGGGAAAACTGATGAAATCTTTGCTTAATATATACTAAATTGATCTTATGTATATAAAGATAATCGAAATGAATCTTGATATAAATGGAATGGGAGAGGGAGTGGGAGATGGGAGGGTTGTGGGTGGTTGGGAAGTTATGGGGGAGAAAAAGCCATTGTAATCCATAAACTGTACTTTGGAAATTTATATCTACTAAATAAAAGTTAAAAAAAAAAAAAGAAAATGAATCTTGATGCAAATGGAATGGGAGAGGGAGAGGGCGATAGGAGGGTTGCTGGTGGGAGGGAAGTTATGGGGGGAAAAAGCCATTGTAATCCATAAGCTGTACTTTGGGAAATTTATATTCATTAAATAAAAGTTTAAAAAAAATTTTAAAAAAATAGGCTGGCGCCGCAGCTCAATAGGCTAATCCTCCACCTGTGGCGCCGGCACCCCGGGTTCTAGTGCTGGTCGGAATGCCAGATTCTGTCCCGGTTGCCCCTCTTCCAGGCCAGCTCTCTGCTGTGGCCCGGGAGTACAGTGGAGGATGGCCCAAGTCCTTGGGCCCTGCACCTGCATTGGAGACCAGGAGAAGCACCTGGCTCCTGGCTTTGCGGTGCACCACCCACAGCGCGCCGGCTGCAGTGGCCATTAGAGGGTGAACCAACGGTAGAAGGAAGACCTTTTTCTCTATCTCTCTCTCTCACTGTCCACTCTGCCTGTCAGAAAAAAAAAAAAAGAAAGAAAAAGAAAAAAATAAACCTTTCAGTTTTTGGAAAAAAAAAAAAAAAAAGAAGCTGCTTGCTTAGATCCAGCCATTGTGGCCATCTAGAAGTGAATCATGGATGGAAGACACTTCTCTCTCTCTGTCTCTCTCTCTCTCTCTGCCTCTGCCTACAAATATATAAATAAATCCTTTAAAAAAAAGGATTGGGAACCTGAATAGAATAACTCCTTAAATGAGATACATTTTATTTTACACTTGGAAAAAGAGTATGTTCTAGCAAAAGAGAAGATAAAGACCTTGTAGGGGGAAGGTATGCAAACCAGAGCAAATGTATTATAATTGCAAAATAATAAATGTAGCTGGAGGAAAAATGTAGACACTTAAACACAAAAAGTATTACAGCAAGTTGACAATATGATTTATTTGCCCTGGTCGTATATATGAGTTTATTATTTTTTAGTAATGTAAAAATCTTAGAATTATAAAGCCTGAGTTAGGAATATACAAAAGAGTCTTAAAACATAGTCTCTAAGGACTGGCGCTGTGGCGTAGTGGTGGATTTGACACCTGCAGTGCTGGAATTTTATATGGTGCTGGTTCGAGTCCAGGCAGCTCCACTTCCAATTCAGCTCTCTGCTATGACCTGGGAAAGGAGTAGAAGATGGCTCAAGTCCGTTGGCCTCTGTACCTGTGTGAGAAAACCCAGAAGAAGCTGCTGGCTCCTGACTTTGGATCGGCACAGTTCCAGCCGTTGTGGCCAATTGAGGAGTGAACCAGCAGATGGAAGACCTCTCTCTCTGCCTTTCCTTCTCTCTCTCTTTCTCTCTCTCTCTCTCTCTCATTCTCTCTCCCTCTCTCCCTCTCCCTCTCTCTCTCTCTGTTTTCCTCTCTCTCTCTCTGTAACTCTGACTTTGAAATAAATAAATCTTTAAAATAAAAAGGTCTGTAAGTCTTCAGAAAGACTGATTTATAAGAAATAAAAATTTATATTTGATTGTTGCCAGTATCAGGATTGCTATGAATTTAATTGATAACTAAATTGGGTTTACTGTATTTAAAGGTGATATGCATAAATGAGCACTTGCACTGTGTACTGCTAGAGTGTTTAATTATGTTATGGAGCAGAAATATAACATAAAATGTTATATATTTTATGACCATAGAAGCCTGAACATTAACTGTGAATTCTTCAGCAGATTAACATCACTTTCTAATAAATAAATGCTAGAGGTTGCATATGCTAGTAATATTTCTAAGATAGAAATAAAGCAGAGATGTTTTGATGTGAAGCTTCTATGATTATAAATTATTTGTCCACCTCCCCAGTTTAGTTATGATCATTTCTTCAGCTTCATAAGAGATAATGGTGAATAAAAGAAAACTAGAAAAGATTTTTCCCTCAAGATGTAAATATTACATACAATGTTCTAGTGTTCATCCTTCTATCAAATTATGCATTTTAAATTAAAAAATCGGTAATTGCCAAAAACTTCTTATAAAACACCTTATTTTTACTTTCACGATCCCACACTCAGCTGGCCTGTCTTATGTCTCTGGGAGCGTTGACATTTTCATTTCTTGGATTGCCCCAATATTGTAGAACTTTATATGCTGCAGTGCGTCTGGATATGGTCTTGGAGTCACTGCTCTTCCCTTTTCATGTTTCAAGTGCTTGCCAAGATTTTAACTCCAGTTGACACTTCTCAGGTCTGTTCTCAGTTCCAGATAAATATAACTTTTTCTTTTGTTTGTTTGTTCTTGATTGTTTACTTTACTTTGTCATTTGGATGTCTCAAAAGTACCTTAATGTTAAAATATACAAAACTAATCTTTTGTGGTTAAATGTACTTGTTTTCCAACATTTCCCTTCTCAAGGAATAATCTGTTTGTCCCTCCACCTGTATTCCCTTTCCTTGGTAATGCTTCATCATTCATCACATACATAATAATCATGGGATAGAAATTTATAATTTCTCTTAATTTTCTTCTGAAATATATATCTAACTCAGCACGTTATCAAATATATGTCAAAATAAGCACAAACTCAGCTCATCACTGCCTCTCAGACCACCCTTGTCGAGACCACTGGTATCTTTTGTCTGGACCAACACAATCACTGCTCTCTGCCTTTCCAATAAAATGAAAAGTAAATGAATAAAAATGGATACATAAAATAAGTGTCTTTTTAATAATTTGCGATTTTTTCAAGATTTTTTTTATTTATTTGAGAGGTAGAGTTGCAGACAGAGAGAGTGAGAAACATAGAGAAAGGCCTTGTATAAATTGGTTCACTCCCCAAATGGCCTCAATGGCCAGAGCTGAGCCGATCCAAAGCCAGGAGCCAGGAGCTTCTTCCAGGTCTCCCACTCAGGTGCAGGGTCTCAAGCTCTTCAATCATCATCCACTACTTCCCCAGCAAAGAGCTGGATCAGAAGAGGAGCAGCTGGGAGTTGAACCAGTGTCCGTATTGGATGCTGTTGCTGCAGGGGGAGGCTTAGTCCACTACACCACAGTGTTGATCACCAAATAAGTATGTCTTGTGCTGCATAGCACAACATTCTGTTAAGTGTGTATTTAACGTACAGAGTTTCATTGAATGGTGAAACCTAAGAGAAAAATATCCAGAACTTTACACTATTAATCTCCTTAAAGGGGCTTTTATATTTTCAGTCATAGGATCCCTGATATCTAGGACATGGAAAATGCTCTTTACAGTTCTGTAGCCTGTGACTTTACTTGATTCCCTCACCATTGCCACAACCAAGTCCCTAATATTGGACATTTGTTCCTTATCTTTCTGTTCACTCAATATTTATTTGTTACTGACTAATACCAATGTGCTCGGTCATCAACACTTTTCTAGTTCTAAAAATCACACTGTGGGGAAAATCCAAAATCACTACTCAACATTGTGTTAATCATGTTCAAGCCCTTCATTTTAAGACAGAATGCAATATCTTGTGTTCCTTGAAACATATGTTATGGGCCAGCATTGCCGCTCAATAGGCTAATCCAACACCTGCGGCGCCGGCACACCGGGTTTTAGTGCCGGTCGGGGTGCCAGATTCTGTCCCGGTTGCCCCTCTTCCAGGCCAGCTCTCTGCTGTGGCCCGGGAGTACAGTGGAGGATGGCCCAAGTGCTTGGGCCCTGCACCCACATGGGAGACCAGGAGAAGCACCTGGCTCCTGGCTTCGGATCAGTGTGGTGCGCCGACTGCAGCGTTCCCGCTGCAGCGGCCACTGTGGGGTGAACCAACGGTAAAAGGAAGATCTTTCTCTCTGTCTCTCTCTCTCTCTCTGTCCACTCTGCCTGTCAAAAACAAAAACAAAACAAAACAAAGAAACATATGTTATGGCTCACATTTCTAAAACCACATTTAAATATTTCTTAAAGTCTAATTGTGAACTCTGAACCAGACCCAAGTTTTGTAACAATAAACATTGCAATCCAAAACTCTACTTCTAGTGGAAAATAAAAAATGGTACTATATTCCTGAAATTTAATTTAATTATATGCAAGAGAGGAAACTCCTTTGGAAATCACTTGAGCTTTCACATATGTTATACCTCAAAGGCCACTAGAGTCTCCAAGGTATAACAGCTGTAGAGCCATCTGTGATCTGAATGAAATTCCATTAACAAATGCATGCTGTCAATACAGAAGAATTTAAGCCAAAATTTTAAGGATTTAGTCAGAACTTTTAGGAGAATATTGCTACTTTCATAACAAATAGGTTGATCTGTATTAAATACTCTGAAAATCATTGTATGAAAATCATTTTTGTATAATAACTGTTTTATTAGAGTAATAACAAAATTTCCTTGCTATGATGAGATGCATTCATTAATTCATTCACTCTGTAATTCCATCAGTAAATATTTAGCGGTGGCATCATGATAGGCATCATAGATACGATAACAAACAAAATATAAAAGTTACATATTTCTTTAGAATACTTGAAAGGGTATACATTTGCTGTTTAATTATTTTCCCTTGAGTGTGGGCAGAGTCTGGGAATATGTCAGGATTTGACTTTGGTGATTATTTCATGTTTTATGACAAACAGGTATTGCAGATGTTGCTGTAGTCCTTACTCAGTTCATTTTGAATTAAAAATAAAAGAAGATTATCCTTGGTGGAACTGATCTAATCAGATGAGCTCATAGAAGTGAAAGATGCAGCAGCATTTCTATTGAATCTTGTGAAGAAAGTGTCTTGCAGAAGAAAACAGTGGGCAACCTCTAGGATCTGTGTCGCTCCTCCTCTTCACAGGGGAATGACACTAAACCCTGCCTAGGCTTCATATCCGAGTCACGGCACCATTATGTCGCTCCCCCTCTTCGTGGAGGAACGACATAATGGTGCCGTGACTCGGATAGGAAACCTAGGAGGGAAGAAGCGGGAAGAAGCGGGAAAAAGTGGGAAAATACTGGAGAGAGATTAGAAAGAGCCTAGGGAAAAGCTGGACGGAAAAAGTGCCGGAAGAAGTTAGGATTGAAAGCGAAAGTGAAAGCTGGAGGAAACATAGACTCGGATGCAGACTATGGCGGGGAAGCTAGGAGATTAAAAGCGAAAGTGAAACCTAGAAGAAACTTAGACTCGGATACGGACTGTGGGGAGAAGCCAGGAGAAATGAGAGGGGAATATTGTTGGAAGAAAAGTTAGGAAACATACCGGGTAGAGAAAAATATGTTAGGAGGATGAAGCTGCGGGGGCAGGCTGAGGCGGAGACGTAAGCTAGCTTGGGATTCGTCAAGTCAACCCAGGGAACAAAAGGCGCATATCTAAAACCAGAGGCGGAGACGTAAGCCAGGTTGGAATCCGTCAGATTAGCCCGGGGAGCAAAAGACAGGAAGCCAAACCGAAGCAGAGACGTAAGCTATAGGTTGCATTTCGTCAGGTTAGCCCGGGGAACTTAGATTGAATACCGGTGGTGGAAATGTGAGCTAGGCTGTGTGATTAGCAGAAGCTGCCGCGTGCAGAGAGAGCACGCGGGGCACAAGTGGGGAGAGTGCACGGGGCGCGAATAGATAGGAAACGCGGGGCTAGCGCGGACGCTGTGGTGCGGGCGTGAAGGGGCGCGGAGACCGCAGAGCCTGCGAAGCCGGGAAGCCGTGCAGAGCCGGGAAGCCGCTGCGGGGCGAGGCGCCAAGAAGCAGCCTCGGGGCAGGCACTGGGAAGCCGCAGGGATAAGAGAAACAGAAGTTTAGAAGTAAAATGAGAGAAATAGGAATGCTGGCAGATAGAAGTAAAATAAGAGAAATAGGAATGCCTGGAGATAGAGAAATAGAGAAAAATAAGGCCTCCCCACACCATGGCAATGAGAGAGCTTGGATTCGGTCTGCCTGATTAGTAAGACGATAAGCACCTGTGGGCGGCTGCAGGTCACCGAAGACAGGCACGTTATCAACACCAATAAGTCTCCCCACAAGACGGCAATGAGAAGGCTTGGATTCAGTTTGCCTGATTGGTAGGGCTTGTAAGCACCTGCAGGCAGTTCTAGCAGAGCAGAGCATGCGCTACAGAGCACCGAACACAGGCACACATCAACGCCTAAAAACCTCCTCACAACATGGTGAAGAGAGGACCCGGATTCGGTTTGCCTGATTGGTAGGGCTTGTAAGCACCTGTGGGCAACTCCAGCAAGCAGAGCAGAGTGTGTGCCGTGGGGCACCAAAGACAGGCGCGTATCAACGCCAAAAAATAAAAAGAAAGGGGGAATTGTGGGGAGCAACTCGGACTAGACTGTTACTGGAATTAAGACTTATTCTATGCATCTGCTCTCCCACAATATGGCGCTGAGAAGGGAGTAACTACTTCTATGCAGCTGCCTCTCGCCAACTTGAGTGATGACCTGCAGGAGCTGATCCTGCTCCTGATTGGAGGAGAGCAGCGTACTCGGCGTGTGGGTAGCAGAGTTGGGATTGGTGGAAGAGGACTATAAAGGAGGAGAGAGACAACATGCACCAGGAACATCTAAGAGGAACATCTGAGCAGCCCCCGAGAGAGCCGGCTGGCGGTGTGCCGCTCCCCCGTGGAAGTGGGGAAAGTGGCAGGGGGAACCGCCCTTCCACAGAGGTGGAAGGGTCGGCAGCCAACCCGGGAAGAACCAGCAGCAAACCCGGGGAGGACCGAGGAGACAAAAGAACAGTGCAGGGTTTTGTGTCGTTCCTCCACGAAGAGGGGGAGCGACAGATCTGAGAGCCTTAGTCCTAAGTGACAAGTAACTGAATTCTGAAAAAAAGCAGTCATGTTGGAAAATGGCATTTCAGTCCTAGACAACATTTAATTCAGCCTGGTGAGACTGAGCAAAGAATCCAGCTAACCCATTCCCGGAATCCTGATCTACAGAAAATGTGAGATAATTTTTGTTTGCTTTTAGCTGCTAAGTTTCTAGTATTTTTCATTCAGCAACAGAAAACTAATATGACTGGACATACCTTGAACTATATACACCTTAATTAATCTATTTTATTAAATGTATATACCATCTCGATTAATATTATATACATTAATACCAGTGAATTGTGTTGGAACAGAAAGGTCAAGCCAATTTTTTTTTTTATTTTTATTTTTGACAGGCAGAGTGGACAGTAGCAGAGAGAGAGACAGAGAGAAAGGTTTTCCTTCTACTGTTGGTTCACCCCACAGTGGCCACTGTGGCCAGCACACTGTGGATGGCGCACTGTGCTGATCCAAAGCCAGGAGCCAGGTACTTCTCCTGGTCTCCCATGCAGGTGAAGGGCCCAAGGACTTGGGTCATCCTCCACTGCACTCCTGGGCCACAGCAGAGAGCAGGACAGGAAGAGGAGCAACCGGGACAGAATCCGGCACCCTGACCAGGACTAGAACCTGGTGTGCTAGCGCCGCAGGTGGAGGACTAGCCTATTGAGCCATGGCGCCAGCAAAGCCAAATTTAAAGAAGTGAAATAGCACTGGAAAGAATTGAGAACTGACACCTCTCTTATTTTATATTTGTAACAACAGCTTTAGCTTTCTAGAATGAATGTAAATCTGAAGAAAAAACAATCCAAAAGAACATTTGTGTGAACTGCAGGGAAAATGTAGGATTTCATTAAAACATAGTTTCTGGGTATCTAGCATCTAAAACGTGTCTTTTTTGAGAGACCAAATAATTTCCCATTCATAATAAAATAAATAGGATTAAATTTTAGGGAGCGTAATATAGTAAGTCAGTTTCAATTCTGGATAATGCATAATTATAGTTGAAAAACATAGTGGAAAAACATAAAATTAACATTTTATGTTAATAGGTTTAAAACTGTTTGATTGCTCTTTGTATCACTAACATATACCACATCCATTTCTCTGATTCAGACAAGAGCAACCCATTGTTTCACTTGTTTATGTGAATCGTGCTTATCAATTTTCAGTCTTTTACAGTTAATGTTTACTTTCAAATGCCTTTCTTAGCATATTTTTCTAATTTTAAGATAGTTCTAAGGCCATTTTGAAATGCCAGTGGAAACTCTAACAGGCAATCATTATACTCTGAAACACAGAAAACATACATGCAATTTACATGAAACAATAATAATGACATAAAGTAGCAAGAATTGGAAATTTGAAGACATAGAATTTACTTGATTTTAAAAAAATAATAATTTGAACAGAAATTTCTTGTCATCAGAGGAATTTATTCAGCTTCCTATCTCACATATTTTGATAAAAGATCAATAATAAACTATATTTGTGGTGGAATGAGAAGGCCATGCCAAGATGGCCACTGGCAACCGAAACTGCCTGGCAACAGGCCGTTATTGGATCGCTTCGGAAACTGCCTGGCAACAGGGTGTGATTGGTTAGGGCATAGACCACCCCTTGACCAGATTGGCTGCCTTGGCTATTTAAGCTGCTGTACCAACTGAAATAAACGAGTCAGCAGGCTGCTAGCCTCTGGCCTACTTTCACCCAAATCCCGGGGTTTGTGTAGTGACTCTGCGCCTCTTGCCCCCACCACGCTCCTCCTCCAAGAAATGAATCCACAGCAACATATATTCTTAACAATTACTTTGATTTGGTAAGGTAATGTATAGTCTGGACTTGATTTTCATTTCTTTCATTATCTTATCCTGTGACTTTTGAAAAATATTTACCTTCCTTGTCAAATACTTGAACTTTTGGTCATGGCAAGATTTGGCAAAATATAACAGGAACTTCAATTCATTCCTGGTTGGAATGTAACCAGGTGAAGCCATTCTGGAAAACAGCTTAGAAATTATTTGTCGACTTAATAACGTATTTGTATATATAAATAGTAATATTAAATTCCTGAGTACATATTCTGAGTAATTTCTATATACGTGGCCTTAAAATTATGTGAATGAAAATATAATTTGTAGTAGGAGGGAATTGTTGGCAATATAGTTGTCCAGCAGCAGGATCACAATTAGCCTATGTGAAGCCACCATTTGAACCACTTAAAGAGCTTTTTTAAAAAATATATATATATATATATATTTAAATATAAATATATACAGAATGTTGAACTAGCTTCATCCTCAGAGATTCAGATCCAGTCTGGCTGGGAAGGGTCTGAGGATGTTTCACTTAAGATTAGCTAACAAAGCTGAGAGACTTGGACAAACGTTAGAATTACCCTGCAGAGTAAAGGTTAAGAAATAACAAGTGATCTGTGAAACAATAACATTTATACAAATATTAAAAACATATAACAGTTCCTATTTTATAAAAATCAAGGGTATGTGATACACATTTATGTGGTTCCTTTTGTGGGGACATGATTGGAAGTACAGATTGTAGACAAAAGATAATTAAATATACATAGTGATAAATGCAAGCATCCATACCAGAAAGAGATCTTGTGTTCTTACAAAGGATCCTGATGAATATAGTCTAAGACCAAGAAACATGATTAACTCAGTCTTCTGCACTCAAGTTACAGATAATGGTACTAAAGATGGCAACACAGGAGTGGGCATTTGGTGCAGCAGTTAAGAAACCAATTATGATGCCCTAAGGCCATATTGCAGTGCCTGCGTTTAAGTGCTGGCTCTGTTCCTGACCCTACCTTCCCATTAATATGGAGCCTGGGTCATAGGAGATGATGACTCTCTAAGTGTGCATTTAATGTACAGAGTTTCACTGAATGTTGAAACTTGAAAGAGAAATGTCCAGAACTATACACTAAATTAATCTCTTTCAAGGGATATTTATATTATATTTATCATTCATGGCTCATATCAAGACAAAATTTTCTAGCTCCCTGCTTTGGCCTCACCCAGCTTTGGTTGCTCTGGTTATATGGGGAGTGAACTAGTGAGGGGAGCACCTTGTCTCTTTCTCTCTGTCTCAATGAATTACAAATTAATAAAATGTACATAAATACAAAACTTTTTAAAGGACAATTTACAATTAATGAATAGAATTTATTGATCTTGAAAGCCCCTTCTAGTTTATATTAGGTATTTTGTTGTTGTTTTTTTTTCCTTTTCCTTTTTTTTAAAGGGAGGGAGGAGAGACAGAGAGAGAGAGATGTCTTCAATCCACTGGTTCACTCTCCAAATGGCCACAGTGGCCACAGCTAGGCTTATCCAAAGCCAGGAGTCAGGAGCTTCTTCCCAGTCTCTCACATGGGTGCAGGTACCCAAGCACTTGGACCATCGTCCACTAATTTCCCAGGCCATTAGCAGGGACCTGGATTGAAAGTGGCACAATTAGGGCTGGTTCTGTGGCATAGCAGGTGGGGCTGCCGCTTGCAGTGCTGGCATCCCATATGGGCGCTAGTTCGAGACCCGACTGCTCCACTTCTGATCCAGCTCTCTTCTATGGCCTGGGAAAGCAGTAGAAGATGGCTCAATTCCTTGAGCCCCTGCACCTGCATGGGAGACCTGGAAGAAACTACTGGCTCCTGGCTTCAGATGGACACATCTGCGGCCATTGTGGCTAACTGGGGAGTGAACCAGCATATGGAAGAGCTCTCTCTCTCTCTCTCTGTCTCTCTCTCTCTCTGACTGTCCTTCTTTGTGTAATTCAACTTTCAAATAAATAAATAAATCTTAAAAGGAAAAGAAAGAATGTGTCACAATTGAGAATCAAACAAGAGCCCATATTGTGTGCCAGTGCCACAGACGGATGCTTGACATACTACACAACAGCACAGGCCCCTGTTTTATTTTTTTTTTTATTTTGTTTTGGCTTTTTTGTGTGTAGCTTTTCTTAGTATATGTTTGCATCTAGTCACAAAATTAGTCTTGGTGCCGGCATTGTGGCTTAGCTACTTAAACCACTGCCTGCAATGCAGGCAAACCATATGGGAGCAAGTTTGAGTCCCAGCTACTCCACTTCCAAACCAGCTCCCTATTAATTCACTTAGGAAAGCAGCAGAAAATGGCTCAATTGCTTGGTCCCCTGCCATCCATGAGGAAAACTCAGATGAAGCTCCTGGCTCCTGGCTTCAACATGGTGTAGCTCTTACCGTGACAGCCATGTGTGAAATCAACTAATGAATGGAAGATTTTTTTTCTCTATCTTTCTTTCCTTTTCTAACTCTGCCTTTTAAATGAAATAAATAAACCTGAAAGACAGACAAACAGAAAGAAAGAAAGAAAGAGAGAGAGAGAGAGAGAGAGAGAGAGAGAGAGAGAAAGAAAAAGAAAAGGGGGGAAAAGAAAGAGGAAGAAAAAAAAATAGAAATCTTTGTCTTTGTTTCCTTCACTGCCTTTTCAGCTTGAAACACTCTTTGGTTAAACTTCACCTATTAGTTAAGAATTCATCAGATAGATTTAGAATAGAGGACTATGGTAAAATTCGTAATTACTCATAAGGGAATCAGAAGAGCAACAATTGTTCTGGTAGAAGAAAGACTTGGCAATGGGATCATCATAAGTATTTTCAATATTTGAAAATCTTCCATCATCTGTCATATATAAAAAAAAGTGGCACGTTTGGTTTGGCAGCTTATGGCTCCATCAGAGTAACTGCATGAATTTCTAAGGATTTTATTCTTTTTTTAAAAAAAGATTTATTTATTTATTTGAAAGTCAGAGTTACACAGAAAGAGAAGGAGAGGCAGAGAGAGAGAAAGAGAGAGAAAGAGAGAGAGAGAATGTCTTCCATCCCATGGTTCACTCCCCAATTGGCTGCAATGGCAGGAGCTGAACCAATCTGAAGCCAGGAGGCAGGAGCTTCCTCCATGTCTCCCATGCGGATGCAGGGGCCCAAGGACTTGAGCCATATTTCCGTGGTTTCCCTGGCCATAGCAGAGAGCTGGATCAAAAGTGGAGCAGCTGGGACACAAACTTGGGCCCATATGCTGACACTGCAAGTGGCAGCTTTACCTGCTACGCCATAGCACAGGCTCCAGGATTTTATTTCAATATAAAAGAAAACTTCTATTTAAATTTGTCCAAACAGGGAGAGAGCTACCAAGATTTTGAGTTCATAGTTATTAATGGCTTGAAAACAGTAGGGGTCATTGGGGTTAATGATACATGGGTATTAATTGCTCCTCCCATAACAGCTTTTCCACAGATAGAATGATAGTAGCCATGCTCTTTATCTTTTTTTCACTCTAATTGTAATCGAAAATAGTTCAGTATGTGATAATCAGCATTCCAATAAAAGTTAAGTTTGGTGCACAAATGCAAATTATACACTTTTCTGCCAATTTATGTGCTTAGTTCTTGTTTATTTTCATCTGCATTTCTATGCAATTTTAAAAATTCCATACATAATAAATTCATTTACACAGATAAATAAGTATTTAATACTTTTTTTTTTGACAGGCAGAGTGGACAGTCAGAGAGAGAGACAGAGAGAAAGGTCTTCCATTTGCCGTTGGTTCACCCTCCAAAGGCTGCCATGACTGGTGCGCTGTGGCCGGTGCACTGTGGCCGGCGCACCACGCTGATCCGATGGCAGGAGCCAGGTACTTATCCTGGTCTCCCATGGGGTGCAGGGCCCAAGGACTTGGGCCATCCTCCACTGCACTCCCTGGCCACAGCAGAGAGCTGCCTGGAAGAGGGGCACCGGGACAGAATCCGGCGCCCCGACCAGAACTAGAACCCCGTGTGCCGGTGCCGCAAGGTGGAGGATTAGCCTATTGAGCCGCAGCGCCAGCCCATTATTTAATACTTAAAAGAAAAATTACCTACAGAACTGAAGAAAGACAAACCAAAATTATTTAGTGGTGGTGATGATTGACAAAGCATCTGAGAATCAATAATATGAAATCTTACTTTGAAATATTATGAAAGTAGTTCAAAATTGGTGCTTAAAAATGTTCTTCACTCTGCTAGAAAAAGGAAAACATAGATATCCAAACAATAATATTTCATAAATTATAATTCAAAGTATACCATCACTATTTTTAAAAACTAGGAGACAGAAATATATATAGGAGTGTGTAAGATTTACATGAGATAAAATAACTACCAAAAGTTAATGAAAAACACAAAATGTATTAGAGCAAAACAGAGAGTGTCAAAGACTGAGAAGACTGAGGTCTATAGTCAAAAGCTCTGACTCCACAGTGCAGCACTGTCAACTAACTAGTACGTCCTTTGAAAAAAAATCAGTGTTTTGGATCTCTGAAATTCATTTTAATTCAATAAATATTTATTAAGTGACTGTTATGGGATAAGTCCTGAGAACACAAAACACAGTCTGAGAGAGCTCAAAATCTCACATTGAGGCTGCCTATGTAAATACAAACAAATACTTGTATTCAGGGCAATAAAAAATGACAAAATCAGTAACAGAAGTAAATACACTGTGCAGTTACTACACAATGAAGAGATTAACTGTCCATTGAGTGGATAAGGGAAAGCAAGCTTGAATATAACAGCAACAGAGAGCTTTGGCATAAAGATGCAAAGAGATAAGGCATGTTGAAATATTTTCTATGCTGTATGTTTTCCTCATTTGATGGAGAATTTTTGAATGTGTAATATTTATCACATCATTCTTTTCTAGTCCCACTGTTGCCACATCTGTTATGCTTCCAACTATTTCACATAAGAACTTTTGAAATATTTATTTGAAAGGCAAGAGACTATTACAGAGAGACAGAGATGAACAGAAATATCTTCCATCCATTGGCTCACTCCACAGTTGCTGATAAAGCCTGTCTGTCTTATGCTCTAATGATTGGTGCACTTTCTTCGGAAAGCTAGAATTGAATATGCATTCCCTTTCCTTTGAACAGTTTAGGGACTGGTAGTAAAAAGAAAAATGAAAAATAAAGCATGATAAAAATACGTTTTTAAATTTTGTGTAGTACTAGGCAAGATTGTAGTTAAAGTAAGGGAGATAATTGGAAGAGTTATGGGTAAATCAACATGTAAACTGCAAATCATTACTGAAGTGGAGAAAGAGCTTTCTTTATAGTAATAAAGCAGCTAGAAAATAGCCTTTAAGTAACTAATAAAAATTTCCCAAATTAACAAATTTATTGTGACTTGATGATCCAGGAACTAATCCATAGTCTCTCCATCATAAATAAAGATGGTATTTCCTGCCTAATAATATAAGAGTTCAAAGGGCAAGCTTGACCAAGCACAATGCATGACAAATATGAAGAAACTCAGTAAGAATTAGCTCATCTTCCTTGTCTTCAATTTTGTTTGTTTTTATTGAATTAGTTATTGTACACATTCATGACAGCTTTCTCTACTAAGCAAATGAAGAATGACATAAATTCAAAGACTGTAACCTATTATATGAGTGTGAGAGTCACAAAGCATCTGCAGACTTTCAGTAAAACCACAGAGTTAGTATTCAAGGAAAAGCTCAGAGGAATAAAGTGGGAGGACTGAGGTGGAAGTACCATTGAATAGGTGGCTATTTGGTGCAGTCATTAAGATGCCAACTAAAAAACTCATATTCTGTAGTGGAGTGTCTGGCTTCAAGTCCAGGCTCTGCTTCCACTTCTACTGTAATGCACAACTTGAAAGGCAGTAGATGATGGGTCATGTTCTTGGGTCCCTGCCACCAACATGGGAGACCTGAATTGAGTCCAAGACTTATGGTTTCAAACTATCCCAGCCCTGGCTGTTGCGGGTGAACCGGCAAATGGACAATCTCTCTGTCGCTCTTGCTCTGCTCTTCTCTCAATGCCTTTCACATGAAGATTAAAATTTTGAAATTAAGTAGAGTTGAACAAGGCAATTTTATATATCTTGAGTGCTAATATTTTGAAATTAATTTAAAATGGTCAAGGCTGGTGTTATTATACTGTTGGCAATAAATAGGTCACATAGTTTTGGAAGGGGATCACTGTAATCATGTTAGTCTTGCAATAAGTTTGACTTTAGGATATGTGGTGAGACATTTAGTACCAGTGTGTTCAGTATTTAACTATGCAAGAAGTGTTTAACAACATGTAGGCTTCTCAGTTTTCTAACTGATAGAAGGTATGTAGGCAATATAAATACTCTTAGAATGTGGATTAATGAATCCTCCGGCTGCTATGGTTTTCAATAATGAGTTCTGAAAATGTGTTTTCTTTCCTGGAATCTAGGGTTAGAAAACTCAAGTTTATCTGTGGTCACTCATTTTCTTGATTTTTTTTCTTTTGTTTCCCATCATTAAGTACTTTACAATTGGCAGCAAACCAACAAAGAGCATTTTGAGCTTGGCAGCCTAAATAGGGCTTAGCTCAGAAAGAAAAAGCAAAAATCGCTAGGAAAAGAAAATCACTTTGTTAACCTTAAGTGAAATCAGAGTGTATTGATTATCTTTGTATTTAGCATACTACTATGCCAAATAGATATATGTAGTGAGTAAAATTGGATATAATTGCAGTATTTCTGCAGAAGCAATGTCATGTGGAGCAATTTAAAATTTCCGTGCCCAAACCAGGTATGTTTCTATAGCTTTTTTTCACCCATAATAATTTATAATTATATAGTGGATTATTTGAAAAGATCTGTCTGTACTAGACTATTCTCTTTGTGACAGTAGGAACTATGTTTGCTGTCCCATGTCTAGCATACCAAAACAAAAATTCTAAATTATCAGAAGCCCCATATTGTCTCTTTTTTTATTATTGCACTTCCAAAATTTCTGACCCTAAAGTGTTCTCATATTCTGAAGCAAATTAGAGAGATAATAATTGTCTATTTGTTTTGTACTTAGATAGAGTCAAGAGACTCCTCACACTTGTTGGATTATTAAAAAGAAACAAAGCAAAAAATTACAAATAAAACTGGTGGTGAGAGTGTGGAGAAATTGGAAGGCATGTGGACTGCTAGTCAGAATGTAAATTGTGCCACCACTGTGAAAAATGTGATGGCAGTTCCCAAAATATTAAAATACAATATAGGTGTTTGCTAAACTCAGGATTCCTCACTGTGACACAAATTCATCGCATATAGAAAATCTACTTGTGGTGCTTCCCATTTGACTTGTGGTACTTAAAATCAACTTGTTCTAGAACTGTTTTGACTATGGAGCTGACACTGTTTGCTATGCTTTGAAAAATAAAGACTTTGTCTCTGACCTAGAAATTTCGTGTCTATTACCATTTTCATGATGCTGTAGCAAACTGGCTACTAAGCAGTAAAGTTGGAAAAAATCTCAAAATGTTCATAGTTTTGCACAGTATTCTATTTTTATTTTTGATTTCACTAAAATAAATGAAAATCTGGAAAATTTCTATAAGCTGTAATATAGTAGTTATTAATCAGATATAGTTTACATATGCAAAATAATTAATTTTTAAAATAGCATTGTGTATTATTCATATTTAAGGTCCTTAAATATGTTTTTAGAAGTGTATATTAAGTATGTTGGACAATGGATGGAATTAAAGAAAACAATCGTTTATTTCATTTGTTTTCTGTGTTCACATTTAGTATTTCAGAATCAGATGCTCAGAATGCAGAAATAGTTAAAATTTGAGAGAATGCTATATATATATAATAAGCAAAGCCTTCTGAATGCATAACTTCTTTATGCTGGATTTAAATCTAATTTTGTGATGATTTTTAAAATAGCTACTTCATTAGAAAAGCAAAGAAATCAAATTTATTCTATTCTTTGAAATGTTACAAAGCTAAATAAGCATTGTTCTGAAATTTAGACTTTAACTTTTCTGCCCTAGTAAGGTTCCACGAAAATACAATGCTTTGGACTATATTTCTAAATCACCTTTTGTCATGAGGAATTTTGAAATAATTTTCAAACATAAGTAGTTTTTGAAAGGAGCAATGGGTCTTCACTCAGAAAGTGTTTGCTCAGAAAGATCTAGAAAAATATATTGCAATTACCACTGATTGTGCTGAAAATTATAATTGAATAAATTATAAAGTCTGTACTAAACCTACATGATGCTAACAAACAAACCAAAATGTCTAAAACAGTCAGCAGGAAGAAAGCCTGATTCTACTGATTCTACTGTGAACATAGGGACAGAAATAAGAAACAGAAACATTGGTAAACCACATAAACTCTAAGTGAAGGTCCACCATATATTTTTTTCTGGCTTTCAAATTCTTCATTTATCAACTCATAAAAAGAGGACATAATAAAATAAAGTTGAAAACCATTACTTAATTGTCTCTGTGAAAGCTCATAATTTTCAAATACATGTTAAACCAATATCATTCTTTAAACGAATTGAAACAAATAATGATATTTTCTTTCAATCTTTCAAAAGTCAAAAATCCTACCCCAGAGTATATATGCAAAACCAAGCTCAAGAGTCTTTATCACTATGGGAATTGGATGTAAAATATTACACTATGAAAAGATATATACTGATATATGTATATATCTATATACATATGTATAATCTTGTAAATAGATATACTATAAAACCAATGGTATGAAATATTTATTATATATTGAGCAATTAACATTTTTCAAAACTTTAAGAGGAAAAGTGATGGACAAAAATTAAGAACATTGTAGCATATTATCTTGTTAAAATTGGAATGATTTTCTAATGAGCTTCCCACACATTATTTAAACATCTTTGTAATAAATAAGCATCTTTGTAATATTAGCTATTGGCCAATATTTATGCTTCTTTTTTATTATGGGGAAATCCTTCATAGGAATTCTAGATATAACATCTGTTCCTTGAAGTCATGTGGTAGATATTTTGGATGTATACAATTCTGTTTCTTCATCTGGATTTGTGGTAGGCTTATACAACTCAGCACTTTTTAAAGTACAAAGCCTAGTCACGTGACTTGTTTTGATCAATGAAATATAAATAGGCATACCTTGTGGCATTCCTTATCAAAACATAAAAATAAGTGACTGATTACTACTTGTGGTTTCTTCATTTGTTTATTTTCTGCCACAGCAATTAAGGGAACGCGTCTAAGAAGGGGCCTCTCTATTTCAGAATTCCCCAGTGACTGTGGTAAGCAGAGTTTACTTGTTCTACAGCATTGTCCAAGAAATAAACTACCATTTTGTGATGTTACTGAAATTGTAGAGTTATTTGGTACTATTGTGTGACCTTGCCTATTCTAACAACGCATAATTAGTTCATTTCTAATGTATTAATAAAATGCAAAACTTTCAAGATTTCTTAATATTTCTCAGGCTCTTAGTTTTTTATCTGAACTGAAATACCTTATCTCAAACATCTCCATAGATTTCCATTATAATATCTTTCTTGAGCTGAATTATCCACAAGGCAGGAGTTAGCCTAAATTTAATTAAGAAAAAAAAATCAATGAAACAGACAGAAGTTCTCATTAGATGACCAAAATACTCCTCAATAATAATTTGTTCTAACAAAATAATAGAAAATACACTTACAGGTTACTCGGTTAACTCTGTGGGAAATAAATTGATTTCATTATTGTTTGAATGAGAAAACACAGTGAAAGTGTCCTGCCCTTACTACTCTTGCTAGCACTTAAATCAGAGTATGAGGAAGGTGAATTTCACCTCCCATAAACTAGTCATGAAAAACAACTCTCAGAAAGCCATATGAGAGAGTGAATGCATGATGGTCATAGACACTTTTATAAATGTGTATGAAAACTACAACTCACTGTTTTTTAAAATCAGTGATCACTGATAAGGTTTTAAATTTGTGGAGTCAGATACTTTCTTAACCTCATATAAATAACTTTGGTCTTATAAATTTTAAAAGGATATAATTTAGAAAATTATAATTTATACTATAATAATATAGAAATAATCTTGGTGAGTTTTACTTCCATGCTCAACCTATAAAGACTCAGCAAATTTATTTAAAATTATCATCAATAGAAGATTTCTAAAAATGCAAATCTTATTAATACATATTAGGTGATTACATTAATTCAGTAGGTAGAGTAGGTATGATGGTATTAGTTTTTTGAATTCAGTACACATTGATGACTACAGTACTCAAGGTGTTTAGTCATATTGCAATAATTAAAGATGTTTCCTATTTTGCTACTCTACTTTCTATTCCTAAACAACCGAAAACTTTCCCATTCAGATTATTGAATGTTGTTAAGGAAATCACAAATCTTGCCCATGCCCTGTTACATCTAGTTTCTGAATATTACGTAGACATTTTCTTCTTAATCTTTAAGGGGGTCATCTGAAATAAGTACTGTATGTTATGTTCCAGGAATGGATGTGGACTCAGATCATGCGCTGAAAATTCTAAAACTTATGAAGAAGGAAAGATAGTACCAAAAAGAATTACAGAGGGCCTCTCTGCTGCAGTGTCTCAGGGTCAATTGCAGAATATTCTTAAATCTTTACTTATCACTAAGGTGGATGTCAATAACCACTCACATTGTTCCTTGCTAATGGGAATCCACTGAGTATTCTTAGATGCTCAAATATTGATATGTCAAAGATAGTCATAATGAACTCATTTCCTCTTGACAAGTGATTGATATAGTCTTATTTCAATGAGTTCAAAGTACTATGCATGGGAAAAATACCATCACTGGAAATTTAAAATTTATAATATGTTATGAAAAGAGTTATGGTGGCCAGATTTTAATTCCTTCTTTTTCAGTATGTATGTTCACAGTTGTTTTTTTTTTTCCAAACTTCTACTAACTTTAGTTTTGATACCTATAAGGAGAATAATCAAAGTAACTTATTGTTAAGTTTTTAAAGAAAATAAGTAATTCATATCTAATCCTTAGAATTTTACTTACAACATGGACTATAGTAAACACGAGCTGTGTTGTTATTGTTGAAATGTAAAAAAGAGAAATTTTCCTCAATTATTCTATACTGTGCAAATTTTTGTATATGTGCAGAAATAGAGAATATGAACCTCTCTTCTATGGCTGTCTCTCCTTTATGATCGTTACTTTTTGCTTAATAGTAGTTGTGATACTGTCAAAAAAAACATGCTTACCATCTTAACAATTTAAATATATCTCTTGCCTTGCACATGTTTAGGGAGTATGTTTCAAACACTGGTCTGGTCTTCAAAATTTTCCAAAGCATTATTGCAACAAATCTTCTCGACTATAATAGTCACAACTCTTCTCTGTATTGACTTCCACCAGTTAAAGTCAACTCACTTTTAGTTTCCCAAAGTGACATGTTACATTATACAATTATAAACATTTACATTATTATTCACATTATTTATGACTAAAATGTTTGTTCCCTGGCCTTAGAAAATGCTTGTTCTATTTTAAGCCTTTGAAACACCTTGAAAGTTTGAAGAATTATTTGATGAGGAGAGAATAAGAATAAACAAGGAGAGACTATTTATAATAAATGTTGAATGGAAATAAAGAGAAGAAACAGAACAGTAGCCCCAGGGAGTAGGTTTTTCTAAAATTAAGAATTTTTGATTGTGTGGTTCATTGGATTTTATATAAGAGAAAATGGCAGCATTTATATATGCTAAGATTAGAAAAAATGAGAAAGTTTTGTAATTAAGACAGTGGGAAAAGTAGAATAATATAGTAACTAAAGAGTATGATACTCGGGGCCGGCACTGTGGCAGAGTGGGTAAAGCCAACAGTGCCGGCATCCCATATGGGCACCCAGTTCAAGTCCCAGCTGCTCCACTTCCCATCCAGCTCTCTGATATGGCCTAGCAAAGCAGTAGAAGATGGTCCAAATTCTTGGACCCTTGCACCCGCGTGGGAGACCCAGAAGAAGCTGCTGGCTCTTGGCTCCTGGCTTCAGATCGGACCAGTTCTGGCCATGGAGGCCATTTGAGGAGTGAACCAGCAAATGGAAGACCTCTCTGTCTCTGCCTCTGTCTCTTTGTAACTCTGCCTTTCAAATAAATGAATAAATCTTTAAAAAAAGAGTATGATACTGGAGACTACTTACTTGAATTCGAATCCCAGCTCTGCCCTTTACTATATGCTTGGGCCTGTGAATCAATCTTTCTCTCTCTCTTTCTTTCTTTCTTTCTTTCTTTCTTTCTTTCTTTCTTTCTTTCTTTCTTTCTTTCTTTCTTTCTTTTTTTGAAAGAGAGTTACAGAGAGAGGTGGAGACAGAGAGAAAGGTCTTCTATCCGTTGGTTCACTCTCCAGATGGCTGCAACAACCAGAGCTGCGCCAATCAGAAGCCAGGAACCAGGAGCCTCCTCTGGGTCTCCCACGTGGGTGCAGGGGCCCAAGAACTTGGGCCATCTTCCACTGCTCTCCCAGGCCATAGCAGAGAGCTGGATTGGAAGTGGAGCAGCAGGGCCTCAAACTGGTGCCTATACAGGATTCCAGTGCTTCAGGCTAGGACTTTAACCACTGTGCCACAGTGCTGGCCCACCTGTGAAACTTTCTTAACCATCTCCAGTTTCCTATATACCATCTACTGTACAACATGGGTATGAAGATTAAATAGGTTACTACATGTAGATGTTTACAAAACTCATTGCCTCCCATGCCCAAAAGTACTCATTAAATGTAAAGAATAAAATGGAAGAAAGCAATAAAACATGAACCTGTAAGTTATTTTTCAATTTTCCATCAAGATTAATCTGACATTCAGCAAGATAAAATTTTCAGTTGCCTCTGATCTTCCATGACATTTTATTTAAATAGATATTTGTTAGAATATAAATGTCAGCATATTATCTGTCTTAACAGCAACATCTCATTTGATAATTTTATGTGTTATGAGTAATATTTCAGTGATTGCATGGTGTGTTTTGAATAAAACAGGGTAGAGTAATAAAATGAGAAATACTTTTATTCAATTGTAGTATTTTGTAATGTGATAATCTTCTAAATATTCAGTTGCATTGACAATGACCTCATTTCCATTGTTTAGAATCACTTTTAATTGCAGATACAAACAGCAGCAGGCAACATTTTAGAAAGGGTTATGAGAGATGAAATCATAACAATTTCAGAAAAGTTAAGCATTAACATGTAAGCAATATTGTTTATAAGAACATGTAACCACATATTAGTGCCATGAATAAAATCTTTGTCAACTGTATTTATATTGCATTTCATATGTAAATGTGAAAATGTAAAAAAACTAGCTTATTTTATAAACTAGGCCTACATTGGATGATAATATATAAATGAAAATTAAGATCATATTGATGGAGAAGCATTAAAGTTTTGGTTGTGTTTTCAGATTATTGAAAATATATTCAAATTTTTAAGTACGCAAAGATTAGATTAGAACTGAATCTAGATATTCAAATTGTACATCACTTGCACTTTGCCAGTGATTTAGGTACTGTGTTTTGATTATAGTGGTTCTATAAATACAGCACTTGATCTTTTCAACATCAAGGCTTCATTTATGCTTCAGTATTTGATGCAGCCTTCGGAACCATATTTCCCCTAGTTTGTAATACTTACATTATAGAAGATACAGATCATGAGAATATGTTATGCTTTCCCAGTAATGTACTACAAAAGAAATTTCTCATTCTATGAATAAGTTTGTTTTTACATTACAAATTATTTTGTAAGAGGATGACCTAACTGTGTGTGTAGATATTTAGGTTTTCTTTCTTTTATTTTTTTTTTGGTTGCCAAACGAATAAAACCCAAATTTAATTCTGATTCTAACAAGAATATAAAAATTCTGAACTTGAATTTTGTATATTACTCTTTCTCTTTTTTCATCTTACTTTCCTTCTTTTATTTTCTCTTGACATTGTTCTTTATTTGAACTAAATTTGTTACTTTTCTACATGTATTATGCTGCATCAAGTATTTTTTAAAATTAGCTATAATTTTAACGTAAATACCTAAACATTTTAATTTAGATTCAATACTATGGTGATTTAAACAAGTATAAGAAGCAGTAAATAAAAAAAAAATTGCCTTCGTCAAAAATAAGAGAAATTGGTGCAGAAAAGCAAGAACAACAAAAACTGTAGAAAAACACTGAAGATCACTTCAGGATGTAAGATATTGAGAGCTAGCTCTTTATACTTGAAAACTATGTAATAAAAATAAAATTTATTTTCTTTTGTTTCAGATTTGTAATTGGGAAAAACCTAAAGAGTATTGATAGGAAGCTTTTAGATTTTTGAGAACAGTGAGTAATTAGATTTTTTTAGCACATTGAGCCAAAATGTAGAGTTTTTGAAGGCACTCATGCTTCAAGATTTAGATCTCAGCACTGCCTCAACTACATACAATCTTCACATTAATTGGTGACCAATAAAGATACTCAGAGAAGAAAGAGTCCAAGACCAAAAATTTGCAAAGTCCTTCCTGAATGACTCAGATAAATTCTTATTATTGTTTTTTTTAGCACAAAGTACAGAGGACCTTCAACAAAGGGTAAGTTCACTAAAATATTCAGTCTTTGGTGGCTATCAATTTCCTTCCTGTATTAATTTATCATAAAGTATTTTAGTTCATCTTTAGAGTGGTGGCTTTACAAAGAGAGACAGAATACCAGATGGTCATTGCCGTGGTTCACTGAGTTTTTATGCTAGCAGGAAGTTAGATGATTGCTTTTCAAGACTCTTGTCATGCACTGAACAGTCTATTTCACCATAGGGGATTTTGAAGCTGTCAATATATTTTGACTAAGCATGTTCCACCATTTTTTTCTTAAGTCAAGGTCCTATATAATCTTTTGAATGATCCTTGAGCACCAATAAAATATAATTTGTCCTTCTTTGTACATGTCATAGAATGTAGACTTGTGTTAAAAATGAATTTTAGTTCATAAATTTCTGTTTTTGTTTTGGGAACATTATTACACTATCTGGTATATTTTCTTTAAAAATATAACTTTTCTCTATACAATCTGGATATATAAAATAAAATTTTCTTTTAAATATGTATTTGCCAAAAATATATAAGCAAAAATACTTCAAATAAACAAAAGTCTTCTTAGAAACATATGGCCCAATGTTACACAGAATTCGCATAGACAGTTATGAGTTAGTTGCCTGAAAAAGTAACTGACTTTTGTATTTTATTTTAAGAATACACATCAGCTATTTTGTGGAAATTGCACAGAAAAAGTAACATGTGAAGATCATTCCATTATAGAAAAAGAACACTCTAAATTAACAATATATTATCATAGCATGCAATATTATAACTCATAAAGATGTAACGATTCTCTCTTTAGTGGAAGGAAATAGAATAGGTTGAAATAATGATGATAGATGAAGGAATGAAAACATTTAAACAGTAGAGTAAGCCAATAAAAATTTTGAATTATTATATGCATAATAGAAACACAAACAACTTCATGAAAGGAGAAAGATGTAATCTACAAATGCAAAGTGGGAAAAATAATGTGTGAGTTGCATGTTAAATTTATGGCTGATTATTGCAGCAGAGAACAGAGTGATTACATGGTCAGAAAGGGCAGTTCTGATTTTCCTCTCTGAAAATAAGAAACACATGGAAAGCTGGTACATATTGCTTATATAGTCTATCTTTCTGCATGAAATTAGAGTGTATATATTTATATATATATAGGCAATAGACCACCAATTAATTCATCCTTTAAATACATAGCTCCCATAGTCAACAGACTGTGAGTTTCGTGAAGCCTGGAGCTCTACAGACTCCATTATTATACTTAGCAGTGTTTTGTGAGTACTGAATTCTAAATATATATGAACCTAATTATTGAATATAACTTCAAGTTTGAGAATACCCAGAAATAAATAATTAGAAATGCTATATCACTTTTGAGAAATATTTTCATTATGATGCATATTACTTGCTGATTTGATCCTAATTTATTGGGTTAATGTGGGACTTATGGTTTACTTCAGTTGCTACAACTCAGAAAAATTAATTCCATTGCCTGTGAGGTCCTATAACTGAAACACATCATTCTCTTTTTCTATCAATTTTCAAGCACTCCATGTCTCAGTGCTATTTTCCTATTAAACAACACATCTTCATGGGTAAATCTTAGCATGTTTGTCTTGTTTTGGCCATAACAATGATAGAAATAAGGTGGTAATTATTACCTGTTAAATACTGTAGTATAAGTATTTTACATATATCCACTAATATGATCTTTACCTTAACAGTGTAAAATAGGTGGAACTACTTACACAAATGAAAAACTGAGATCTGATAAATGAAATATCTAGAGTAAGGTTCTGTATCTTCTCAATGGCAGAATGTGAACAAGCCAAGGCTTTTATTAGTCCACAGACAACTCTTTCTAGAACTTTTGCTGTCTTATTTTAAAACTAGTTTATGTTATATTGGAGCCCCAGGAACATTTTTTACTTGATAGATATTTTAAAATATGGAAAACACAAATATAACATAATAAATGATAGCTATTACTTACACATGCTATTTCAAATACAACACTTCTCTCTATTTAGAAACAGCAACTTTTGCCAGCTTCCATGGGCTAACCATTATACTAATATTTCAAAAATATTATCTCATTCACTATAATTTCTTTAATCTCTGTGATAATCCAAGATAAGTAAAAATATTCAATTTTTGATGCAATGGACACCACACAAACAGATCAACTAATAGACCTTCTGTCCTTACAGACATTTCTTGTGACCTGGTTTCCATCCTGCTGGATACCACTAAAACAATATAAAGAGAAAACTTGCATCATTTAATCAACAAGTGAAATTTCCAAAACAAGATTAGGTGCATGAGAGAGCAACTGAGTCTTGGCCTGATTGCTGTTGGAATAGCTTGTGTTTCCAGGGTGGGATAAACAGCAGGAAAAAACACTTGTAATTTTTTTCTTATGGGCTGACATCCCTGGAATTTTTCTATAGGCTTTGAGGTGGAGATATAATCTTGTTACCAAGTTCTATATGCTTAGTCCGCTTGCTTATTAAAAGACATTCACAAAATGCTTTCATCCTTAGTATCAAATATACTTAAGAGACATTACCTATAGGAATTAGGGCCAGTAAAACTAAAAGGGCCTGAATAATGTTTCTCACATAAAAATGGAAAGCCTCGTGTTGATACCCAAAGTTTGTGGTAAGATATTTTCTGATACAATATCTAAAATAACATGTTTGAAAATAAAAAATAAGCAATCAAAAAGAATTCTTAATGCATGGCTTATGGCATTTTTTTTTTTTATTTTTTGACAGGCAGAGTGGACAGTGAGAGAGAGAGACAGAGAGAAAGGTCTTCCTTTGCCGTTGGTTCACCCTCCAATGGCCGCCGTGGCTGGCGTGCTGTGGCCGGTGCACTGCGCCTATCCCATGGCAGGAGCCAGGAGCCAGGTGCTTTTCCTGGTCTCCCATGGGGTGCAGGGCCCAAGCACCTGGGCCATCCTCCACTGCACTCCCTGGCCACAGCAGAGAGCTGGCCTGGAAGAGGGGCAACCGGGACAGAATCCAGCGCCCCAACCGGGACTAGAACCCGGTGTGCCGGCGTCGCTAGGCGGAGGATTATCCTAGTGAGCTGCGGCGCCGGCCGGCTTATGGCATTTTGATATTCTACAGGACATGTGAGTTCTATTTTTCTTTGCTGTATAACAGTTTACCACTAACTCTGTTATCCTTATGGTTCAGGAAATTACAGTATCACATTCTGTACTTTAGGAGTATAGATTTATTCTTGCTATTAATATTCAAAAATCATCAAGACAATGTAAAACTATACTATTTTTCCAATTTATCCATCATTGATACATTCATAATAAGTCTTAAATATGCTGTGACTTACTCCCTGAATCTTAGTGTATTCTTTCATCAACTGTAGATTTTGGTGGGAGGGGGCATGTGTTGAGGCACAGCGGGTTAAGCTGCCATTTGGGATTCCCATATCCCACAGCCCATATCTTCTTAGCTTCTGATCCAACTTCCTGCTAATGTGCCTGAGAAAGCAGTAGGTGATGACAATAGTACATGAGACTCTGCAACCCACGTGGCAAACCCAGATGGAGGTCTCTGCTCCAGGATTTGGTATGGTCATTCTCTCTCTCTTCCTCTCTCTCACTCTCACTCCCCCTTTCCCTCTCTTTCTATCATTCTCCTTCTGTGGCTCTGCCTTTCAAATAAATCTTTAAAAGTTTGTTAAATTTGTGTGTGTGAACCCAGGTTTAAGTACACTCTAATAATGTTTCTCTTTACATACAGTTTTATTAGTTTGCCCTGCAATAATATAGAAAATGCCATTTCTTTGTGAATTTAAAAATGTTTAATCTAGGAATTGTACATCCATGTTACCTTATCTGCCAACTGCTTTACATTAGTAAGAAGTGTCAGAAGCACTGAGTTGAGAAGAACTCTGAGGCTACATAAAAGCTCAGTGGGAATAAATGTTAAGGAAATGTGTGTCAAGTGGGTGTGCACAAAAGACATGAGCACCAGGTATTTTCATTGCAGACTTAGGGCATAGGAATTAGGCTTCACTTTTTATAGGCAGTATGCAGTTAGCTGCCTTTTCCAAATACTACCAGATGGTGTTAATAAAATTTATTCACCCCGTGAACAAATACAAAAAAGTCGTGCATTATACCCTCTAGTTTGATGTGGCGTTCATTTTTTTCTTAATTAAACTATCATTGTTAAGTAGAATCAAAAAGCTCTTTAAAAGCAAAGGTTTTGTCAAGGAGAGACTCTATGTAAACTCCAGGAGAAGTAATAAGCAGATCATTACAGAGTGATCAGCCCCCTGCAAAGTTATAAATTAAAGAATCAGTATGCTATCAAGTGGCAAAAACAGAAGAGGAAAGACACGGAACGGAATGAGTAGTCTCCTATCTTTTCTTTTGAAATGAATGACAACCACACACATAGTACTCTATTAAGTTTTAATTAAAAATTTGGTTAGTGAGAGATAGATTGTGAATTAGAAAATTAGATCATATGCTCTATAAAGTATGAGTTAGCTTCTACTCCAAGCCAATGAATATTAGTAACACATGAGAACTACTTTTGAGGCTGGAAATGAAAATTTGTATTTTCTACATGAATTACAGCCTCATTCAAAATATTCTTGCTCTATATAGTCTGTATTTTTAGCCATGCTCTATGAAATCTTTTAAAATGTTGTCCCTAGTTGAACTTCCTTCCACTCAATTGGGAGACATTAATACCTCCCCTAGCAAGATACCCAGCATATTCTACAGATTCTGCTAGTGATGCAATTATCACACATTACTGTAATTGATTATATTACAGCCTGCCCGCTGACCACAGAATCTTGAAGACCAGATTGTTTCTTAATATATTGATGTTCAGCACATGAAAAATGCTTTTCACAGGGTAGACCACTAATGAATACATTGAATGAGTAAAGTTATTCAGTAGTATTATTACCAAATCAAAGATAAGGTGAGCTTGGAAGACTGAAGTTAAACAGGCATCATTTCCAAAAGTCGCATGCCATTTTTATCATAGATGAAAAATGATACAGGTCACATTGAAAGCTAAAGGAAATAAGCTTCAGGGGCCTGGGAATGAGGAATGGGAAAAAGGGGATATATATTCTGGCAATATAGTTTAACTGGGAAACAAAATGGAAACAGCAGCAAAACAATAGCTTTTAGTGTTAGTCTTAGATAGAGGGATACTTGATATTATCCATCTCAAATTCATCTTTGTTGACCATGTAGCCTTTCTTTAGGCAAGATATAGTAACATGTTAAGGATAAGTGGATGATAGAGCTAACTTAAATAATGTAGGGTATACCTGACACTTGGTGCGTGTCACCGCATTCAACTTTTAGCAGTATTTATGTTTTAGTATCTTATCTCTTCGTACCATTATAGCTAAAGGAATTGTTTCCAAAATAGCAGTTTTTTCTTAAAGGCTCTCGTTAGTAAATGGCAAATCAACATTCAGAATAATGTCTTCCTGATTCCAAAGTCTATTGTCTGGAATGAGGTAGAGGAGCCCCAAAACAGAGATTAATATTCAGGTAATGTTGAAAATGCTCCATTGAAACCTCTAAATGCTTCTTGGTTTTACATGTCATAAGCCTCTATTGTTAGAATGTTTTAAAATGTTAAATATTTTAAGTATTTTTAAAATTTTGTATTTTTGCTTAGTTGAAAGGCAGGTGCATGTGTGTGCACAGATCTTTCAGCCAGTGGTTCACTCCCCAGGTGCCTGGAAGGTTAGGACAGCTGAAAAAGGACCAGGCTGAAGCTACCACCTGCTGCCTCCCAGGATGTGCATTAGCAGGAAGTTGCAATCAAAAACAGAGCCAAGGTTCAAACTCTAGTACTTCCATATGTGATAACAGTGTCCCAAGTAGCATATTGACTACTGCACCCAAAACCTGCTATGGTTTTAAATATTTTAACAAGTGTTTTTGATTTGGGGGGTTTATACACACACACACACACACACAAATCCTGACTATATGCCTTTTGGCAAATTCATGTCTATTACTCCATGTCCTCTTATTATAAAAATACTTTTTAAAGAGAGATGCAAATTATTTTTATGATGTTTCAAAGCAGTAACAGGCTCAAGCTTTGGAATCAGAATGGTTCGTACATGCCCTCCCTTCCATCACACATTGCCTTGGGAGAAAATTCTTCATGGCCCTGACAGATTTCTGCACATCTTGTGTGCAGAATTTCTACTTTTCATTTTTCTCTTTGTATCAGAGATTTCAAAGATGTTTGTATCGAAAATCACTAAGGAGGATTCAAACGATGTCTTTCACCAGAATAAAGGACAGGTTTGCTTATAGCCTTAGGAAATAGCACAGTGGCTCCCTCCAACAAAGGGTGGGTGTGCTATGGCCCATTATAAGAGAATAAGGTTCCTAAGCTCAGGAGTCATCTCTTATGGCACCATTTAGTATGAATGTAGGCATCACATGCTCTATTGTTCTATATGAACTGGGTCCTGGGGAATTGGCACAAAATCTGACACACTAGCTCCTTGTACTACTCCTGAATAATAAACTATCCTTGTTTCTGACCAGAGAGGCTTCTTTTATCACTGAGGCAGAGAATCTTGTTAAACTTACAAGTAGAGTAAAATCTCACATTAAATATATTATCGTGTTTTCATCATAAAATAAATAATCCTTTTAGTACAAATATTGAATGTTACAACATTATTAATTTCATAAATACCCATGTTAAGTCCTCTACTGGAATTCTTTAAGTGAGTCAGAGATCCAGTCAATATTTCTCAATGAAAGTAAGATAACGACTTTGAAAGCCTGAATTAAATTTCTAAACATCATAACAACATATGCTTCAGATTCTGTAAAAAGAGCAACAACTAACATTGTTTATCTTAATATACTGACTGATTACAACTCTTATTTTAAAAATGCCTTCATTGTGTTGAACAAGTTTGGTCTCAATATCAAATAAAACACTGTTACCTCTACAGATGGGAACAGGAAAATCCCAGGAGGCTGTATTAACTGAATTGGCTATGCAGGTGAGTTGAGGGTGACCGTCAAGGATATAACCAGTAACACAGCTGTATCGGATCTTGTCACCAACGTCGAACCTTGTACCATACAAAACACCTTTGGGTGGAACTCCAGGGTTTCCACAAGAGCTACTCTGCAGTTCTGTAGAACAGGAGGAAAGAGAGAGTTTTTAGTTATTTTAATACGTATTTTAATATTTTACATTTATAAAATTATATGTAGACATGTATATCCTTTGTCCTTTGTTGAAGAGTCACAAAAAAAAAAATAATTGTCTTCTATTTCAAGACATGTACCAGTAAAATATGGGAAGGGAAGATACATTTTACTGTATAAATAGTCATTTTCTTGTGCTGGGCAACTTTAGGAATTTTATATTAGTATTCATAGAAAGCTTTGAAATCAGTAAAGTAAAACTGAAGGAAGCCAGTTATGTGGCTTCCTCAAAGCTACATTATCAAGACAGTAATGAGAACCTCCCCAGTATTTGATGCTTTTGCTTAATCCAAAACAATGAGCATGCATCTAGAAAAATAGATATTTGGGGTTATAAGCTTCTTTTTCATTTAATTGCATGCTAGAGAATGTGTGATAGAATTTCAGCTCTATTTGTTTAATCTTCAATGTATAAGAACTGTAGTATAAGTAGTGACATTTTAACTAGATCAATATGCAAAATATACATATATATATATATATATCATATTTAACCTCTTCCAGTTTCTAATTGGTTAATTCCTAAAAATAAATGAGTGCAGAAATATAAGATTTTTTTAAACTAGTATTTCAGAACATCTAATTTCATCCAAAATATGCACAGGGCTGGCGCTGTAGCACAGCGGGTTAAAGCTCTCGCCTGAAGCACCAGCATCCCATATGGGCACCAGTTCTAATCCCAGCTACTCCTCTTCTGATCTAGCTCTCTGCTATGGCCTGGGAAAGCAGTAGTAGATGGCCCAAGTCTTTGGGCCCCTGAACCCACGTGGTAGACCCGGAAGAAGCTCCTGGCTCCTGGCTTTGGATTGGCACAGCTCTGGATATTGTGGCCATCTGAGGAGTGAACCCACAGATGAAAGACTGTCTCTGTCTCTACCTCTCTCTATAACTCTGTCTTTCAAATAAATAAATAAATCTTTAAAATAAAATAAAATATGCTCAAACTAGCAGAGTGTACAGGATAGGTATGAATTAATTTTCTTTGTGTTACTTTCTAAATTTTATATAAATCATTATATAACTTTATCCTATGAATAATAGTCCATAAAACACAAGTAATATTAGGGTAAAATGTATTCCAATCTAAGTAAAGTGTGTAGTTTAGTTAATAGCATTATAAAATACTGATTTTGAAGTTTTCACAATTGTACTATGGTTACCTGAATAGTTAATACTAAGGAAAGCTAATTAAGGGTTTATGGGAACTCTGTTCTATTTTTGCAAAATAGAATTAAAAACAACACTATGCTACAAATAAGGAAATATATGTGCATTTTGTCCTGTGTTCATTTCATTTTGTTTTATAAATTCCATACAATATTGTTACTGCATTATTAAAATAAGCAATTATTATACACTAGTATAATACTGGAAATCAATGCCAATATTATATAAAAATATTAAAGTACAAAATGATTCATATTGTGTAGCTGCAGTTTTAATCAGCATATCATTGTGTGTAAATGTGTAATAATTACACATAGAGATAACATTTGTATCTTTTTATGCATAATGGATGGGAATATAGTAAATTGTGTGTTTAATGCATCTTTATTTGCCTTATAAATTTTCAATGCTAAAAAAAGATACTAATTAATTTCAAATATCAGGTCATTTTAATTGATGAAAGATTATGGAGGACAGAACATCCGTAGAACTTATGATCTATTTTAGAGTTTAAAATATTTACACTGAGTTTCAAACACTCATCTTAGGTATCTCTAACATAGAAAAGTAAATAACTAATATTTATTAAATATAATTTGTTTCTATAAGCAATAGCAATTTCATTAAGACATCGTAACATTTGTAAAATGTTTGAAATGTCAATATCCAAGGATAATTATTTCTAATATTTCAATTCAATATTTCACCAAGGCATATATTTCTATTAAAACTTTAAGTATCTGTGAATTTTAAACAATTAAAAAAGTTTTGAATTCAAAAGTAGCCTATTCTGACATATTAAATATTTTGGAAAATTCATTTCATTAATAGATCAGATGTTTCCTGTGAGAGATGTTGAGGTTAACTAGTTTTGATAAAATGAATAAGAATTCAGTCCTCTGAATATAATTATAACAAAGGAAATACTTTAATGAAACTACCAATTTTGACCTTAGAATCAATCTACTTCTCTCCCTTCCATCATCTAAAATATAATTAGGGTTGAGACTTCAATTATCATAAAGTTATATATCTAGGAAAAAAGCAGTTTCCCAGTTATTTCACAAGAAGCACTTAGATATGGAAATAAAGAGAGTTCTAAATGGTTGTTAAACTCAGATTTAACTTTGATATAAATTAACTAATAGATGCTACCCAGATCAAAGTATTACAGCAAAAAATGGAACACATATCAGGTGAAGAAAGGAATGAACACTGTGTCGAATCTTAAGATTACCTAATCTCCTGCATTGTTGCTCAGTTGTTTCTAAATGTATAGACTGATAAAAATTTAATCTATTTCAAAATGAAACTCTAAGAAGATAATTCCAAAATGTAACTGTTTCTAACTTGCAGGAAATTCCCATAGATAATTTTCCTTGTTTACTATCTTCATAAATAAGAATGTCTGATCGTTACTTTTTAGACTGAGTAGCATATAACGAGTTAAGATATTTCATATTTAGATGTATACATCCAAATTCTTCAGTTATTGTCCATGAATTCTACTTTTTCTTCTCTCTAAGACATCTAAAAATATTTATTTTCATTTATTTTTAACTTCTTGAATGGGAGGGAAACAGAGACAGAGAGAGAGAGAGAAAGAAAGAATATCTCCCATCTGCTGGTTCACGCCTCAACAGTCAGGGCTGGGCCAGGCTGATGCTGGAAGCTAGGAATTCCATCTGATTCTCTGATATACAGTGGCCTAAGCCTCCCAGGATACATTAGCAGGAAGCTTTATTGAAAGTGGAGTAAAACTGAACTGAGTCTCAACCTACTATTTCACAACACATACCCAACCAGCCTTTTGAGACTTCTCTCTCAGCCATGTCTATTTTAAGAGGAGAGCCAAGAATGATATTAACTTAATAATTGCATAAACTACTGTGAAGAATGCTATCTTCTGAATTAACATTCTTTTCTTTGTCTTCTTTAAAAAAATTTAGACTACAACCTATTTGAACTCATGAATTAAACCAACTTTTGCTTAATAAAAGGGTTGAAAAGCTAGGATAAACTAACTTTTAGGCATTATTTTTTACTAGCCACAAAGAGTTTGAATTTCAGGGATATAAAGAACACGTATTCATCAAACACGCATTAAAGATATCCAATTTTTGCTTGTTACCCTAGTGTGCTTTTGAAACAAGGAATTACAAAGGAAGCAGAGTTACTAAATTGACTAGTTATTGCCTTTTTTCAGTAGATGATATTAATATATTGATTTAAATTTTTACGTAGGTACATTAAAGCAATTACATAAACTGAAAGATTCTCATTTCATATGCCATAATCCAAAGATTAAAATGGAATTGAAATGGTGGCGGGAGTAGTTTAAAATTATTTTCACCAAATTGTTGATTGAGCACTTACTAAGATTTTAAAATACAAATAAAAGCAAATAAAAGAAACTTTTATGCGCAGAAGCCCAACTTGATTTTTATTCTTGGAATCTATGACATGAGCTTTGTTTGTAGTTGAAACTCTAATAAACATGAGTTGACAATTGGGTGAATTCATATCACTAGAAACTCAGTCTGATGACTTTTCACTAAAAATGTAATATGTACAGACCCTTTATGTTGAATTTGCTGTTCTATTCCTAATTATTTTTGAAGATTTATTTATATATTTGAAGGCAGAGTGACAGAGAGGCATAGAGAGAGAGAGAGAGAGAGAGAGAGAGAGAGAGGTTCACCATCCCTAATTCACTCCCCAAATGGCTGCTGATCTGAAACCAGGAATCTGGAGATTCTTCCATGTCTCCCACATGGATGCAAGGACCCAAGCACTTGGGCCATCTTCCACTGCTTTCCCAAACCAAATCAGAGAGCTGGATCAGAGGTGAAACAGACAAGACTCAACCCAGTGCCCATATAAGATGCCAACACTGCAGGTGGCGGTTTTACCTGCTATGCCACAGCGCCAGCCACTCCTAACAAATTACTGAGTCAATTTAAAATTCATCTGTTTTAAACTTGAGATATGTGTATTTTATTTATTCTGTCTTATCTGGGTATTGAAATTGTTGGCAAACAATATAAAGGCATTTTAGTAATATAAACTGTTCTAAATTGTAAGAAATTTTTTTATAGGGGCCAGCGCTGTGGCATAAGGGGTAAAGCTGCTGCCTGCAGTGCCAGCATCCCATATGGGCGCTGGTTCGAGTCTTGGCTGCTCCACTTCCAGTCCAGCTCTCTGCTATGGCCTGGGAAAGCAGTGAAAGAAGGCCCAACACCTTGGGCCCCTGCACCTGTGAGGGATACCTGGAAGAAATTCCTGGCTCCTGGCTTCGGATCGGCGCACCTCTGGCCATTGCGACCAATTGGGGAATGAACCAGCAGATGGAAGACCTCTCTCTCTCTCTCTCTCTCCCCCCCATCCCTCTCTCTCTCTCTGTCTCTCTTTCTCTCTCTGTGTAACTCTTTCAAATAAATAAATAAATCATTTTAAAAATAGATTTTTTGATACAGCAGAGAAATTCCTGGGAAAAGATTAAAGATAATTTTTTTGCCTTCCGCATTTTATTTTTTTTAAACTTGTATTTAATGAATATAAATTTCCAAAGTACAGCTTATGGATTACAATGGCTTCCCCCCCATAACGTCCCTCCCACATGCAACCCTCCCCTTTCCCACTCCCTCTCCCCTTCCATTCACATCAAGATTCATTTTCGCTTCTTTTTATATACAGAAGATCAGTTTAGCATACATTAAGTAAAGATTTCAACAGTTTGCTCCCACACAGAAACATAAAGTGAAAAATACTGTTTGCGTACTAGTTATAGCATTAAATCTCAATGTACAGCACACTAAGGACACAGATCCTACATGAGGAGTAAGTGCATAGTGACTCCTGTAGTTGACTTAACAAATTGACACTCTTATTTATGGCATCAGTAATCAACCTAGGCTCTCGTCATGAGCTGTCAAGGCTATGGAAGCTCCCTGAGTTCACCGACTCTGATAATATTTAGACAAGGCCATGGTCAAAGTGGAAGTTCTCTCCTCCCTTCAGATAAAGGAACCTCCTTCTTTGATGACCCGTTCTTTACACTGGGATCTCACTCACGGAGATCTTTCATTTAGGTTGTTTTTTTTTTTGTTTTTTTGTTTTTTTGTTTTTTTTCCCCAGAGTGTCTTGGCTTTCCATGCCTGAAATACTCTCATAGGCTTTTCAGCCAGATTGGCATGCCTTAAGGGCTGATTCTGAGGCCAGAGTGCTGTTTAGGACATCTGCCATTCTATGGGTCTGCTGTGTATCTCGCTTCCCATGTTGGATCATTCTCTCCTTTTTTATTCTATCAGCTAGTATTTGTAGACACTAGTCTTGTTTATGTGATCCCTTTGGTTCTTAGTCCTATCATTATGATCAATTGCGAACAGAAATTGATCACTGGGACTAGTGAGATGGCATTGGTACATGCCACCTTGATGGGATTGAATTGGAATCCCCTGGTAAGTTTATAACTCTACCGTTTGAGGTAAGTCAGCTTGAGCATGTCCCGAATTGCACATCTCTTCCCTCTCTTATTCCCACTCTTATATTTAACAGTGATCACTTTTCAGTTAAGTTTCAGCACTTAAGAAGAATTGTGTATTGATTACAGTATTCAACCAAAAGTATTAAGTAGAACAAACAAAAAAAAAAATACTAAGAGGTTGATGTACAATGTAATACTTTATCATTTTAGTATTTTTTTTATTCTAGTATCATTGGTTGAACTCTGTAATTAACACACAATTATTCTTAGGTGTTTAAATTTTAACTGAAATGTGATCCCTGTTAGGAATTTGGAAAACATTATGCTGAGTGAAATAAGCCAATCCCAAAGGGACAAATACCACTTGTTCTCCTTGATAGGTGACAACTAACTGAGCACCAGAAAGGAAACCTGTTAAAGTGAAATGAACACTAGGAGAAATGGTGACTTGATCAGCCCTCACCCTGACTGTTGATGAGCAACTTGATATTTTATCCCTCTTACTATTTTTTTTGTTTGTTCTACTTAAAGATAATTTTTTAAAAAATTCAATTGTGTTATGAGAGTATAGTGACATCCTTCTACATTACTTAAAAGAAAAATTTAGATAAATTACTTGGCAAGGAACACAAACTAATTCACTAACCAGAAACCCTTCAAAATGATGTCCCCTTCACTCTTTTTCCTCAAAGGGAAGTCTTTCCATCATTAAATGTTTGGTGATTGAATTTTAGCAGCTCTTCAGAAGGGAATAACTGACAAAATAATTGAAATCCATTTGAAATGTTCAGAGTTTCTGAATGAGCAAATATTTTCATAAGCATATATTTATATACACTGTATGGGTTTAACAATACTAACTTTACTGGAAAATTACGTTAGTATTATCATAATTTTAAAATGATACATACATATCATTTATAAGTATGTTGATATGATTATATAAAAATATTTAGGTCATACACCTAGCAAACAATATGTTGTAAAACATTAGGTTAATAAATTATGGCTTTATTGTTATAATCAATTTTGTGCTTGAGAAATCTAAATTAGATGTAATTATGTTAGGGTCTACTAGTGGCAGTGTCATATGTATCAAATCTTATGAAATGCTAAATGTCATTTCTTTCTTGATGTTCTAAAATTCATCAAAAATAGAATTTAGTAAAGGATAAAATTCAGCTATGACTCTAAGTCATAAATGAAATTCAAGGTCTACCCTCAAATTCTGGCAGAAAATTTGTATAACCAAACTCATAAGTTTCCTGTAGCTGTCATTGATCCTTTATTCTTTCCTCAGTTGATTGGTGTATCATATACCATGCCAGGCATCGTGATTATCAAGTGATGTCTTTGGTGTATTATAATTAACAAAATCCAGATAATATTAAAAATAAGAAACAATTTAAAAATTTTAAGGTACAAGTTAAATCCTTAAAAAGAGTATATAAAAGATTACATGATAACAGAGTTTTTGTCATGGTTTCCTTGGAGAAATTCAATAAAAGTCTGTCAAGCAATTTAGAGAAACAAGAGCGACTTATACTAATAAACACACTGAGGCAGCCTTAGCTTAAGAAAATCCCCAACTTGTGGGGAACATATGTACAGTTGTAAAGGCAAGATGTTTTGTAAATTATGGGAAAGAAAACCTGACCTGGAAAACTGGAATGAAAATTTGAAATAAAGCATAAAGGGCTACTTGAGTACAGAATCGTATAATTATTCCATCAAATAGATGAAACATGATCCTACTGAGATCAATTAATATTGCTTTAAAACATTGTACAATTTTATCTACTAAGGGAAGTGAAATCAAGTTGTTTGTACTTCTTACAGAAAATTAATCTCAGGATTTATTTCCCAAATGATTAAAATTAATTTAGAAGAGTATAACATCAAGCTGAAGGGAAATGTTTTGCACCTAGTACCTCTAATTCTGAGACTTTAAAGTACTTCACAGACTAATACAGTTTCCCATCTTTTTTTAGTGATACAAAATGTTCTTCATTACAGACACAAAACCATTTCATTCACATGGAACATAACCGTGTAGTTTGAGAATTCACCTGGAGACTGGTTTCTACAAGCATTTTGAGAATATTTTGAATCACTTATTGCATAACAGGTCCCCATAGACTTTTCTTTCAGTGCAGATAGCTGAATAAAAGGTATTTCTTTGTAAATTTTCTTCTTCACTGGACTATGAGCAGCTTGAGAACAGGGGCTCTAATTCATCTTTGTGTATCAAGATTTTAATACATTGTGTTGTAAGCAAGAAAGAAAGGATTTTTGTTTATGAAGTTACCTACTTTAGTAGAAAAATATAAAAAAATGATCATCACACAGAGTTTATAGAAGTGCTGTAATACAAAACAATAGAGCAGAACCTATAGTGTAGAACAGTTATAGTAGATAATGAATTACTTTTGTCATAATTTTGATTCAATCACAGTGAAAACATCATCGTATATAGGTCAAATTACATTGTTATGTCATTCAATTCTGTTTTGCTATGAAAATGCATTCAATTCTGTAAGGCATTTTATGTCCAGAGGCATACTAAACGACTAGTTATGCCACTGATCTCAGCTGGATGCTAGAGATGGTGGGAACAAGAGTCTACATTTGCCATTTTGGAAGTCATCCTAATACTTCAAAAAAATTCTGAGTTGATAATCAATAGGGCAAATAACCACTATGCGTTGTTATTATTTTAACTTAATGAGAAGTTGGCCAAATTAATTATTGGCTAATGGAAAAGAAATGAGTGTAAACTAGTGCTTTCTTGGCAGGTTTGCCTAGGAGGAAAATAAATTACTAGATTGATTTTAGGGGGAAATGAACACTGATTAAAATGTATCTCAAGCAGTATGTAAAAATGTATTATTTTTATATAGATGTAAAAAAATTAGATTCAATTTACAATGATTCTTCAAAAGTTGTTGGAAATGGAATTAAAGCATGTTTGGATGCAAAAATTTGAAGTCCATGCATGATTCTTTTCATAAAATTCAGTTTCCATGAAATTTTTGAAGATTCCTCTTATTACTGAATTTCAATTTTTTTCACAGAAAGAACTTATTTTTATTTGATTTTCCCAAACACTTTGAAATACTTTCACATTTCTAATAAAGTTTGAAATAAAAGAGTTAGTACAAAAATAAAAATATAAAAATGTATGCTACCTAGGTAAAATTCACTTTTGATATTGGAATGTATAGTCACAGCCCAATAGCAATACAAAAAGCACATTTTGAGAATCAGATCAAGACTACTGGTCAAAGGCAATGTAGAAAATCCTTTGTACATTGTACAAAGACTAGCCATTAATCGATATATTAATTGAACCTTGTAAATAGGCAGTTAATCCTCTTTCAAGTTCAAATACCTGTGCTCCTTTTTTTGTGCAAAATCTTACTCCACAAAATGAATTAATGAAAACAATATGTTTTCATTGTTTAAACTATCTAACCACCAATATATTAAGAAAATAAGGTGGAAATACCATGGAATATGAAAAAGTATAATTATTAGAAACTATCATCCTTTACAGCTACCAGATTATCAGTGGAAAGGAAATAAAATATAGAAGGGAGGCATATTAGTAGCTATACTCACATTAAAGTTACTAAAATTGGAATAATGCTGCATCTGGCATGGGTAGCTTTTGATAGTTTGATGCAGAATAATAGGAAATTATGAATAGACTCTCTTCTCCTTATGACAGAATTGGGACACGTATCTGAATTAAGAATTGGATGAAAGTAATTTACTTCTTTAAAAAGATTGTTGAACTTATCATGGATAATTTACTGTGTTATATATTCATCAAATATGATGAGTGAGAGATGCCTTTGTATTTTAGCAATTAATCTATCACTAAATAATTATGGAAGTCTGAGGCATAAATTTCAAAAGGGAACAAACAATGACACTGTTTATTTCTTCTTGGAACTTATATCTCAGTTAGAAAGCTAAGACATGCATAATATGACCTTCTAGAAAATAAAATTTATTCCATAAGCTAAAGTAAAATAATTTTGCTTATCATGTGCTTACAGAAAAGGATGACTATTGTATAAAATAAGGAGGATTTTAACTAGAGAGGATTCCAGAGAAGAGGCTAATAGATTAGAATCCATAGAATGTGCAAGATTGGTCAAGGAAATTAGGCAAAACAGGTGGTCTTGAATGGAACACCATACATCTGAGGAAACACAGAATCAAACTTCACAAGAGGAATTTAGGGTTTCAATTTGGAGAGACTTAGAATTAATCATTTAGAGTCAGTGCTAAACTGTAACTGCTACCAAGCAACCCCAAAATGAAACAGTTAAATAAGATAGCAGTATCTTCCTTCCCTGTAATTCTAGGATTGTTCTAGGCTAGGTAGAATGACTATGCCCTCAGGACATCAAGGACTCAGATTTTTTCCATATTGTTGCTGTATTCTCCCCTAGGGAATGGCTTTGAGTGCAAGCTGAAGCTGGACTGGTGAAAAATTGAATTCTGATGCTCCTGAGCATTTTTTCAAGTGCCTGGAATCAACCCAGATCCCCATAAATCAATGACTGGACACCATTAAAAAAAAAAAGATTTATTTATGTATTTAAAAGTCAGAATTAGAGAGAGTGAGAGACAGAGAGATCCTTCATCTGCTGGGACTGCAATGGCTGCAGCTGGGTTGGTTGGAAGCCAGGAGCCAGGAGTTTCTTCTGGGTCTCCAATGCAGGTGGAAGGACCAAAGGAATTGGGCCATCTTCTGCTGCTTTCCCAGGCCATAGCAGAGAGCTGGATTGGAAGTAGAGCAGCCGGGACTTGAACTGGAGCCCATATGGGATGCTGGCACTGAAGATGGCAGCTTTACTCACTATGCCACAGCACTGGCCTCTAATGTACAATTTTTAAAGTCCAAACTTTTCCACCTTGATTCTGGGCTCCTAATATTTATTTGGCTGAAGAATTATCTTAATTCATAGAATTGGAAAGATAGGAAAATATGAGAAATCCCAATTTATTCTTTTGGTTTTCAATCTCATTAACTAAAAACATTTCTGAATCCCATATGGAAAAAATGTACAAAACAGTAATCTTTATGGGAGAAGTAATTCTGGGGAAATAGAAACCAGAGCCATTATAATTTTCTGGATTACAAGGAATACTGTTTTGCTTTTTACCGTAATGCTGAAAGTTTTCTCCTTATAGAGTCAGCTTTAAATAAAAGTGTGGAAGAAAGCTGAAACCAAATTAAGGTGCTTGTTCCAGCTGGTTTACATCATGTAGTTGACCCTTTCATTAGACAATGAAATATAATAAAAAAAAAAACTCCATTAATGGAATCAAATAAACCTGGCTTTGATTTCACCCCCTGCCGTTTACTTGTATGTAACCTACAAAGTTTTTATTGCTTTAGTTTCTTTTTTGCTACCATCCTCATTACTGATATTTTTATGTGTACTTAAGCTAATTTATAGGGACTCCCTATGGTTTTAACTATGTTGTGAGTTTCTTGAAATCACTATATTCTACCATTCATTTAATGGTCATTTGTTTTGTACTGAAAAGTTGGCCATTTACACATGAACTAATTTTTCTCAGAAAAATATGTATTATGAGCCTTGAGTTCAGTTGAATGTGTCTGATGTAATTTCATTCAAAACACGTCACATTTAACAAGGGCAAAGTTTTCCTAATGATGAATTTACATTGTTATTCAGTTTGTTTATCTTTACTGAAATCTTAACATTCAGAATGTATTTTACCTTTTTAAGCATTGACACCTACTAATCATGCTAACTAGTTGTGTTACTGGTTATAGCTCAGAGTATAGTACAATAAGAATTGCTTCACTAAGCTATGAAAAACTAATTGAAACCAATTATGACAATTATCTCTCTGTTCAATTGCTTGCACTAGACTCTTCCCCATTTTATACTGTCAGGCTGCATACAATTTTCCCTGATGTGACCTACCCAATTGCATTTCAGGCTTTATTCAGTGAGCAAGCATACTTCTGATTAAAATTAATAGGAGCTATGCATGGATTGAGTGAGGACTGAAGTTATTAGGATTGTAATATGAATATAAGCGAGAATTAAGTATCATTGGACCTTCTTATTTTAATTAAGCACCTAAACACTCTTAATCAAGCATATAATTAAATTTAAGAGGAAGTGTATTGTGTGCTAATTGCCATTGATTATTAATAATATGCTTATTTATGCATGCACACTCTAAAATGGCATATATCTCCAAACTGTTTCTGAATAACAATAAGTGAGTTCTGCATAATGAAACTATTAATGAAATGGAATCTTATAAGAAATGCCAGACAAGAAAATAGCTCAGATCTCAGAACTCTTCTTCCCTAACTTTTCCGTTTGAAAAATCACAGCAAAGCACATGAATTTACATAAGAGAACACCAATAATTGTATTCTGCTTTGTTTTCTCAATTAAGTAGTTTTCAGGGATAAAATATGTTATGTGATTATTTCACTGAAATTTCAGTAAAGAATTCATGTGCACTAAAAAAATTAATGCAATCTTTATTTTAGCTTTCAAAGTAGTAGTTGTTCTTTTTTTCTGCTATTGTATTTAAATGATTTTTATTATAAGCTAGAAATGCATCTTTTTCTTTTGCTCATTTACTCACATGATATTATCTCATGGTTATTTGCTTATTAAGTACCTGCTGCATGTCACACATTGGGGTAGGTCTGGAGATGTAACAGCATACAATATATACCCTTTACCTCAGTAGCCTGTTTACTACATTTGTGAGCAGAAGTTGTAGAGAGACCTAGACAATATATGAAAAAAATTAGTGTATTATTAGATGATTAAAAATGGAAAGTTTGGGGGCTGGTACTGTGGCACAGCGGGTTAACGCCCTTGCCTGATGTGCTGGCATCCCAGTGAGGTGCCGGTTCGAGACCCAGCTGCCCAACTTCCTATCCAGCTCTCTGATATGGCCTGGAAAAGCAGTAGAAGAAGTCCTTGGGCCCCTACACCGACGTGGGAGACCCGGAAGAAGCTTCTGGCTCCTGGCTTCAGATGGACACAGCTCCAGCCATTGTGGCTAATTGGGGTGCGAACCAGTGGATGGAAGACCTCTTTCTCTCTGCCTCTCCTCTCTCTGTGTTACTCTGACTTTCAAATAACTAAATAAATCTTTAAAAAATAATGGAAAGTTGGATGAAACATTCCAGGGAAATGAAACTGCAACTACAAATACCTTGAAGCGTAGAATGCCTGGATAGTCAAAGGGATAGTGAGAGTACACTGTAGGTGGAGTGGACTGGCAGAGGGAGAAACTGGAATGAAACAATGTTATAACATTAAAACAGCTAGCTAATGTCCAGATAATGTCTTTGAAGATATTTTAACTATATTTTTAATTTTTTCATATGATATCTGCTTTCTCTCAAAAATGTGTTCTATATTGATTTCCTTTGTTTTTAAATGTTATTATTACTTTGTATTAGAGAGACAGAGAGACAAAGAGAAAGAGAAATTCATATGCTGGCTCATTCCCCAAATGCCCTCATTGCAGGAGCTAGGGACTCAATCTAGTTCTCATACATAGGTGACAGGGATCTCACTACTTGATCCACTGTCTGCTGCCTCTCAGACTGCGTATTAGCAGGAGGCTGAAATCCAGAACAGAACTGGAACTGGAACCCAAGCACTTCAATATGGAGTCTCCGAATCTTAAAGACTAGTCCAATTGCCTAATCCTTACTTTTTGAAAATTTGCTTACCAGCTACTGATGTGAAAGAATGATTGATTCTCTCCTTGACCAATCCAAACTATACTTCTTTTGACATACTGCTTCCATAATTTTGGTTGAAATATTTAGTGTTAGCATTATAAGTGTGTAAATAATATTGATTATAACACTAAATATTATGATTACTTTGTTTTCTGCAACAGCTTGTATTTAATTGAGTTAATAATTCCCTCTCATTTATTTCATGTTGGGTAAAAAGTCAATTTCATACTTTGTCAATTGTCTAAATTTCTGATACATTTAGGTGCAGCAGCTACTGAAAAGAGGTTTCAGAGCACTTTGATCTTCTGTATATGGACAAATAAATGTTTAGTCTATGTTTCCATTACCAGCCATCTTTCCTGACATTCCATTAAGCTTTCTTCTTGTGTCTTTTATTGCCTATATTACATAATGTCCTCTTTCTTTGTTACAGAGAAGCACTAATAACTTCCAGAGAATGTGTGTTAAAGAAATAAAAAAAATGCATGGTGTACATGTCATCACTCTATACTCAATGTACAGTATGTGGGTGTGGAATTCTAATATGGCATCTAGCTATGATGCAATTTGGAAGGCAAGACTTTGTGCCAGTGTTGAAGGTTTTGTAAAATTATGGTTAATTTTGTTTTTTATTTACAATCAAATATTTTTATGAAGTACAATGTGATGCTTTGATATGTTTATAATATGGCATGATGTCATCAAGCTAATTGACATATTCATCATCTTGCTTATTTATAATGTAATATGTTGAGACATTTGAAATTTACTGTTATTTTTAAATACTTATATGTATGAATTCAAAATTTGTACCAAATTAAACTTTTAATTCTATTTTCACCATCTTTATTCAAATACCCTCATTCACTAATATTGACTATGGGCTCCCTGCTATACAAAAGAACTCAAACCTCATTCCTTCTGTCTCAGATATTTTGATCATTAACTCACCAGTTCCTTCTTCCTTCCCTTCCCACACATGGGTAAACTTTCTTTTCTCTCTATTTCTCTGAGTGTGATTTTATTAGATTCTACAAACAAGTGATACAATACAGCATGATTTGTCTTTCTGTGTCTAGCTTATTTCACTTATTTCACTTATTATAATTTCCTCTAGATTCCTCATGTAGTCAAAAGTGGCAGGATTTCCTCCTTTTTAAAGGCTAAATAGTATTCCACTGTTTGTATTTATATTTTCTTTACCCATTCATCCATTACTGGGCACTTAGGTTGTTTCTGTATCTTGGCTCTTCAAAATAATGTTATAAACATGGGAGTACAGGCCAGCGCCATGGCTCACTAGGTTAATCCTCCGCCTTGCGGCGCCAGCACATCAGGTTCTAGTCCTGGTCGGGGCGCCGGATTCTGTCCCGGTTGCCCCTCTTCCAGGCCAGCTCCCTGCTGTGGCCCGGGAGTGCAGTGGAGGATGGCCCAAGTGTTTGGGCCCTGCACCCCATGGGAGACCAGGAGAAGTACCTTGCTCCTGCCATTGGATCAGCGCGGTGCACCGGCCACAGCGCACCAGTCATGGCAGCCATTGGAGGGTGAACCAACGGCAAATGGAAGACCTTTCTCTCTGTCTCTCTCTCTCACTGTCCTCTCTGCCTGTCAAAAAATAAAAATAAAAATAAAAAAAACATGGGAGTACAGATATCATTTTGATTTATTGATTTAAGTTTCTTTAAACTTACACACACAGGTGGAATTACTGGGTCATATGATAATTCTGTTTTCTTTTTATTTTTTAATCCACATTGCTTTCTAGAATGGCTTTACTAACATTCCCACAATGTATGAGTTTCCTGGTTTTCTCATCCAAAGAGAAAAGCTACTCTGAATTTTGGCACTTTTAATTTAATCTTCTTATTTTTTCCCTATTTCTCTTGCTAAAAATTTGTATATCTTCTTATAGTTAATAGTTTTTAGATATTTGTCAGTGAATAAATTATTTTCATCAACTATTCTGGATATTTAGTGAGGCTTTCCAATATAGCAATGATGTCCTTTGCTTTAGAAATCATTCTTAATTTTTTGAGATGATTTCTCCCATGGTTTTATCAAGTAGCTTTTAAAAATTACCTATTATTTAAAAGCTTTCCTGGGCAAGTCCTTTAATTATTATTACTGCTACCAAATTTTATCTTTTATTCCTATATCTTTTTCTCCTCCTTTCTGGAAGTTTCCTTCAGCTTTCTCTTTAAATCCTTCTATTCGGTGCTATATGTGTGTGTGTATGTGTCTAATACTGTGTATATATTGATTTTCAAGAGTATTTCTTTGTTATTTTTCTATAGTGTCATTAATGTTTTATATATTTTAGGAAGCGGTCATAATGGGGCTAGTGTTGTGGTGGGCAATGTTTCAAGTTACTGCTGCTCCACTTCCAATCCAGCTCTCTGCTAATGCACCTGGGAAAGCAGCAGCCAATGATGAAGGCCCAAGTGCTTGGTTCCTGCCATCCATGTGGGAGAGCCAGATGGAATGCCAAGCTCCTGGCTTCAACCTGACCAAGCCCTAGTCATTGTGGCCATTTGGAAAGTGAACTGCAGTTGTAAGATCTCTCTCTCACTCTTTCTCTCCCTCTCTCTGTGACTCTGCCTTTCAACTAAATTAATAAATCTTAAAAATAAGAAAACAGGGGCCTGCACTGTGGTGTAACAGTAAAACCACCACCTGCAGTACCAATGCCAGTTCAAGTCCCAGCCACTCCTCTTTCAATCCAGATCTCTGCTAATGGCCTAGGAAAGCAGTAGTAGATGGCCCAAGTGCTTGGGCCCCTGCACCTGCATGAGAGACCAGGAAGAAGCACCTGGCTTCTGGCTTCAGATCAGCCCAGCTTGAGCCCTTGTGGCCATTTGGGGAGTGATCCAGCAAATGAATGACTTTTTCTCTGTCTCTCTCTCCCTCTATCTGTAATTCTACCTCTCAAATAAATAAATCTTTAAAAAATTAAAAGTACATTGATAGCTATTGAGAAACAGAAAAAGAAAATCCTGCATCTGCTGGTTCACTCCCCAGATGGCTATAATGACCAGGGCTGGGCCAGGAATTTCTTCCAGGTCTCCCACATGGGTGGCAGGGGCCCAAACACTTGTGCCATCTTTTGTTGCTTTGCTGAGGCCATTATCAGGGAGCTGGATTGGAAGTGAAGCAGCTGGACACAAACCAGCAATGCCCCTATGGGATGCCAGTGTCACAGGCATTGGCTTTACCTGCTATGCCATCAATGCTGGCCCCCTCATTGTTTCTTAATCGGATTTCCAAGCACTCTTCATGTTTTAAGTATGGCCTTCAATTCCTCTTGTAGAAGTTCCTGTTGCTTGCATTTATGAGACTTCTGGGAATTCTGAGATATAAATTGGATTTTCCTTGACTTTTCCCACTAGTGGCTTCATATCCGATATTTCAGTGAACTGTAATTTGTTACTACTGGTTCATCTGATTACCAGATCCCACAATATTGTTTCGTTGTCATATTCCTCTCCCATTATCTTCATCCTTACAAGTTTGTGCCATTTAAAAATTTTTCATTTTTTAGTCTGATTTCAAGAGAGTATCAGATTATATGTTCAAATTTTTATCTTCATAAATACTCCCTACTTGTTAATTATACATTCATTGAACATGGAGTAAATGAAATGTAAGCTCGACCATACTTATTACATACATTGTACATAAAGTTACAAATGGATGAAAGTCCTTTATAATCTTAAATCCATGAAAATCAGTTTGTGACATTTTAAAAATATATAATTGTTTTTATGAAAAGGTTTAAAATATGTATTTTTCTAGATGATTTTAAGTTATTAAATTAGCAAGTACGTATCTTCCCTGCTATAAATCAATGTACAATCAGAAGCTAAAAAAGTTAAAAGGACTTTTGGTGTCTTAGAAATTGCATTTGGGGAAATATAAGTTCAGACTGCCTCTGAATCAGTGGTGCAGAAGTGGTTTGGAACGTGGAGCTTATATGGGTTATTGAATGTTCAGAGAAACAAGGTCTACGTGACTAACAGAAGGTAAAGAAAAGAATGATTGCACAGAAGGGCAATGCTCATAAAACAAGAGTTCATGTGCATCTTTAGCTTTCAAGCTCAATGTGATTGTCTGATCATTCACATCTTTCCAGATGCCTTTGGGCAAAGGGTGGAAGCGACCGAAATCCATTTTCCAAGCAGCAACGGGAATTCTACATAAGCCCTGCTTCCATCACAGCCTCTGAATTTCATTTTGAGAGGCTCTTTCAATGTTTCTTATTGTATTTTCCTTTTATTTTCATGCTGTATTGCTCATTTAGACTTAAATACAAATATTTATGTATATATACTACATATATATTAACTTCCATACATTACAAAAAATCGATAAAACTTCATTGAATCAAGAAACATTTGTTGAGGCCAGCGCTGAGGCATAGTGCGTTAAGCTGCTGCCTGCAATGCCAGCATCCCATATGGGTACCAATTCGAGTACCAGCTGCTCCACTTCTGAACCAGCTCCCTGCTATTGGCCTGCGAAAGCAATAGAAGATGGCTCAAATGCTTGGGGCCCTGCACCTAGTGGGAGACCTGGATGAAGCTGCTGGCTGCTGGCTTCCACCTGGCCCAGCCCAGGCTATTGCCGCCATCTGAGGAGTAAACCAGTAGATGGAAAATATTTCTCTCTCTCTTTCTGCCTCTCCTTTTCTGTATGTCTGTATTTCAAATAAATAATAAATAAAAATCTCAAAGTAAAAAGAGCCATTTTTCTTTGAAAAAGAAAAAGCTACATCACAATAGCACATTATTTCAAATTTTTTTCAGACTTGCCCAGGAGGAAGTACTTAACAATATGAAACAGCAAAGGTTGCTGTTATCCTGCCTTTCAGTTTTCATACCTATAATATGCAAGATCTATTATGATAATATCCAACTAAATATAATTCTCAGCAATGACACGTATTTCTGAAACTATGAGCTCAATTGTTTTCCATCCAATTGCTAATTGTATGTGCTGCTGTACTTAGAACATGTTCTACATAAACAAGTAAATAAAATTTGGAAAGAACATGAGAGGAGAGGAATAAGTAGCTAGAGCGCAGAGGACTTCTAGGGCAGTGAGATTATTTTATATGATACTATAGTAATGGATACATGTCATTGTAAATTTGACAAAATCTGCAGAGTGTACAACACCACAAGTGAATGCTAATGTAAACTATAGATTCTAATGATGTGTCAACATAGGTTCATTGAATGTGACAAATATACCATCATGTTGTAGGTTGTTAGCTGGATAAGCTGTGAGTGTGGAGGACAGGAAGATACATGGGAGTGTTTTGTATTTTTGGCTCAATTCTTCTGTGAACCTAAAATCGCTCTAAAAATAAAGGCTATCTAGAAAGCTTAAAAAACAAAAAAAAAAAATAATTGTTATTGATGGTATACATTTCTGTAGCCCTCCATATCTCAATCCTGCATAATCTTTCACAAAAATTTACACAAAGCTAGCAATCAAGTAGTTTTCACATTTTTTGTCTGAGCGGAGACGTACACTTAGTATAAAATAGGTTTTGTAAAATTAGGTGTAGGTGAAGAGCTTTCCTTGATCTTTAATAGATTCTGCTTTGTCCCATCTACTTCTTTTAAACTGTTCTCGTCTCTTCCACAATATTACAGGTCATTGTGCCTCTACTTCACTGACATCAAGAGATAAAGAAAATTTAATAATTATGCTTATATTGTCTTTGATATTGTTTCTGTACAAGCAAGTTATTAAGCTATTATTTTATAATTTTTGTTTTTGTTGTTACTTTTTTATTAAGGAAGAAGCAATACAGAGAACTGTTTCCCACAATGCTGCTCATTCCCCCACTCTAAGAATTCTTTATGTTTCTATGCTTCTCAAGCTTTAGGTTCTCATTAAATGACTGTTTTTTAAGATACAGCACAGTTTGATGTATCTGAAACACAAGAATAATATTCAAGGAGATTAAAACTAAAAACTGGTTTTATAAGTCAAAAAGAAAGTGCATTGGAACTGAGCCTTGAAATGGAATTTGTGAGCCAGGAAGAATAATCATCTCTGTGATGATTATGATTTTCTTAATTTGGTAGAATGGCCAAAAAATACAGGAAGTTGAATTAAATTTGAATTTCATATAAACCAGAAAATAAATATTTAATATAAATCTATCTCAAATATTACAGGAGTGTCTTTTTCTTTTAAACATATGAAGGCCTTAATTTGGGGAGTTTGTTTAAAACTCATTCTGGAAAAGTGAAAGAGGACAGCTCCCTGAAAGACAGCTTTCCTACCTTGATCATGAGAAGGGCCTTAATGCTAGATTGATCTGACTGAAGGTTAAAAGCATAATATATAACTTTTTGTTCCATGTTAAGTAGTTTGGGACAAATCCATAGTAATCTTTAAAGCCTATTTTCTTTTACATCCAATCCAAAAAAAAAACAATGTGTATCTCTCCCAAAGACATACTGGAAGACAACTTGTAGGATGAGAAAATGTATCATCCTCTTGAAATCCTTTGAGTTCTTTTATTAGGGGATACTAACTCTAATAAGTATTGGGGGAAAATTTAGCAATCCCTCTCTGACAATATAGGAAACTTAGCTCATTCTTCACTTACTTGTTTTTGTTCTTTCTGCCTGGACCTATTTGTCTACAAATGTTTCTTTTACACCTCTCCATTTTCTTATTTTCATTTTTTTACAGAATATACCCATTGGGATGATCTTAGAGTAAAAGTGAGCCTTGCCATTTCCCATGTGTTCATTTTGAGGATGCATAGGTATGTTTGTGAGGGGCTGAAATTGGAAGAATGAATCTAGACTCTGGGCTCACTTTACCATAATAAAGCTAATGTTTTGATCCATATTTGACACTATTACTACTCTCCAGTTGTTTGAGAATCCAGAAAGACTCAGAGAATCGATAACCAATTAATTCTGACACATATACTTGCCTACTTAAAGCTTCAAATTATTAATACAGTCTCCATTCTTTCATTACTCACTGGTTGGATTTCTGTGCCAGCCTTAGTGCTATGTCTTTTAGAAATGTTGTGTGCTCCATAAATGCTTACACTCTTATAGAAGCTAACCAATTATACTTTTGATTATACGAGGTGGTAGTAACATTCTAAACAAGGGGCTATGGGAAACAGTGCATAAGGACAATGAAATTCTTTTTACCTGGAAAACTCAGAGAAAAATGTATGTGAATTGGCTTTTAAATTATATGTCAAAGTTTACTTGGTGATTATAGGATGAAAGACTATTCAGAAAAGGGAGATTTTGCAATGCCAAGAGGTCCAAGTATGCAAGATTTATTTGAGAAAGGTAGGCAGGTTGCCATAAATAAAGGTTTAGAGCACACAGTTCTAAAGGTAAATGGACACAAATCTATAAAGATATATTGGGGTCAGTTTGTAAATGACCTTATCAACATTATTGATTACTTTATACTTTTGCCCACAATCTGTAAAGCACATGGAACACTTTCACAAAAGTTAAATGGCATGACCAGAATTATATTTTTAAAATATAACTTGCAATAGAGTGAAACCTGAATTGGAACAAGGAACAGAAGGAGGCTAGAAAAGACAAAATCAGCCAGGAGTCTTCAAGAAAAGAAATCAGGTGTTGCACAATGATAAATTAATTTCTCATTAAAGTCAATTCCACACTCTAGAATCGATCATGCTTTCTTATTTCTGATTGTGAAAAGCCACCACTCGTCCTAGTGTTGATGATACCTACAATTTAAGCTCAATTGTGTGATGTGGATATTTCCTATTCTGATGATTTATCTAAGTGTGTGCCTCAGACTTGTAACAAAGTGGTCTAAAGAAGATCTAAAATGTATCTCAAGCCCTGTATTCTTATTGTGTGACATAAGGTTAAGTATTTTAACCCTCCATGGGACATTTTTTCTTACTTGAAGATTCCATCAGGGTGTGATCCATGTCTGTTCATTATTATAGTTTACCCCAAAATAAAGAGTGAATAATTATTAAAAATATTGATTAATTAAACTGAGTGATACTATTTGCTCGATGTCGCTCCCCCTCTTCGTGGAGGAACGACACAGGACCCTGCGCTGTTCTTTCGTCTGCTCGGCCCTCCCCGGGTATGCTGCTGGTTCTTCCCGGGTTGGCTACTATCGCTTCCACCTCCGTGGAAGGGCAGTTCCCCCTGGCCGCATTCCCCACTTCCGCAGGGGAGCGGCACACCGCCGGCCGGCTTTCTTGGGGGCTGCACGGGTTCCCTTAGATGTTCCCCATAGATGTTCCTGGTGCATGCCGTTTCTCTCCTCCTTTATAGTCCTTCTCTGCCAATCCCAACTCGGCTGCCCACACGCCGAGTACGCTGCTCTCCAATCAGGAGCAAGTCCTACAGTTAATTGGTTGAACTGGAGGCAGCTGTGCGGAAGCTGTTTACTTCTCTCCCAGCGCCATATTGTGGGAGAGCAGATGCATAGAATAAGTCCTAATTCGAGTAACTTAGTCTAGTCCGGATTGCTCCCCACAGATCCCCCTTTCTTTTTATTTTTTAGCGTTGATACGCGCCTGTCTTCGGTGTCCCGCGGCACACACTAGAGTTGCCACAGGCTCTTACAAGTCCTATCCATCAGGCAAACCGAATCCGGGTCCTCTCTTCGCCATGTTGTGAGGAGGTTTTTAGGCGCTGATGCGTGCCTGTGTTCGGTGCCCTGCAGCGCATACTCTGCTCTGCTAGAACTGCCTGCAGGTGTTTACAAAACCTATCAGGCAAACCGAATCCAAGCCTTCTCATTGCCGTATTGTGGGGGAGACTTATTAGTGTTGGTTCGTGCCTATCTTCGGTGACCTGCAGCTCATACTCTGGTCGAGCTTTGCTGGCGCTTACCGCCTTAAATCAGGCAGACCGAATCCAAGCCTCCTAATTGTTGCATTGTGGGGAAGCTTTACTGATGTTAATTCGTGCCTGTCTTCGGTGACCTGCGGCTAGCCGCCCAGGTGCTCATCGCCTCACTAATCGGGCAGACCGAATCCAAGCCTTCTAATTGGCATGTTGAGGGGAGGCCTTATTTTTCTCTATTTCTCTATCTCCGGGCATTCCTACCTCTCCCATTTCACTTCTATCTTCCAGCATTCCCATTTCTCTTTTACTTCACTTCCAAACTTCTGTTTCTCTTATCCCCGCGGCTTTCCGGCACCTCGCCCCGCCGGCGGGTTCCCGGCTCTGCGCCGCTTCAGCCCGCGCGCCTCTCTCATCTGCGCAGCTTCCCGGCTTTGCGCGGCTCGGGTTCGCGCACTCCGCGGTCTCCACGCTTAACCCTTTCGCGTCTGAACCACGGCCTACGCCAGCGTTCCCTATCTATTCACGCCCCGTGCTCTCTCTGCACGCGGCGGCTTCCGCGAGTAACACAGCGTAGCTTGCGTCTCCGCCACTAGGATTCAATCTAAGTTCCCCGGGCTAGCCTGGCGAATTCAACCCAGCGTACGTCTCCGCCCCACGGTTTGGCTTCCCGTCCTTTGCTCCCCGGGCTAATCAGACGGATCCCAATCTGGCTTACTTCTCAGCTTCTGGTTTCAACTTTTCGCCCCCTATTCCCGGGCTAACTTGAGAATCCCAAAGTGGCTTTCGTGTCCGCCTTGGCCTGCCCCCCACGGCTTCAATTTCCCTAACATTTTTCTCTACCCGGTATATTTCCCAAGCTTTCCTCCAACAATACTCCTCCCTCATTTCTCCTGGCCTCTCCCCACAGTCCGCATCTGAGTCTGTTTGTTCTAGCTTTCACTTTCGCTTTCGACCTTAGAGATTTCTCCCAGCTTCCCCCCGTAGTCCGTATCCGAGTCTATGCCTAGGCTTTCAATAGCTTCTTCCGGCACCCTTTTCGTCCGGCTTTTCCCTAGGCTGTTTGCTAGTCTCTCTCTCCGGTATTTTCCACTTCTTCCCGTTTCTTCCCTCCTAAGTTTGCTATCCGTTCTAGGTTTCCTATCCGAGTTAAGTTTCCTATCCGTCCTAGGTTTCCTATCCGAGTCACGGCACCATTATGTCGCTCCCCGTCTTCGTGGGGGAACGACACTAAACCCTGCCTAGGCTTCATATCCGAGTCACGGCACCATTATGTCGCTCCCCCTCTTCGTGGAGGAACGACACAGGACCCTGCGCTGTTCTTTCGTCTGCTCGGCCCTCCCCGGGTTTGCTGCTGGTTCTTCCCGGGTTGGCTACTATCCCTTCCACCTCCGTGGAAGGGCAGTTCCCCCTGGCCGCATTCCCCACTTCCGCAGGGGAGCGGCACACCGCCGGCCGGCTTTCTTGGGGGCTGCACGGGTTCCCTTAGATGTTCCCCATAGATGTTCCTGGTGCATGCCGTTTCTCTCCTCCTTTATAGTCCTTCTCTGCCAATCCCAACTCGGCTGCCCACACGCCGAGTACGCTGCTCTCCAATCAGGAGCAAGTCCTACAGTTAATTGGTTGAACTGGAGGCAGCTGTGCGGAAGCTGTTTACTTCTCTCCCAGCGCCATATTGTGGGAGAGCAGATGCATAGAATAAGTCCTAATTCGAGTAACTTAGTCTAGTCCGGATTGCTCCCCACAGCTCGATAGTATCAGCAAGTAGTTTGTGGGCCTGTGAAGTTCGAATTAAATGCAGAGGATAAACGTTTATAAAACATTAATTTATGTTAAATTTAGTTTGATTATTATTTGGTGTCTAGTTTATATATTTATTAATAGCATCATTGTAAAATTATGAATATCTTTAGTGGTTTATAAAATAGTATTTGCAAATTATTCATTTGTATTTTCAATATTTTAAATATTAATTTGACACTACTTTTCTATGTGACAACTAAGTGGAGAAAATTTTTTATTTATTTATTTTTATTTTATGTAAAAAGAAGAGAGACAGAGACATAGAGAGACAGGGAGAGATCTTCCATTGGCATTCCATCAAGCATTCACATCCCAAATGCTTGCAACAGCCAGGGCAGGGTCAGGATGATTCCAGGATCCCAGACCTCTATCCAGGTCTCTTATTTGGTGCAAAAACACAAGTATTTGAGCAATCATCAGCTGCCTCTCAGGATGCGCATCACCACGAAACTGGATAAGTGGGCAGGACTCAAGCTAGGTACTCCCATATAAGATGTAAGTGTCCCAAGAAGCAATTTAAACTGCTGCACTAACTGCCTGTCCAAGAGAGATTGTTTTTATTTAAAGTGTATGTACTGAACAAAATGCCTTCCAGAAGATGACTCAGCATTGTTGTCCCATATCTAGGTTTGGCAAGCAAATAAAAGGTTTATAAAGACAGTTCCTCCTATTATTTAAAGAACAGTGAAAATGATGAATTAATATTGAAGTAATCGATATGTGAATACCTAATATGTCTATACTATATTTACAAACTGCAAATCACTATTATATCATGGTTACCAGTGTGGAATTGGAGTTGAAACTGACATGGGTTCAATTTCTAGCCCTGCCATTTATTATCTTGGTTACTTCAACCAGGGCTCTTCCAAACTGGATTTCTATGGGCTGCAATTTTCATACACAGAAACTGGAGATAATAACTACCACATGATGAATTCATGATAGTGTGCTGATAATATAACAGTACACTGAGGGATGCATGATAATCTATGAATAGACACCATTATTACTTATACTATGTACATATCCCATATGTTCAATACCCTGTGTAACAGAGACTTCCAGAATCATCTCTGGTGGCTCATACTATAATGAATTTTGTTTTTATCCAAAATAAATCATATAAATTGTTATATGTAAAAAAGTAACTTCTGTTCAAATTACAATATAAAGAAAAATTCATTATATTTAAAAATTGAATTTTTGTAGAGATTCATATTTCATGCTTTTCTCATTTACAGAGAAATAATAAAGTAGGTTAGGTTTTGTTTTTGTTTTCTTTAAGTATCTATCATACTCTGAAGAAATATATAGAAATTAAACTGAACTATTTTATCATGATTTTAGTTTTAAACTTTGGATTTTGTCTTTTAGGAAACACCGCAAAACTCTATTCCAGGATTGGTCCTGATTCCTTAACAAAAACAAAGATGGATATATATATATATATATATATATATATATATATATTTCAGTGCTTTTCTGCAAAAAGTGAAAATAAAATATGTACCTTGAGGAACCTTATACTATATAAAATACATACAAAATAGTAACACAAAGAGTCCATGACCAATATTTTTAAGTATTCTTTCTTTTCCTTCTTTATGTACTAATTCAGAACAATTCCCCATTTCCCCAAAAGAAACACATCACTACATCTTGATTCAACTTTAAGCATCCTCTTTGGAAGTAATAAATATCAAATTATTTGGCAATATTTGGTATTCATTAGGTAACTGTATTACAGATGTACAGATGCAGGGAAGGGTTACCCATAGATGCCTTGACAAGTCTCTCTGCTGACTTCTTGAGAAACTGCAGCTTGTTAGCCTATTTTGCATTTAATGCAGTTAACATCTTGCTTTCATTTGGAATAATATACAGGAGCAATATAAAATTTCCACAATGGCTAAACAGAGCTAATGTTAAAGTAATTACAATTCAAATTTATTTAGCTATAAAGGGGAAAATTACCCAATTCTGAATTAAAAACCTATTTCTTTCTAATTTTCAATTTCCAATGGATGCTAAGTATTAATTATCACTTTCATAATGCTAATAATGCTAATTGGAAATACATTCCCTTTCGTGATTGTTTTAGGTTTATATGTATATATGGTTATATGTAGATACATTTGAAATTACATATGCATATGTATTTGCAATGCAAAACAACAGCATCTTTACTATGATTCATTTATATTTTATTTTTCATAGTAGTTCCTTATCAAAATCTCAATGACTAAAAGACTGGCCATTATAAGTAACTCATCTTTTAGATTCAAGGTCAACCTACCTGTGTAGGCTTATATGGGAAATTTGGACTTCTGATTCTTAAGCAAAAATTATCAGCGTGGCATGGTTTATGGGCAAAATCTTGGAGCAGTCTTTATGCATCATTGAGAATAACTGGAATCATATGGATTATTGTTGAGCTATCTGTATTCTTTGGATTACTATTATTGTTATTTTTAAATAAGATGGTTTATAGTATATAAATGTGATCTGGATGGTGTAACATTTTTAAAATGTTAAGATATAAATCCTTAGTTCTATTTAATAACACCTTAAGTTTAAGGAGTTATATCAATTTTTTTTTTAACAGGCAGAGTGGACAGTGAGAGAGAGAGAGAGAGAGAAAGATCTTCCTTTTGCCTTTGGTTCACCCCCTAATGGCTGCCGCGGCTGGCGCACCGCGCTGATCCGATGGCAGGAGCCAGGTACTTCTCCTGGTCTCCTATGGGGTGCAGGGCCCAAGCACCTGGGCCATCCTCCATTGTACTCCCTGGCCACAGCAGAGAGCTGGCCTGGAAGAGGGGCAAGCGGGACAGCATACGGTGCCCCGACCGGGACTAGAACCCGGTGTGCCGGCACCACAGGTGGAGGATTGGCCTATTAAGCCACGGCGCCAGCCTTGGAGTTATATCAATTTTTACAGTGATAATATTTTGTTAGATTTTTTCCAATGTAAAATATTCCCACATTTAATCTGTATGTTCAGAGGATATTTTTAGCTATTTTTGTGAAGGGTGAGAAACTAGAGGTTCAAAGACATTGAGCAGCCTACCCAAAGCCACAAATGGGTGGATGTAACAAATGGGGGATGTAAGTTTTTATGTGAGGTGAATGACTTTTTACCGCCTACGCCATGCTGCATCTCAAAATTGTGATATTTTGCATAAAGCTCTAAGAAGATTGCGCAGATATTAAAGTGACTTGTTAGAAATGAGGAAAAAGAAAGATTTGGAACTGAAAGTAAAAGATAACTGTGGCCAAAAATGTTGCCACACCATAGCTGAAATTACTCTTTCAGATGGAAGGTCTGCATTATTGACATCAATAATGAAAATAGTGCTTGCTTATACGTTGACTCCTCCCAGAATTATCTCCAGTCAAAACTCTCTGTGCTTCACTGTTTGATGTCGTACTATCATTTAGACTCTTCATGAGCATCTCAAATTTAGCGTGTCTAGTATACTTCTTGCTTATCTGCCTGGTGTTTCCCATCTATATAAACTAGAACCAGTTTGTTGAAAAGATAAATATATAGTCACCCTTATTTTTCTAACTCCCCTCACTCCTGATATTTTCAATTTATCTATGAATTCTGCCATAGCTACCTCCAAAATAAAAGTCACATCTGCTGCTTCGTTTTGTTGTCCACTGATACCATCTTATTTCAAACCACAAAATATCTCACCTGGTTGCTGCCATAGGCTCCTATTTGTTCTGTGTATTTCCATCCTTGACTCTTATCTCTCCTTCCAGTTTCACTCTAAATGTCACTGCCCTAAATAGGCTTGCCCCATCCCCAGCATTTCCAGTCTTTAATAACATTTATGCAAAATAATTAATTAATGAACTTGACATTTACTTGTTTGTTATTTATAGAAAATAGAAATCTTAAGGCAGAGGCTACAACTATTTTGTTTCTCAGAGATTCTTAGTGTATTGGCAATACCTGGCATATAAAAGGTATTAAGAAAATGCTAATCGAATTAAATAATTAGGTTGGAGTATATAGCTCACAAAGAACAAAATCTACTATCCAGTTGAAGAGGAACTGGAAGAGGGGTGCTTTCCAAACCATTGTTCTCAGAACCCTTCTTAGAGTTAGCTTCATATTAGAATTCACCTTGTATTGACTTGATCTAGATTACAAGGGGTGTGGTTTACTTATGGCCTTGAATCTTTTTCTGTGGTTGTACCTCTGATAGCTGAAAATGTCCTTCTTTTTTCAGTGTTGGGTATTACAATTCTTTATTTTCTCAATCCTGCTGGCATCATTTCAGTAACAAAGTGAAGTTCACTGAGAATGTGGTTGGCTTCATTTTGTAATAGTTGCCCTCATACATTATACAATTTCAAAATCCTCATGTAGTTCATTAGCAAAGGTTAATTGAAATTGGAAATACCAAATTTCACAATTATGACCTGAACTCCCCACAGCCAATCTATTCTATTCTTACAAGTCTCAGAATAATGTAAACATTAACTGAATCTTGAGTTGGAAGTGAAATTATTTGATGATCTGTTTATTTGATTATTTTTTGTTTGGTTAATAAGGATAATGTACGTCACCAGGGGATGTTTCATTTAAAAAGTTGTGCACTTCTCACTTCATCTATAAGCATTTAAATTAAAGTTTCTACCAGAATTTGTGTCATAATGCTTGCAAGGTGGATCCTTCACCTTTGATTATTACTGACTGAGCTTTATACACAGACCAGTACATAACTTTTAGTATGAAAATTGTATATTTGCTTAAAAATTAATTTTATAACAGAAATTTGTTTTGTATTTTATCCAACAATAATCAGATTATTGCATTATTAGCTTATTTACAAATGCATTTAATAAGTTGCATGATAAAAATGGAAGATAAAAGGGAAGTTTTCATGTACTTTTCAGTTTAGTAGGATTGTTTTTACTTTATAAAAGGGATTTTAGCATAGATATCTTTGAATTACACGCCATACAGCTATAGCCCAAACTGCCACAACTAATGTACCACATGTTTTGCTACTAAAACAGAGCCACAAGGCTGGAGAAAAGTAAAGCAAAGCAAAAACAATGCTCTATTGATGGTGCTTTCATGAAATTGTAAATTTATTGGAATCATGCCAAATTGTAACACTTGACATCATATCCATTCTGATGCTATAAACCAGGACTGGTATAAAGCAACTTCCCACTGCATAATGGCTGCTGTTTTTGCTTAAAATTAATTGCACATGTGTTTAATTATATAGCAGCTCTTGAAAATGATTATATAAAATGTTATTTCTTCTTAGTCTTACTCGGATCTCTCAAATTATAGTTCTCTAACTCTGAAAGCAACAATGAATTTTAATAAAGGGCAGGGTTTGCAAATTACTGTTGCCTGGCTGCTGCCAGTGACTGAAAAGCCTCTTTTAGAAACTGAATGAAGTTCTATTGTCTGTTCACTTGCAAGTGAGGAGCTAGGGAAAATTACTTGACAAACCCTCCAGAGGGCACTCTAATGATGGCAAGAGGATACTCCTCTGAAAATGTCCCCGTTTGCGAGACACCTTGGGGATAGGATTGGCGGTGTTGTATCATAGTAGGTAAGGCCACTGCCTATGGTACCGGCATTACCATATGGGTGTAGTTCGAGTCCTAGCTGCTCCTCTTCCTATCCAGCTCTCTGCTATGGCCTGGGAAAGCAGTAGAAGATGGCCCAAGTCCCTGGACCCCTGCACCACATGGGAGATCCAAGATTAGCTCCTGGCTCCTGGCTTTGGAATCTGGCTTTGGTTTGGCCCAGCTCTGGTTCTTGCTGCCATCTGGGGAGTGAACCAGTGGATGAAGGACCTCTGTCTCTCTCTGACTCTGCCTCTCTGTAACTCTGCTTTACAAATAAATAAATAAATCTTAAAAAAAAATTTTTTTTGATGTTGCCTTTCATTTTGAAAAACAAAAAGCCATCACAAATCCAAAATACTGCTATCACAAACTCCAAAAGTAGCATTATCTGTGTTCTTAAAGAATAATGAATATATTTTTGTAGGCACTTAAGTCATTTGCGTATTTTTTCCATCATCCTCAGACTCTGATTTGATTCTGGTACACTTCTAAATAAAGTTGACTTAGACTAATTTATCTTTAGTTCGAGCTGCCAAATCTAGCTGTATTCAGTTTGCAAGCAAAATGAGACACTACAAATGTAGTGATTTAGCAACCTATTTATAGGTGAAGACTTTATACCAACAAGTGAGACAAGGTTGAATACATAGATCTATAATGAAACTAGAAGAAGAAAGTGTACTTGAATCAACTTTTGGAATCAGTACACTTTCACCTGAGCAATTGTCCAAGTATCTGTCACTTTGATAATAATAAGGCAATGTAAGGAATTACAGAAGCATATGTTCTCGTGGGTTATTCAATTTATAAGGTGTCCCTATAAAATATATTTTAAAATTTATATTTTAACTGAATTAAAATGTTTTATAATGTCCTCTCTATATATTAAACCCATGACTTTTACATTCATATAATTAATTTATTTTTAATTTGGACAATTAAAACATAAAATACCATTGAAGTGTTTATAATAAAATATTGTAGTTCTTAATCTAAAACATTTCTACATCCCTGAGTACATTATCCGTTCAACACCTTAGATACAAAAGCTTTTAAACTTTTTAGATTTTTTTAATCTCAATGATAATTAAACCAAAAAATGTAAAATTGTGTATAACCTCTTCTTCTCTGTTATATTCACTTTTAGACAACAGTTTATAAGGTTAAATTTTTTATCACATCTTTGCCAGCATTTATTGTTTTTTTTTTTCTTATTTTTGTATGATAGCCATTCTAACTGAGGTGATGTGAAACCTCATTGTGATTTTTATTTGCAATTCCCTGATGGCTAGTGATCCTAAGCACCTTTTCAAGTGTCTGTAGGCCATTTTGTATTTCATCATTTGAAAAATGTCTTGATGAAATATAAATGGCCAACAGATACATGGAAATGTCATTTTAACAACAATAAAAAAACTAAACTGATGTATGAAATCTTGAGAGAAAATTATGTGCATTAGTCTCCATTAATATTCAGGTTAATGAATAAACGTATTCATATAAAAATATTGCTTGGTGAAGTGTTTTCTTTTTTAAAAAAATATTTTATTTATGTATTTGAGAGGTAGAGTTACAGACAGTGAGCGAGAGAGACAGAGAGAAAGGTCTTCCCTCTTTGTTTCATTCTCCAGATGGCTGCAACTGCCGGAGCTGCGCTGATCCGGAGCCAGGAGTCCTCTCCTGGCCTCCCGGCCTCCCGGCCTCCCGCGGTCTCCCGCGGTCTCCCGCGGTCTCCCGCGGTCTCCCATGCAGGTGTAGGACTTGCACCATCCTCTACTGCTTTCCTAGGCCACAGCAGAGAACTGGATTGGAAGAGGGGCAGCCAGGACTAGAACCAGTGGCCATATGGGATTCAGCCGCCAGAGGCGAAGGATTAACCTACTGCGCCATGGAGCCAGCCCCAAAGGGGAAGAGCTGACCTATGACTATCAATTTGATTTTGAGGACGATCAGCACAAGATCCCCTGCCACTGTGGAGCCTGGAATTGTCGGAAATGGATGAACTGAGAAGCTTTGAGGCTACCAGGCAGGGGAGCCCACCCACCCGCAACCGCTTCCCTAAAGGGATGAGGGGGAAGAGAGGTACCAGCCAGAGCCAGGATCCAGGGCTGGGGCTGCCGGCTGACGGGAGCCCCCGGCACAGGAGGCTGGGGCAGAGGGCCCTAGGTTAAGCCCACCCTGGGCACCAGGAACAACCCCTTCCTCGCCACCGGCCCTCAGGCTGGCATCTCTGCCCCCAACTCCAGGAGGAGCCAGACAGAAGCAGCCATTGGGCATCTCAGGTTTGAGGGGGATACGTGCTGGGAGCCTCCCAGAAGCCTCTGGGAGACAGCAGGGAAGGGAGAAGGCTGTGGGGTCTCACAGCCCTGCTGCTCCTCTGACTCCTCCGGTCCAACTCCAGGCTGCAAAAGAGACTTGACTAGGCAGGGTCCTGCCCCCACCCTAACTCCCACCCCCTTCTCTTTTGATCTGTCTCTGTCTCCCTCTTCTCTGCGTTTCTTTCTCTCTATGGTTGTGTTTCCTTGTTTTCCACTCTGACAAATGCAACGTGAACGGGAAAGAGATGCCGGAGCTGCCCAGGAGGGCAATCTGAGCAAGAAGACCCCCCACCCACACCTACCTCATTTAAGTGTTGGATTTTTTGCTCCTTTGAAATGTGAGACCCTCTCCAAGCCCCCTACTGCCCCAACCCTCTCCCCCACCACACTGCCCTCTTCTGGGGGGGGGGAGGGGGAGGCAGGAGGAATCTGGGAGTTTCTTCTCTGGACAAGGAGGGCCGAGCTAAACCGAGGACCAGGCTGTCTCCCTCCTCTTCTCCCAACCTCCTCATGCGCCCATCGGCCCTCCGGCCCCTGCGTGGGGTGGGTGGGATGGGTGAGGGCTGGCCTGAACTGCAGGCGCGCCCGAACCCAGTGAGACAGGGTGTGGCCCAGAGCTCCCACTTGCCCTCAGTCACCAAACTGCCGCTGGTCTGGTGCGAAGGGGTGGTGGTGCGGCGTGGGGAGCTTAGTGTCAGCGCGGGGAGGGTGGGGGGTATTTATCTACTTATCCATGGGGTTGTACATAGTCGTGTGGGGCACGGGGGAGCCCGCTGGCGGTTAGAACCCTCCCCTCTCCCCAGCCCCCAGGGAGAGCAAATGTAAAACTACTAATTTTTGTGCTTTATATATTCTATATAACATACCTGTTTTCTTTTTACGAAACCAGTTTATAAATGGTAGGGGGGCGTGGGGCGGACACATGGAGCTCCCCTTGTTGGGGGGCCCCTCCATTACCCACCTTACTGCCCTTTTCCTCACCCCCCCCCCTACCCCCTGGCGATGACTGCTGTAAGGTGGGTTACAGAGAGAGGCCGGGCGATTCCCACCTGCTTGTATCGTTGGACTACGTAATAACGCACAAAGTGAGCTGACCCCAGCTGGGGAGCCAGAGGGCGAGGGGTTCCCCGCCTCCCCTTCCCCTTCGTGCTCAAGCTTGTGCTGCAGTTGAATTTCTTTCCGAGGGTGAGGGTAGGGTGCGGGCTGGGTGAGGCCCCGGACCCCTCCTCTAGTGGGGAGCCATGGGAATAAATATGAGGCTTATATGCAGTTCTCTCCTAAGGGGCTGTGGGCAAAGGGCATTTTGTAATTAATATTTTCAAGAATCAAATGTCTGCGGTGTAGGAGTGGGCTTGGTGGTGATGGATGGGCAGGCCTGCTGGAGGGGGAGCACAAGTTGCTGTTGTGATTTTAGGTTTGTTTTTGTTTTGTTTTGAATTGCGGGAGTCATGGATTGGTGGAGGTAGGGAGTTGTTTTTTTGTTTGTTTGTTTGTTTGTTTGTTTTTAAAACTGCTTCCTCAACTTTTCAAGTTGCAGATGTTTTAAGAGAACACCCCTGCTCCGGCGGGAGCCAGTGTAATTAAGTCAGACAGTGGGGAGACTGGGCTGCCCTCTAAGCAGGTCCCTTGGACCTTTTTCCAAGAGGGAAAGGTCTAGACTACAGGGAGGGAGAGATTGGCTCCTGTGAGTCAGGCTCTGATTGGGGCTTGGGCCCTCGGATTGGGGCAGACTTTGTAAGCATATGCTAGGTATCCAATAGTCCAGTAGAACTTAGTATGGAAACCATATGCAGTTTTTAATTTTTATATAAACGATAACTCGGACCCAAGCTACAAGGTTGGAATTCTGATTGTTGTCTTTTTTTTTTTTTTTTTTTTTTTTTTTTTTAAGTACCCTGCCTGTATAGTTGCATCAGAATTCCCTCCTTCCCTCCCTCCCCACCATGTTTGTATTTTGGGTTGGTTTACACTTGCACATACTCAGTTTTTAGTTGCTCCCTTTTAGTCTTCTATTCTCACCTCCAGGACCCCCTCCCCTTTTTAAAAAAATAAATCGCTGACAAGTGTGAATCCCATGGAAAAAAAATATTGCATGGTGAAGTGTTTTCAATAATGTGTGTCGGGGAATGGTCAGACTCCTGGACCCAAGAATCAGATTTTTTTAGATTGAATCCAGACTGGACCACTTAACTCAAGTGTGACCTGAGGCAAATTCCTTCTGCTCACCTTTTCCTCTTTTGTACAAAATGGGCAAAAATTATCATAACTCTGTAGATCTGTGTGGAGTAATGAGATGAATCACAGGATAGCCAAACAATAAATATTGGGTTACCTCTATTCTTGAGATGCTTATTTTCATACACAAAGAATGTCCTTCTTTGCTTTAATCTGCTTCCCATAAGTAGCATTGAGTTATTGCCCCAGAGTTTGCAAATATAACCGAAGATGTATATATTAATATGTAAAAAAGGCTAGTAAAGTGAAATGCACATATGAAGAAAAATACACCAATCTGAATATCCCATTCAGCAAAAACAATTTATATGTGTGTGTATTTTTAAGTTAATGCTTTACATAGATGGAAAATTCAAAATGTTTGTAGAAAATGGAATAAAATATGTTTACTTTGGTGCAAAAACTTTGAAATTCATTCATAATTTTTCGTAAGATGGATTTCCATAAACTTCTGGAGTACCTTTTATATGCATGAATTTAAAAAGTCTTTGTACCAAAATATTTTAATCCTATTTTCCACAACTTTTTGAAATACCTCACACACACGTGTTTCTACTATGTAAATGTATATGCACTGCATATGTGTATGTATGTATTTTCCTGTATTTATGTACCTAACTTAATCTCTTTCTTGAAATAATCTTAGATATTGAAATTATCAATGAAGGCAAATAGTTTCGCATTTTTTAAATTATTAGCAACCCCTTTGAAACATCTTTCAAGAAAAGTAATTTTAATCTCTATTATTTTATATAATGCTGTAAAAGATTACATACTTTGAATACAGTATGGTATTGATTCCTTGAAAGAAAAACAACATTCTTTCAGAGAGCTGACAAATTATATTTATTAATTCTATTAAAAGTTTAGATATGTTTTTCTTAAAAAATGAGGGTAAAGATGAATCTGCAGAAATTCCCAATGAGTTACAGTGTTTGTTCCTTCCATAAATATGTGGCACCCATACTAAAGTGGGTCCATGTGCTTTTTACTCATGATGGAGTGAGAACAGATACCTGTGGTCTCTGAGCTCTACAAGGTTAACACTGGAGGACATTTGCAAGCCAGTTAATAATTATAGTACAATGTTATTTTAAAGGTATGAAAAGCTTCATACCCAAGCTGCAAGATTGTCCAATAATTCATCTATTATAAGATCAACGAAAGTAAAATAATTACTGCCATATTTAAGAAAAATACTTAAAAGAGACATGATAATTCAAGGAAGTCTTAGTGTTAATGTGAGATCTATATTGGAAGTATTAATTGATAGGAAAGCTGACTTCACAAAATAAATGCAACATATTTCTTACTAAAGTAACTCTAACAATCTGAGCTATAAACAGAAAGTAGGAGTGAAGAAAAAAGGGAAATAAATGATTGAGGAAAATTAATTTTAGCTATTTTATCAAGTTAATTTTTAAAAAAGTCAAATACTAAGTAATTATTGAATCAAAAAATGTAATTTTTATCCAAAATGAGTTTGTGTTGGAATTATCAACTTAGCTGATCAGTTTAGCTGATATAAATATGGATATGCTTATTATTTTTCTTGATATATTTGAAATGATTTTTAAACTAAACTTCAAAAATAGTTTGATATACACCCCTCCCTTTCCCTTTTCCTTTCAAAATTTTTCAAATAGTAAGGACAATACACGAAAGAATCCAATGGACACATGAATATTACAATTTCTGTTTTATATATACACGTACTTTTTTGGAGCAGGGTTTTCTTTTTAATTAATCTCATATAATGTTAAATTGAATTAATCTCATATAATGTGAAATAACAAAGATCATAAGATGAAGAATGATATGTTGTTTTGTAAAAGGAATCATATATTGTTATGTAAAAGGTATAATTATGTGAAGACAGCATTTATAAATATCTGTATTTTAAATATTTGCAACTGATCTTATTTATGAAACTGGCCTCAGTTTAATTTCCAAGAAAATATCCACATTTATTATGAGGATGATTAAATGCAAGCAATTTTGAAGGAGCTCAGGACTAAAAGCAAGCCAGACTAATGCCATCCCACAACTCCCTGCCAATACATACAAATTGCAGTGCCTTCCCATCAATAAACAGAACAGGATGGAAGACACTTATAACAAATCCTTATCAATGATCACAGAATCTAGGTTTACATGAAAACAAGCTAGAAGGAGTTCCATTAAGACTCCATTAAAACCTTCTCCACAGTAACTAATGGATAACCACTAACTTTGTTCCTTGGAGATAATGTGTTAAGAACATACAAATACCCCTAGACTGCAGACCTCAGTAGCTTGGTCTCTTTCTACCAGCCCATTGGAGATTCTCTTCTTCTTTTTTTTTAAGAACTTATTTATTTATAGGAAAGGCAGAGTTACATACTCCCTACTTCTTACAACTCCTGAACAGCCCTTTTCTGCTCTAGTTTGTAAGAAAGTTTATTTTACGTTCAATGATAGCTATGTCTCCTTTTATATTTATGTCTCATTCCACTTGTTCACTGCCATGTGTTTGTGATAGGTGTAACTGCAGATCAGATTTAGATTATTTTATGTATTTATGGTAGCTCATTATCTGAAACCCCAGTAAATGGTTAATGCATGTTTGGTTATGCATGGTTATACTGTCATCAATATCTTACATTTATGGAGAATCTACAAGGGCATGATTTCTGTTCTGGGTAGCATAGGCAACAACTTCTGGTCTTCTGAGCCACCCCTTTTTTGATCATGGAAACATCTAGGAAGCATCAATGTTTTTTCCCACATTATCTTCAAAGCTTTACATTTAAATTCATTTCCTACAGAAAAAAAATTAGTGTCATTATCTTACTCTTTCTACTCCATGAAGTAATTTAATTCAGAAAAACTTAGAGGAATGCTTGAAAACACTATGGTGAATGGATGATTTAATAAAGTTTTGCTAACATTAATTTAATTGTTTTATATATTAATGTGTATAGAACCAATAATAAAGTGTTACTCATTCAAAATTTTAAACATATCTTGAACATAAATATAGGGTAGATTAAATGTATGGTTTATATGCCATTTAAAGTAAACTACTGAGTACTAACTGCTCTTGAAATGTTGTAGAATTCTATATGAAACAAGGTAATAGAAACAGGATTAGTTTAAAAGAAAATTCTAGAAAATAGGCCATTTAGACTCATATTGTTTAAATAAATACACTTCTACATATTTCATAAAAACATTCCATGGTATATGCAATCATAAAATAAACTCAGATGACCTTTACTAAATACATTAATTGAATTTACTGAATTATATTTAATTTTATGATTTTAAACATGATCATGAGAAGTTCAGTGATCTTCACATGCTGACAAATTTGCTTTACTTATGATTTTGACAACAAAATTTAATGATCTTTCTTCTGAGCTTTGAAGGAGAAGCATAACTGACACACATTGGTTGATCAGTTTCAAAATTAAATTAAGCATTGGTTAACATAAATTTCAAGAACTTTTATTTAAAACTTTCCTGTTTTATATAGAAAAGCAAGAACAAACCTAAATATTAGTAAATTAGACTAAATTTGTTCCTTAGAATTTAATAGATTTGTAGATTTAACCTTTCTCATGCTGGTGGACCATTTGTTGTTACTGATGTCAGTGAAATTGCTAATCAAAATGAAGTGCCTTCAGATTAATTGTAGCCGACCTTGGGAAAAATCATTATCTTCTAAATGGACATTCAACTGAAGGTAAAATAATTTCAGTCAGACTTTGGGTCATTAACTCCTAACTGCAAATTGTCTTTTCTGAAAGTTGTTTACTCTCAAGTAAATATGCCAATGAATCAATTTCATTCTAAAATTACATTTCCAACATTAAATGGAATAATGCAAACACATGTAAAACAAAAAATAAAGCCATAATAAATCTTATGTTCCTTTTTGTCTTCTGTATTACATATTTTTGTGACTTCCAGTCTATACCAAACTAATCTGTATAAGCTTTCAAATGTTCTCATTCATTAGTTGAAATATTTTGCACCTTTTTTTTAATTATATTTTAATTTGACAGGTAGAGATATAGACAATGAGAGAGAGAGACAGAGAGAAAGGTCTTCCTTCCATTGGTTCAACCCCTCAAATGGCCAGTACGACTGGAACTACGCCGATCCGAAGCCAGGAGCCAGGTGCTTCCTCCTGGTCTCCCATGCAGGTGCAGGGCCCAAGCACTTGGGCCATCCTCCACTGCCCTCCTGGGCCACAGCAGAGAGCTGGCCTGGAAGAGGAGCAACCCGGATTAGAACCAGTGCCCATATGGGATGCTGGCACCACAAGCAGAGGATTAACCAAGTGAGCCATGGTGCTGGCCCCTTTTGCGCCTTTTTTAAAAGAATTAATTATACTAGAAACATTTCATTACATATCAGTCGAACTCAGCTTTTGTAAATACTTCTCAAAGAAAGGCTGGTAAGATGGAGATATATTAATTTCCAAATATCTTTTGGCAAGGAGGCCGAAAAACTAGCATTCTAGTACACAATAGGTGGAATAGAATTTCTTATACTTTTTTCAAAAAGTAATCTATAACTATATTAAAATATATTTGATCCTTTGACCCAGTATTTCCACATAGAAGAATACAGCATACTGAGAAAAAGCAATTCAAAAGTTTAATGAATATATTTTTTAGTGTCAGAATCTAAAAATTTGTTCCCAAAGAATAAATTGTTTTTTATTCACTTATACAATGAAATATCTGTAAACATTGACTAAGAGTAATGCACATGATTATGATGAGTGGTCCAAACACAACATGCTAAATTTTGTTCGTATGAGCAATGAACTATATTAAGGAAGTAGGAAGTTTCATACTACAAATTAACATTGGTGAGGTTTTTTGTTTGTTTGTTTGTTTGTTTTACAGGCAGAGTGGACAGTGAGAGAGAGACAGAGAGAAAGATCTTCCTTTGCCGTTGGTTCACCCTCCAATGGCCACCGTGGCCGGTGTACTGTGCTGATCCGAAGACAGGAGCCAGGTGCTTATCCTGGTCTCCCATGCGGGTGCAGGACCCAAGCACTTGGGCCATCCTCCACTGCACTCCTGGGCCACAGCAGGGAGCTGGCCTGGAAGAGGGGCAACCGGGACAGAATCCGGCGCCCTGACCAGGACTAGAACCCGGTGTGCCAGCGCCGCTAGGCAGAGGATTAGCCTATTGAGCCGCAGCGCCAGCCAACATTGGTGAGTTTTAATGGGATGAAGTATAAGTGATATTATTAACAGTCCTAATTATAATTAAATGTATTTTTTCTACTGTGGTGATATACTTATTTTGCAATTTTAATAATTATTTAAGCTTCAAAACATTGAAATTATGAAAGAGTAGATGGTATCAAACTTGCTCTCCCACCATAAACATTTAAAGAGAAAAAATACATAAGACAATGTTTTCAAGTATTGAAAGACAAGACTTGAGGGACCAACATTGTGGCATAGTATGTAAAGCCACTACCTGCAATGCCGGCATCCCATATGGGCCCTGGTTCAGGTCCTGGCTACTACACTTCCAATCCAGATCCCTGCTAATGACCTAGGAATAGCAGCAGAAGATGGCCTAAGTAATTGGGTCCCTGCCACCCACATGGGAGTCCCAGAAGAAACTCCAGGCTCCTAGCTTTGGCCTGGCCCAGCGCTAACTGTTGCTGCCATCTGGAGTGAAAACAGTGGATGGAATCAATCTCTCTCTCTCTCTCTCTCTCTCTCTCCAAATCTGACTTTCAAATAAATAAATAAATCTTTTTTAAAAAATACAAGGTTTCGGTAAATTCCAAGGAGTGGGATGGCTGGGTTGAATGGTAGGGTTATAGTCAGATTTCTGAGGAATCTCCAGACTGACTTCCATAGTGGCTTGACCAGTTTGCATTCCCACCAACAGTGGGTTAGTGTCCCTTTTTCCCCACATCCTCGCCACCATATGTGGTTGGTAGATTTCTGAATGTGAGCCATTCTAACCGGGGTGAGGTGAAACCTCATTGTGGTTTTGATTTGCATTTCCCTGATTGCTAGAGATCCTGAACATTTTTTCATGTGTCTGTTGGCCATTTGGATTTCCTCTTTTGAAAAATGTCTGTTGAGGTCCTTGTCCCATCTCTTGAATGAGTTATTCGATTTGTTGTTTTGGAGTTTCTTGATCTCTTTGTAGATTCTGGTTATTAATCCTTTGTCTGTTGCATAGTTTGCAAATATTTTTTATCATTCTGTCATTCGCCTCTTCACTTGCTCAAGTTGACTAGAGTTAGAAATGTGCCAGGGGATTCTAATTCAATCCCATCAAGATGGCATTGGTACATGTGATCAATTTCACTTCACAATTGATCACACTGATAGGTCTAAGAGTCAAAGGGATCACACAAACAAGACTAGTGTTGATAGAACACTGATAGAACAAAAAAGGGAGAGAACGATCCAACATGCGAAGCGGGATACACAGCAGACTCATAGAATGGCAGATGTCTTAAACAGCACTCTGGCCTCAGAATCAGCCCTTAAGGCATTCAGATCTGGCTGAAAAGCCCATGAGAGTATTTTAGGCATGGAAAGCCAAGACACTCTATCAAAAAAAAAAAAAAATGACCTAAATGAAAAGTCTCTGTGAGTGATATCCCAGTAGAAAGAACGGGCCATCAAAGAAGGAGGTACCTTTCTCTGAAGGGAGGAGTGAACTTCCACTTTGACTATTACCTTTTCTAAATAAGATAGAAGTCGGCGAACTCAAAAGGCTTCCTTAGCCTTGGCAACTCATGACAAGAGCCTAGGGAGATTACTGACACCATAAACAAGAGTGTCAACCACAGGAGTCACTGTGCACTTACTTACTCCTCATGTAGGATCTATGTCCTTAATGTGTTGTTCAATGTGAATTAATGTTATAACTAGTACTCAAACAGTATTTTTCACTTTGTGTTTCTATGTGGATGAAAACTATTGAAATCTTTACTAAATATATACTGAACTGATATTCTGTATGTGAAGATAATTGAAAATGAATCTTGATGTGAATGGAATGGGAGAGGGAGCAGGAGATGGGAGGGTTGCAGGTGGGAGGGAAGTTATGGAGGGGAAAAAGCCATTGTAATCCATAAGCTGTTTTGGAAATTTATGTTTGCTAAATAAAAGTTTAAAAAAACATAAAAAAATACAAGGCTTGAAGCAGTACAACTGTTGAAGGAAGTAGACTTAGAAAGTGACACCGACTTTTGCCAAAGTTTCCCTTGGCAGACAGAGATGATTCTCTTGCAGAGCATCTGGCTCTTCTTTTCTAACTAAAAAGCCACAGATTCAAATATGATTGGAAGGTGTGGCTGCAGTTATGGACAATGTGATGAAAGGAGGAGAAATTTGAGGAGTGAGTTTCAAATATTTCTGTGGGAGTTTTCTTAGCAAATTGGTCAAACCCTAATGTGTGCATATCCATGTTAAGAGTCCACAAAGCTTCACAGAGAATATTTACTGATAGGCCAGGAAATGAACTATAATACCACAGACTATGCAGTTGTTAGAATTTAACACCAGTCATAGTGAAGAGAATTCATTGAGTCCTCCAGGAAATTCATTGGAAGGTGATAAAACGAAAACTTAAAAATGAAAACAAAGCAATAACACAAGGGTCATTTCCTAGAAAGAAATCTAAAATAAAGACACTTTAAGAATAAAATAAAACCTGGAGAGGTCTCAATGGTGTCAGTAATTGATAGAACAAACTCAATAACCTATAAAAAGAACAACACAATGAAACACACTGCAATGTACTATTCATAAGTATTATTATAAAAACTAAATAATACAGGGGCCAGTATGATGGCATAGTAGGTAAAGCTACCAACTGTGATGCTGGCATTCCGTAAAGGCACCAGTTTGAGTTCCAGATAGTGTACTTTGATCCAGCTCCCTCATGATGGCCTAGGAAAAGCAATAGAAGATGGCTCAAGTGTTTGCTTTCCTGCCACCCATGTAAGAGACCTGGATGGGGATTCTGGCTCTTAGTTTAGGTCTGGCCCAGCCCTCGCCACTGTGGCTATCTGGGGAGTGAACCACTGATGGAAGATCTTCTCTTTCTGTCTCTCTCTCTCTCTGTATAACACTGCCTTTCAAATAAATCTCTAACACAAACACTTTTGCAAATAAGCTTATAAATTTGATCCATAATCAGGGAAAATACAGGGTCCAAAAGAAAACAAAGAACAACATAAGTATTCTGATTAGTAGATAATAGTATCCAATGACCAACTATAAATGGTGTTAATAAAAAAAAAACTCTTGAAAATATAGATAGATGTAATTAGTTAGCAAATAGCAGAAAACATAAAATCACAAGAAAAAATTTAGAAATCTTAGCATTGAAAATTATACTATTTGATGTGAATAAACTATTGAGGCAATTGTAGATTATAAATTGCAGAAAAATATCAGTGGACTTGAAAGCATAACAATAGAAATCATTTAATCTGAAAAACATAGAGAAACAAGGTATTTTTAATGAGCACACCCTTAGTTATATGTGATAGGGCAATATCAAGAGGGATAATGCATGCAGAAATAAAATCTATGAAATAGAAGAGAGATAGAATGGAAGAAAGCACATATGTGAATATTGCAAAATTTGTGAAAAGTAACCAACATACAAATACAAGACATTCAGTGAAACCCAAGTTAAAAAACAAGAGAGAAAGAAAAACTACAGCTTAGTGTATCATACAAAAGTTGTCGACACTGAAAAGGAAGAAAATGTTAGACTCAAGCAGAGAAACTGTACTCACACACATTCAAGAATCAATGATAATATGCATAACTGACAAATTTTCTTGTTATCAGAAAAACTCCATACAATAAATGGTCTAATTTTTTTGAAGTGCAGGTATTGAGAGAATATGTTCCTCAAGAATATCAATGCTGTAAAAGATAATGAAAGTCTGTGATAATATTCCAAATTGAAGGAAGATAAACCAGCTTGACAATTAAATGCAATATCTGACTTTTTGTTGGATTCTGTACTCAAAGTGAAAAACTGCTGGATATTATTGACAAAATCTCAATATAAGCAGATTGTATTATTGTATCAATGTCAAATTTACTGAAGTTTACTGGTTATATAAGAAACTATCATTAAGGAAACACACTGTGAAACAGTGTGTTTTAATTTAATGCCAAATGGCCTAGGAGCAAATACACAGCCATACACACCAAAAAACACACACAACCCAGCTACATTCATGCTCCTGCATAGTAGGAGGCCAAGACAAATAAAGAAATATGTTACACGCTGATCCTAGGTCAACCTGAATATAAGTTATACAACAGTTTTTAATTGTTTTTTCAATTTTTGTCATTTTTCTTTAAATAGTACTTAAAAATTTATGTAAAGCAAGGTAGAGAGATTCCGAGTCATCTTGCAACTAACTTCTTTTTTTTTTTTTTTTTTTGACAGGCAGAGTGGACAGTGAGAGAGAGAGACAGAGAGAAATGTCTTCCTTTATTTCCATTGGTTCAACCCCCAATGGCCGCTATGGCTGGCGCACTGCAGGAGCCAGGAGCCAGGTGCTTCTCCTGGTCTCCCATGTGGGTGCAGGGCCCAAGGACTTGGGCCATCCTCCACTGCCTTCCTGGGCCACAGCAGAGAGCTGGCCTGTAAGAGAAGCAACCGGGACAAGAACCCGGTGTGCCAGCGCTGCAGGCAGAGGATTAGCCTATTGAGCTATGGCGGCACCAGCCCTTGCAACTAACTTCTAAATGCCCTATGTATTTGGCTCTTTTAGTATTTCTCTCTCCCAAACAGTACCCTGTTCTATTTTTCAGACATCCTAAGCAAATACACATCCCTTTAGACCTGTTCTTCCTCCAATTTAGGATGCTCATCCATTAGATATTTACATATTTTGCTCCTGATTTCATAGAAGTTTATACTAAAATACTGTGGTATCATAGATTCATTTTCTTATTAGTCTTTCCTAAAGGCACCCTATTGCATCAGTTATGTCCCCTAATCTTCATTTATTTTCTTCAAAACAGCTACAGTAATGCTTACTTGATATATTACATATTTATTTGTTTGCTCCTATTGCCCCTTAGTAGTCTGTCCATCAATGAGAGCAGGGACTTTGTTTTATTCACTACTCTAGCCAAAGGATCCAAATAGTTCCTAGAGCAACACTATCAATACACATTTGGAGAAAGAAACAGTAAATTAATGTCTAAACATGAAATTCAAATAAGAAACGCGAATTTATGAAAGTCAAATAAACTGTCCTTAAAGCTATCCTAAACATGTTTCTAATTCATAAAGACCTTGAAAATTAGGAAGAAAGTGTTCCAAAAATCCTTACATTCAGTTACATTAAAATTAAAGTCTGTTCTTTTTCCTTATAAATACTGTCAACAAATAGCTTTAGTTGAAAATCTCAAAATCATATTCACTGATAAAAACAGAACATCCTTTTATTTCTTCTAATATTTGCTTTTTGAAAAGCTGAAAAAAAGAGACTTTAATACCTGCATTTGGAATATCTTAAAAGACTAATGCATACTACAATGATTATGAATACAGCAAATGTCATGAAAACAAGTCAAATATTGGAAAATATTACTTTAAGAAATGCAAACTACATAAAATATTTTTAAAAGTATAACACATTTACAAAAATTAAGTCCAATCATTATGAAGAGAAATAACCACCATATATCAACAACATGTAGATAAGAATTACACATGGTTATTCTATATACTTGAATTAAAATATTATACGTAGGTATTACACCAATCATAAATTGTATATATTGTATTCATACAGTGTGCTATTTTACAGATAACATTATAATTACTATAAAATATGTGTGTATGTGTATCATCTGTCCCTTCTGACTTGCACAGAAGAGAAACAATAGATGTAGTGTGGAAAGTTTTATTTAAATGTGTGGTTTTCTTTACCTTCACATTAATCTTTGCTTCTTAGATTGATGTAAGTGGAATGAAATGCTTTGTGATATTAGAGTTCATTTGCTTGTTGAAATGGAAACTCAGCATCTGTATGTAATTACTTAAAATACAGCTAGAATTTTCTACTTCAGCAACATGGAGCTAAATATATTTTAACGTATTTTTCTTTGTCATCTTATTATGAGTCTGATCAATACGAGAACCACAAAAGTGACAACTTCAGATGAGCTGGGCCTAAAATTCCAGGCTACTTCCTAATACTGGATTAAATGTAAGTTTATATTAATCAAAAGCAAAGTACAGAAAATCACTCTTGTAACTCAAAACTTTAGGATTACCAAAATGGATCACCTTAACAGCAAAAAAAGGGATTGGAAAGAGCAGAGAGGATTGGTTCTGCTGAATCATTTACATGAAAATATCTAGGAAGAACATCAGAAAAAGTTTTATTTTGTGGGTGTGTGCTCTTCTATCCAAGAGTATTTTCCCTGTCTTAACTCCTCGATTTTGCTCTCCTTTCCACTAGTCAGGTTTGCTCTCCTTTCCACTAGTCAGGTTATCATCTCTTCTGTTTCATCTGTGAGAATTAATCTGAATATGCTTTGGATTAAAAGCCTTTAGCATTCAAGAGATACATTCTATACTTGTTGGTACACTGACTAAGTAAATGTGCTATGCTGAGAAAATACTATTAGCTACATATATAAATTTCTTTGGAAGTACTCTACTTAAACTAGTTGGTAGGGGTGTTAGATATGTAGATATACAGCCTAGAAAAGGAAACAGAGTATTCAGGGAATTTTCAGTTGATCTGTGTGTGGAATCTCCAAAGCCTTCTTTTTCAATTAGTGACATGGTGTTATGGTGGTTTATCTTAGTTCTTAACAATAAAACAGTAGTATTCTGCTCATTATAATGGAGTATGGATCTGATCTAAATATGTCTTTATGATTAAAATATTACTTAGATATCAACCAAATCTCACACCCCTATCAATATTAAAATCTACAGGGTTTAATATATACATAATGTGATTCAGATAAGCACATGCATTTTCTTTGGTCTTCAACATAAATGGATTTTTGAAAACTTTTATTTAATAAATATAAATGTCATAGTTACAGCTTTTGGAATATAGCGGTTCTTCCTCCCATACCCACCCTCCCACCCCTACTCCCATTCCATTTCCTACACCCTCTCCTATATCATTCTACATTAAGATTCATTTTGAGTTATCTTATATACAGAATTATATAAAAATAATTAAGTAAAGATTTCAACAGTTTGCACCCACACAGACACACAAAATAGAAAGTACTGTTTGAAGACAAGTTTTACAGTTAATTATCATTGTACAACTCATTAAGGACAGAGGTCCTACATGGGGAACAAGTGTACAGTAACTCCTGTTGTTGATTTAACAATTGACACTCTTAATTATGACATCAGTGATCACCCAGGCCTCTCGTCATGAGCTGCCAAGGCTACAGAAGCCTTTTGAGTCCACAAACTTCGTCAGTAGTTAGAGCCTAAGTAAAGTGGAAATTCTCTCCTCCCTTCAGAAATAGGTGCCTCCTTTTTCGATGGCTCCTTTTTCCCACTGGGATCTCACTCACAGAGATCTTTCATGTAGGCCATTTTATGCTAAAGTGTCTTTGCTTTCCAGTATATGGAATGTTACTTTGTGCCATATACAATGTTACATTGTGGATGAGATTTACAGTCTTATCTTTATAAATCAAAAAACAGTTCCACAGATGGTATATGAAGCTGTTTGAAAAAGCATATGTTTGACCTGGAGTCATTTCCATCACACATATGGTCCATTCCTAGGTTAGTTCTCTGGTCTCTGTTCATTTGTCCAGCCAATGTACTACCATGCCTTAGCTGACATTAACACATACAGTACTGGTTGTCATAAAGGAGGAAATGCTGTTCCCTGCTTGTTAGCATGTAGTCCATGGTTACAATATGATTTACTAATTAAAATAAATATAAGAGACTTACATAAATATCTTATATCTCCTCTCTAGAAACCCCCTTAGAATGCTAGGTTAGTAGTAATGACAGTAAAGCAAAACAAAAAAAAAATCCAAACTTTTCCAAAATTTATGTGTCTGTGAAGGGGGAATACATTTTCAAACCACCTTGTCAAAATTATCTTTCATCTGGTCTGTGCTAGTTAGTAGTTTTCTAAATTTCACCCTCTCACACACATAGTTTTATATTATCCTTACTTTGTCTTCCTCATTTTGGGGGGAGCCATATTTTTATATTAGTCATTTATGTTATAAATTAAGATATATATAGCCTATGGTCTTTGAGTAAAGAAAACATCCCTGTATTCTTAAAAACATTTGGAGTCTTTTGTTTTTGCCAGTGCCTCTTTAACTTGTTTATGCATCACATTCAAGGTCCATTGTTCTCTATATTCCTATCTAATTATATGCATATGATAAAATAATACACATTTAAAATAAACCTAAATATGATTACATAATATTTTGTCTCAGCCATCATACCAGGAAAGATGTTGCTTCAAAGAATGCCATGGGAATGATTTTGAGCCTAATATATGGAGATCTCATGTATTTATATGGATTCTCCTTCTAAATCTCTCACACATTCTGTTCGTTGATATCCTGAATACTCTTATCTCCCAATGATTGCTAAAGGATGTGACAAAATTTGAATAATCCACTGCTGAGTATTTAGTACTTCATGATGTGAAGCTGTTATTCGGGAATAATTCCACTCAAGTAGTATTACAGAAGGGTGGTGAAATTACTTGATGCGTCTAGTGAGACTGTAGAAATAACTGAAATAAATATACAAGGTCCTGAAGCATTTTCTTCCTGCTCTGTACTTGAGTACTTATCCATGGAAAAGTATAAGAAGATTCTCCCACCAGTAAAATGTCCAAGCCCATAATTTAGTACATTCAAGACATTAATCTTTCCAGCTCTGCCTGTGTGGGTATATTTACTTTACTAATGGCACATCTTCTTTTAGTGCTGTATATTGTAATGATATAAAATGAGTGGTAACAGAGAACCTAGACTTTGATAGACAGCAATAGCAGTTTTCTCTCTGTCTCAGTAATGTGTGTGAAATCACATTTGGCATTATAGCTATATCTAAAAAAACACAGCTACTAAGTAAAGTATAAAATTCTATAGTGACTGTGAATCTATTCTCTAGGCATGCATATCTCAGAATTGGTTTCTAAAACCAACAACCCACTTAAGAGATGGGCCAAGGACCTCAATAGACATTTTTCAAAAGAGGAAATCCAAATGGCCAACAGGCACATGAAAAAATGTTCAAGGTCATTAGCAATCAGGGAAATGCAAATCAAAACCACAAAGAGGTTTCACCTCACCCCGGTTAGAATGGCTCACATGCAGAAATCTACCAACAACAGATGCTGGCGAGGATGTGGGGAAAAAGGGACACTAACCCACTGTTGGTGGGAATGCAAACTGGTCAAGCCACTATGGAAGTCAGTCTGGAGATTCCTCAGAAACCTGAAGATAACCCTACCGTTCGACCCTGCCATCCCACTCCTTGGAATTTACCCAAAGGAATTTAAATTGGCAAACAAAAAAGAGGTCTGCAGCCTAATGTTTATTGCAGCTCAATTCACAATAGCTAAGACCTGGAACCAACCTAAATGCCCATCAACGATAGACTGGATAAAGAAATTATGGGATATGTACTCTTTAGAATACTATACCGCAGTAAGAAACAACGAAATCCAGTCATTTGCAACAAAATGGAGGAATCTGGAACACATCATGCTGAGTGAAATAAGCCAGTCCCAAAGGGACAAATACCATATGTTCTCCCTGATCGGTGACGACTGACTGAACACCAAGAGGGAAACCTGTTGGAGTGAGGTGGACACTATGGGAAATGGTGGCTTGATCAGCATAGCCCTGACTGTTAATGAACAACTAAATACATTATCCCTCTTAGTAGTTTTTTTATCTGTTCTACTTAATATGACTGGTTTAGATCTGTAATTGATGCACAGTTATTCTTAAGTGTTGAAAAATTAACTGAAATGTGATCCCTGTCGAACATGGTGGTGGGAATGGGAGAGGGAAGAGATGTATAATTTGGGACATGCTCAGGCTGACTTGCCCCAAGTGGTGGAGTTGGAAGCATACCAGGGGATTCCAATTCAATCCCATCGAGGTGGCATGTACCAATGCCATCTCACTGTTCCAGGTGATCAGTTTCAGTTCACAGTTGGTCATGGTGAAGGGACTGGGAGTCAAAGGGAGCACATAGACAAGTCTAGTACCTGCTAACGCTAACTGATGGAGTAAATAAAGGGGAGAGTGATCCAACATGGGAAGTGAGAATCTCAGCAGACTCATAGAATGGCAGATGTCCTAAATAGCACTCTGGCCTCAGAATCAGCCCTAAAGGCATTCGGAGCTGGCTGAAAAGCCCATGAGAGTATTTCAGGCATGGAAAGCCAAGACACTCTGGCAAAAGATCTCTGTGAGTGAGATCCCAGTGGAAAGAACAGGCCATCAAAGAAGGAGGTACCTTTCTCTGAAGGGAGGAGAGAACCTCCACTTTGACTATGAGCTTGTCTAAACAAGATAAGAATCGGAGAACTCAGAGGGCTTCCATAGCCTTGGAAACTCATGACTGGAGCATAGGGAGATTACTGATGCCATAGACAGGAGTGTCAATTGGTAAAGTCAACAACAGGAGTCACTGTGCACTTACTCCTCATGTAGGATCTCTATCCTTAATGTGCTGTACATTGAGATTTAATGCTATAACGAGTACTCAAACAATATATTTCACTTTGTGTTTCTGTGGGGGTGCAAACTGTTGAAATCCTTACTTAATGCATACTAAACTGATCCTCTGTAAAAAAAAAAAAAAAAAAAAAAAAGAAATTATCAATTCCCAACTTGACTCTCACTGGGATTAAACATGGCAATAGGTCTGCTCTGATTTCATCATCATTTTAAAAAATCATCTATTATTTTTCACTTTATGTTTCTGTGTGGGAGCAAACTGTTGAAATCCATACTTAATGTATACTAAGCTGATCTTCTGTATATTAAGATAATCGAAAATGAATCTTGATGTGAATGGAAGGGGAGAGGGAGTGGGAAAGGGGAGGGTTGTGGGTGGGAGGGACGGTATGGGGGGAAAGCCATTGTAATCCATAAGTCGTACTTTGGAAATTTACATGCATTAAATAAAAGTTTAAAAAAAAAAAAAAAAAAAATTCTATAGTGACTGTGAATCTATTCTCTAGGCATGCATATCTCAGAATTGGTTTCTAATGGAAGTTTTATTTAAAAACATATTGAAGGAGTATTTCTTGTTTTCTACTTTATTAATGTATAAATGTGTTATGATTCTTTCTGAATGATCTATCACTTTGACTTAAATAACTGTTCGAAAATATTTTTCTGTCAATAAGTTGAGAGGCATTCTTTGCCCTGAGAATGTCAGAGATCAAGGTTTTCTGTTTTTATTTTTAATGACTGATCTTACCTATTCCTATAAGAATACAGAATTCTGTTAACACATTCTTATGGTTGTCATCTCAAGGTATTTTAAGACATAGTTAATGTAACTTTTATACCAGGGACAATAATACTAACAACCACATTAACTGGGCTTTCCTCCTTCAAAACTTACTTCAGTGGTGTAGCTTTTGTTCCTGCCATCTCCCCCAATAAAGATTCATGTGTTGGAGGCTTAGTTCCCAGCATAATAATATTTTGGGGGGGGGGGTATCTTTAAGAGTTAGGTTACGTTGTGAAGTTGTTATGTCATTGTGGGTTCTGCCTTCAGAAAGAAATATAAGTCTCCTGGAGTGAGTTGTCCTGAAATCAAGTTATTAAAAGCCTGAGCAAGACCTCAGAGTAGCTTTCTGTCGCTCCCCCTCTTCATGGAGGAACGACACCAAACCCTGCCTAGGCTTCATATCCGAGTCACGGCACCATTATGTCGCTCCCCCTCTTCGTGGAGGAACGACACAGGACCCTGCGCTGTCCTTTTGTCTGCTCGGCCCTCCCCGGGTTTGTTGCTGGTTCTTCCCGGGTTGGCTACCATCCCTTCCACCCCCGTGGAAGGGCAGTTCCCCCTGGCCACATTCCCCACTTCCGCAGGGGAGCGGCACACCGCCCGCCGGCTCTCTCGGGGGCTGCACAGGTGTTCCCCTTAGATGTTCCTCTTAGATGTTCCTGGTGCATGCCGTCTCTCTCCTCCTTTATAGTCCTCCTATAGCCAATCCTAACTTGGCTGCCCACACGCTGAGTACGCTGTTCTCCTCCAATCAGGAGCAGGTCCTGCTGTTTATTGGTTGAACTGGAGGCAGCTGTGTAAAAGCTGTTTTCTTCTCTCCCAGCGCCATATTGTGGGAGAGCAGATGCATAGAATAAGTCTTAATTCCAGTAACTTAGTCTAGTCCGAATTGCTCCCCACAGATCCCCCTTTCTTTTTATTTTTGGCATTGATACGCGCCTGTCTTCGGTGTCCCGCGGCACACACTCTGCTCTGCTTGCTAGAGTTGCCACAGGTTCTTACAAGTCCTATCAATCAGGCAAACCGAATCCGGGTCCTCTCTTCACCATGTTGTGAGGAGGTTTTTAGGCGCTGATGCGTGCCTGTGTTCGGTGACCTGCGGCTCACACTCCGGTCGAGCCGCCTGCTGGTGCTTACCGCCTTAATCAGGCAGACCGAATCCAAGCCTCCTAATTGCTGTATTGTGGGGAGGCCTTACTGATGTTAATTCGTGCCTGTCTTCGGTGACCTGCGGCGCATAAGCTGCTAGCCACTGCAGGTGCTCATCGCCTTACTAATCGGGCAGACCGAATCCAAGCCTTCTAATTGCGGTATTGTGGGGAGGCCTTTCTATTTCTCTATTTCTCTATCTCCGGGCATTCCTATTTCTCCCATTTTACTTCTATCTTCCAGCATTCCTATTTCTCTCATTTTACTTCTAAACTTCTGTTTCTCTTATCCCCGCGGGCCTCCCGTCGCCCGCCCCGAGGCTGCCTCTCGGCGGCTTTCCGGCTCTGAGCCGATTCAGCCCGCGCCTCTCTCATCTGCGCGGCTCGGCTTTGCGTGCACACTCCGCGGTCTCGCACTTAGCCCAGCGTTCCCTATCTACTTGAGCCCCGCGCGCTCTGCGCGCGGCAGCCTCCGCAAGTCACACAGCGTAGCTTACGTCTCCGCCATTAGCATTCAATCTAAGTTCCCCGGGCTAGCCTGGCGAATTCAACCCAGCTCACGTCTCCGCCCCACGATTTGGCTTCCCGTCCTTTGCTCCCCGGGCTAATCAGACAGATCCCAATCCGGCTTACGTTTCCGCTTCTGGTTTCAACTTTTCGCCCCCTATTCCCGGGCTAACTTGAGAATCCCAAAGTGGCTTTCGTCTCCGCCTCGGCCTGCCCCCCGCGGCTTCAATTTCCCTAACATTTTTCTCTACCCGGTATGTTTCCTTAAGTTTTCTTCCAACAATATTCCTCCCTCATTTCTCCTGGCTTCTCCCCACAGTCCGTATCCAAGTCTAAGTTTCTTATAGGTTTCACTTTCACTTTCAACCTGCAGTCCGTATCTGAGTCTAAGTTTCTTCTTGCTTTCACTTTAAATCCTAACTTCTTTCCCACAGTCCATATCCGAGTCTCTGCCTAGGCTTTCAATAGCTTCTTCTGGCACCTAGGCTCTTTGCTAGTCTCTCTCTCCGGTATTTTCCCACTTCTTCCTGTTTCTTCTCTCCTAGGTTTTCTATCCGTCCTAGGTTTCCTATCCGAGTCACGGCACCATTATGTCGCTCCCCCTCTTCGTGGAGGAACGACACAGGACCCTGCGCTGTCCTTTTGTCTGCTCGGCCCTCCCCGGGTTTGTTGCTGGTTCTTCCCGGGTTGGCTACCATCCCTTCCACCTCCGTGGAAGGGCAGTTCCCCCTGGCCACATTCCCCACTTCCGCAGGGGAGCGGCACACCGCCCGCCGGCTCTCTCGGGGGCTGCACAGGTGTTCCCCTTAGATGTTCCTCTTAGATGTTCCTGGTGCATGCCGTCTCTCTCCTCCTTTATAGTCCTCCTCCGCAAATCCTAACTCGGCTGCCCACACACTGAGTACGCTGTTCTCCTCCAATCAGGAGCAGGTCCTGCTGTTTATTGGTTGAACTGGAGGCAGCTGTGTAAAAGCTGTTTTCTTCTCTCCCAGCGCCATATTGTGGGAGAGCAGATGCATAGAATAAGTCTTAATTCCAGTAACTTAGTCTAGTCCGAATTGCTCCCCACAGCTTTCTGATTTTTGTTTCAAGATGTGATTTTTAATTCATGCACAGCTTTCCTCAGGTGTTTTGTTACAGCAATGAAAAACAGACTAAAACATTAACCTACCTCCAAATTAGTGTGATATGTTAGTAACAGGGGTATATGCAGACAGATAATGTATTTCATAGAATGGGAGTAGAAAAACCCATGTCCCCTGGGTAGAATAGATATGCAATATTATTCTTAGAGACACAGATATGGTAATAAGACCACAGCAATGGAAGTTTGCAAAAACCATGTTGGCAAATGAGACAAAGAATGAATGCTTGTGTTCAGCATAGGATTGAAACAATAGAGGACTAAGGTATGTAAAAGGCCATGGTAAGCAAGAAAATAAATTTTATTTTGACAGATTATATGTACAGATGACTCAGTGGTTTGAGGCTAAGGTTTAACTTGATGAAGCTGAGAGCCATCATGAAGGTTTGTGTGAAACTGCCCACCAGTGTGGGGCCTTGAAATAAAGTTCCCTAAAAGAGAATTTATGAAATTCAGAAACCTTAATTCACTATTGTATAAACTTTATTAGCTCAGGTTATTTTTGCCACACTTCATGGCAATATTCCAATATATCAAGGCTAGTGTCTAATATATACCTAGTTAAGTAAATAAAGAGTAGAAGTTGTGCCTTTTTCATGATGAAAGTGTACAAGAGACTTCACTTTTCATAAATTCAGAAACCTTATTTGCCTGCCTGTTGCTGAAACTTTGCCCATGAGTTTTCTCTCATTAAAATCTTTTGTTCCTTTCTCACTCAGGGTCCTAGAACAACTGAACTTACTTCATATTGTGCACTGGCATACAATTTGGCCTATTAGTGCTTATTTCAGTTTTAATCATTCTTCTGTATCTGTGCTTCTGGGGACTTGTCTAGACTTTACCATATGAAGATAGGGCTTGTGACTGCTGTGTTTACCACTGTGTCCACCATGTCCGGCATGGAATCCACCATGGAAAGGAAAACATCAATAATTAGTTAATTATCTTCATGAAAACATGTCAGTGGTATGCTGAGATAACAGGTTCTGGATGCATCAGTTTCTGATTCTTTGAGCTATTACATATACAGAAATTAAAGACTGGCAGAATTTTTAGTGAATAACTCCATTAAATAGCTTGTCTCAACTGCCAGATGTTTTAAAATTGCCTTAAGCAGGTGCTAGAGACAAAATTATAACATCTGGTGACTTAATTAGCTAAGTTTAACATCACTTAGCATCTGTGAACCTCAGTGTTATCCCTTGTAGGATTATGGGACTGATGAGAGGATCTGTGAAATTCCTTTCCATTTAAAAATCCTTTGATACTTTTGTGTCACCCAACTTTCTGTAGAGGATTAAATCTGCTCACCCATCCTCAAGTCCTTGCACAGTTCCACATGTCTGAAGCTAAGTGTAGGTGACATTAGAACCCTAAAATTATAAATTTGATATTTGAATAGAACATCTGAAAAATACAATGCAAAAATCTCTCCTGAAAAACAAACTGCAAACAAGGGTAATCCAGAGATCACTGAACACAAGAATAGTTACTGCTTCAGGCCTTTCGTATTTCAAAGACACATTTTAATTAAATAATTTATGTTACAGTGATGATTACACTTTTATCAACATCTTAACTCTGAATTCCAGCAAGATTGGTTTTAATTTTGCTAATATGTTTATTTCTAGCTCCTTTCCCTCCATTAGTTTTTCAAATATTTGAAAATGGTTATAAGATTGTAATAGTTTCTATCACATCTTCACTTATTTATTGGAATAAGTTTTCCATATTTTAATTTTTTCATATGAACATAGTTTGTAATAATTTTAATAGAATTTTTTACTTTGTAAATATTCCTCTAAAACTTGTTGTCTTTATTCAATTTTCATCCTAAGAAAATGTTATTAAAGGAAAAAGCAACTAGCCCACTTAGTTGTATTTCCTAAGGTCTTTTTTCAGTCTGTGTTTCTTCTGAATTCACATATATACATTTATTTTCATTTGGATACATACATTCAACAATTATTTTGTATTCTTCTCTCTTTTCTTAAAAAATTATTTTTGTTTTCATGATGAAAACTCTAAGCAAACTAGGTTTGGAAGGAACATTCCTCAATACAATCAAAGCAATCTATGAAAAACCCACAGCCAACATCCTACTGAATGGGGAAAAGCTGGAAGCATTTCCACTGAGATCTGGTACCAGACAGGGATGCCCACTCTCACCACTGCTATTCAATATAGTTCTGGAAGTTCTAGCCAGAGCTATTAGGCAAGAAAAAGAAATTAAAGGGATACAAATTGGGAAGGAAGAACTCAAACTACCCCTCTTTGCAGATGATATGATTCTTTATTTAGGGGACCCAAAGAACTCTACTAAGACAATATTGGAACTCATAGAAGAGTTTGGCAAAGTAGCAGGGTATAAAATCAATGCACAAAAATCAACAGCCTTTGTATACACAGGCAATACCACGGCTGAGGAAGAACTTATAAGATCAATCCCATTCACAATAGCTACAAAAACAATCAAATACCTTGGAATAAACTTAACCAAGGACGTTAAGGATCTCTATGATGAAAATTACAAAACCTTAAAGAAAGAAATAGAAGAGGATACCAAGAAATGGAAAAATCTTCCATGCTCATGGATTGGAAGAATCAATATCATCAAAATGTCCATTCTCCCAAAAGCAATTTATAGATTCAGTGCTATACCAATCAAGATACCAAAGACCTTCTTCTCAGATCTGGAAAAAATGATGCTGAAATTTATATGGAGGCACAAGAGACCTCGAATAGCTAAAGCAATCTTGTACAACAAAAACAAAGCCGGAGGCATCACAATACCAGATTTCAGGACATACTACAGGGCAGTTGTAATCAAAAAAATTATTTTTGTTTATTTGACATGCAGAGTTATAGAGAAATTGAGATACAGAGATGTCATTCATCCATTGGTTCACTCCCCAAGTAGCCACAACAGCCTAGGCTGGACCAGGCCAAAGCCCGGAACCACAAGCTTCATTTGGGTCTCCCACACTGGTGCAAAGGTCCAAGGACTTGGACCATCTTCTGCTGCTTTCCAGGAACATTACCAGAGAGCTGGATTGAAAGTAGAGCAGCTGGCACTCAAACCAGTGCCAATATAGGATGCCGGCATTGCAGGCAGTGGCGTAATCCATTATGCCACAATGCTGGCCCCCTATTCTCTTTTAATAAAATGATTTCTAAACATTGCCTAAACTTTTATAGCTATATTTTGTCACATAAGTCAGTCTTCATTTACTTATACTGTAAGTTATTTAGCCCTGTCTCTATAATTAGAACTCAGTTGTCAATATTACACTCTATTTTGCAATACATAAACAAATACATCTGTCTTTATAAACTTTTATTCATATATTGATTAATTAATTAAGGCTTCTTGTTTATAGTTGAAAACTTTGGCTCATGATTATATGTCTTTCAAAATGCATAGTGTCAGCTCATAAGATAACAATATAGACATTGAGTGAACTATATTATAAATTTAAGAATTTACTAATTCAATTGTGGAAGTGGTACCTCAACTATGCTCTTGTGGAAATAATTTGTAGAATAAAAGTATATTAAATTTGATCTTGTTGATTTCAGTCAATGTCATGGTGATCAATTTCAATTTGAAAAATTTACCAGAAAATATCTTTGGAGAATATTTTCCTGCAACTAACATTTATTCAGATTATGAGGTCTAGAGTTGTAGTATAAAGAAATATTTTCCTTCATAAAGCATACATTCTGATAGATATCTGATAGATAATGACATATTCTAGGGAAAATAAGGAAGAGGAAAAGTACTTTGAGAGCATTTCTCTAAAAAAATTAGAGAAAGTACCTTTTCCCTATACAAAGAAGTTATACAGACAACTAGTTTATCATGAAAGTTGAACGGGTAGGCATAGTCTATATACACTGCCTAATGGTGGAGCATAAGCCCTGACTATACATATTAAAAATTATGATGCTTTTAAAAGTCATTACTAGTCATTATTTACTCAAAAATTATAAATACACATCATGTACATGTTATTTATTTGAAAGGAAGAGCATCAGAGAACAAGGAAGTAACAGCAAAAGACACAAAGAGAATTGGTTCTCTTCTTTATAATCACAACCTGTAGAGCTGATGCATGCTGAAGCCAGGAGCCAGGAACTCAATCCTGGTCACCCACCTGGTTGGCAGGTACCCAGCCACTTGGGCCATCATCCACTGCCATCAAGGCACATTAGTTCAAAGTTGGATCTGAACCAGGACTTGAACTGACACACCAACATGGGATGCCAGCATCATAGTGTTGGCCTGAAGCTTATGTTTGAAAGAATTTTTAGAAAAGTGAAGTGAAGTGATCTTCATTGCAATTCAAACAATTACTTATACTGCATTTCAAAAAAATTATATATTTTTGAAATTTTATCTTAATTTACTTGAAATTCTACAGAATTTTGAAGGACAAGCTAAATGTATGCTACATGTATACTAAATATTCTACTATTTAACTTGATCCACTTTTCTTGAGATTATTTACTTGCAGAGAAATGTACATTTTATAAATTTGCTTTTATAAAATTTCTGGAAGCTACTTAAGGAATGAAGTTTGCTCATCAAATATTTGACAAGCAATTTAGAGAAAAACTGCCATTTTACAATATTTTCTTTTTGATTTAGTTAATGTTCAAGATACTTGATTTTTTTTTAATAGAGCTGTCGGTCCCAATATCTTGCAGGGTTTCTCCGATGTTCTCTAATAATTTGATGGTGTCGGGTCGTAGATTTAGGTCTTTAATCCACGTTGAGTGAATTTTTGTGTAAGGTGAAAGGTAGGGGTCTTGCTTCATGCTTTTGCACATGGAAATCCAGTTTTCCCAGCACCATTTATTGAATAGACTGTCCTTGCTCCAGGAATTGGTTCTAGATCCTTGATCAAATATAAGTTGGCTGTAGATGTTTGGATTGATTTCTGGTGTTTCTGTTCTGTTCCATTGGTCTATCCATCTGTTTCTGTACCAGTACCATGCTGTTTTGATTACAACTGCCCTGTAGTATGTCCTGAAATCTGGTATGGAGATGCCTCCGGCTTTGTTTTTGTTGTACAAGATTGCTTTAGCTATTCGAGGTCTCCTGCGTCTCCACATGAATTTCAGCATCATTTTTTCCAGAACAAGAAGAATGTTTTTGGTATTCTGATTGGTATTGCATTGAATCTATAAATTGCTTTTGGGAGAATGGACATTTTGATGATATTGATTCTTCCAATCCATGAGCATGGAAGATTTTTCCATTTCTTGGTATCCTCTTCTATTTCTTTCTTTAAGGTTTTGTAATTTTCATCATAGAGATCTTTAACGTCCTTGGTTAAGTTGATTCCAAGGTATTTGATTGTTTTTGTAGCTATTGTGAATGGGATTGATCTTAGCAGTTCTTTCTCAGCCATGTATTGCCTGTGTATACAAAATCTGTTGATTTTTGTGCATTGATTTTGTATCCTGCTAGTTTTCCAAACTCTTCTATGAGTTCCAATATTGTCTTAGTAGAGTTCTTTGGATCCCCTAAATAAAGAATCATATCATCTGCAAAGAGGGATAGTTTGAGTTCTTCCTTCCCAATTTGTATTCCTTTAATTTCTTTTTCTTTCCTGACGGCTCTGGCTAAAACTTCTAGAACTATGTTGAATAGCAGTGGTGAGAGTGGGCATCCCTGTCTGGTACCAGATCTCAGTGGAAATGCTTCCAACTTTTCCCCATTCAATAGGATGCTGGCCGTGGTTTTTTCATAAATTTCTTTGATTATATTGAGGAATGTTCCTTTTATACCCAATTTGCTTAGAGTTTTCATCATGAAAGGGTGTTGAATTTTATCGAATGCTTTCTCTGCATCAATTGAGATAATCATATGGTTTTTCTTCTGCAGTCTGTTAATGTGGTGTATCACATTGGTTGATTTACGAACATAAGATACTTGGTTATTTTCTTTCTTTTACAGTGTTTAGTGATGTCTTTAAATCTAGAATAGTAGACCAGTATTTCTCATATTATAATGTACATAAAAGACTACTGAGGGATCATGTTAAAATATGTAATCTCACTGAATAAGTCTGCAGTAATGAAGGCCTAATACTTTCATCTCTAATAAATTCTCATCTGATAGCAATGCTACAGTTCTCTGAACTGTATTTTGAATATCATGTATCTAAATAGATACATATATTTAAATATACATATCTAAATAGACTGGTGATAAAACTGCAAGTAATGAAAGTGAAAACGAATTTTGTACCGCTCATGTTTAAAAATAAAAAAAAAAAGATATTCCTTCTCAAATCTCTGCCAACTGCCAAAGTGGACATAAAGTCTAGTGTGTTAGAGAATAACTATTAAGTAATCAAATACTTTGCCTTCACCATGATATTTGGCCACTCGTCTTGCGATTTTATTGGTTTGTTGGCTCTTTTACAAACATTAACTTTCATGAAAACACAAGCTAAACTAAAAAGCAAAAAGGAAACAGTCTGTGTAACTCTATTGTAAATGTTCCTCCCACAAAAGTGTTTCCAACTGCAACAGATTGAATGTTTCATAACATTTTTCTTTTATGTAGGTGGAACATTTAGTTTCTATCGTTCTACTGTCTTCCCTGAAATATTTTCAGATTTCAGATTAAATATCAGTTAGATATTATAGGTCAAAACAACTAAGATATTGGGGTGGCCATTTGATATAGTGGGTAAGAAGCTACTTAGGGTGCTCACATCTAAATCACAGAGCCTGGGTTTGACTCATGCTTTGCTGTCCATTCTATCTTCTTACTAATATGCATCCTGAGTAGCAACAGATGATAACTCAATTATTTTAGTTCTAGGGATTAATGTAGAGACCAAGATTGTGTTCTTGGTTCTTGGCTTGAGCCTGGCATAGACCTAGCTTTTGGGGACATTTGGCAAATAAATCAGCAGGTGGAAGTTCAGCTCTATTCCTCCTTTTTTTCTCTCTCTCATTCTCTCACTTTTCCTTTCACTTTTCTGTCTCTCTGCCTTTCATATATTCAATAAAGCTAAAAATTTTAAGAAAAATATTTAGCATAAATTTAAATGATTGATTGATTTTTACATATTCTTAAATTGTTATTACTCTAACTTTTGAAAGACTAATGATCTAATTTCAAAGCAGATAGTATTATTAGAGTAGAACAGCCCTGAGCTAAGGTAAACTGATTCTTTTATAATAGACAATATGCATACTTTCCCTTTGCCCTGGGTGAGGCTCACAACTCTAATTTTCAAAGTACTTAACTACAAAAATATTCTTGAAATGGTATTTCAGAATAAAGATGACCAATGCTACTGTTCTAACACATGCAAAATCTGAAAGATCCATAACTAATTATTTCCTAACATTATCCACCCTTAATTTCTATAACATACTGGCTTTTATAAAAATTTTTCATTATTATACTGTATAACTGACCAAATTAATCTTATGACAATGAGATAAAATCTGTTTAATTTTTGTCATATGGAATTTAATTGAGGTCACTATCAATAGGATGCCAAACCAAAGGAAGATGCCAACACGCAGAATTGTTATTAACCATGCCTTTTATGGTCCCAGACTTAATCAGTTGGGCAAGATCTCTAAATAGCATGACCTTTGAAAATGTGGGATTTATCCTCTTTAAATTTCTGTGTTGTAATTTCTACTAAGCCTGAGACTTTAATCCAGGTACAACAAGACGGCTTAGTGATCACATAGTTTCTACCTTGGTTCTCAAATAGGAAATCTAAGGCAACTTCATCATTTATAACCACCACGGCCAGTAATTTGAGAATGGCTTGATTGCTTTACAAATTTGAAATGATGTTATTTTAAACATTAGGAGGTATAATACAGTAGGATGGAAGTCATCCTTTTATTTTTGCTTAGAACATAAGTTAATGACCAACTTCCATACCAGAAGCAGAATCACTGGAATACAAGCCTTCAGTTTGATCCATATTTGAGCTCCCATTCAGTTTCAAAGCCTGTCTGATCCTTCTCCAGGGAGAACTGTCTGAGGCTGTTCACTGTATACTATCCTGTTTGACCACACCAGGTGGTATTCTTCTGCCTCAAGGGATAGTCAGAGGGAGAAAAAATAAATGGGTAGAAAAGATACACAGATATTTTGGCAGATATTTTGAATGGAATGTAAAGGAACTGGGGCAATTCCTTGCTATTTTTGACAAACTCAACTCTACATCTATGGGTATGGGCAATCAAGTATGGTCAGAGTTTTCTGAAGGGGGTGGTATAGACAGCAATCATTTAAATTTAAAACCATGGCAGTGTTTGCTAGAGATGCATCTGCATATCTTCCTTTCCAATGAAAACTCTGAGGGAAGTTTAGAAACACAGAAATCATTAATATACTTCCTTACCAAGTGGAGGTGAAGTTGCATTCCCTCTGTGTGTCTAGATTATTGCTGTCCCTCAACTACCAAAAGAATCATGCTGTTAGCCATCACTTCACCTTTTCACCAATCATCCTACACTCACATCTGGATGTTTCACACACAGAGTCACGTATAGAATATTTTTATAACACTTCTAGGGATTTATATCACTCACTGTTATCTGTGTGGGTCACAGTAGGAGATATTGACAAGGAGTAAATTTAACCAAACAGTAATTAGCTTTCTGATCAAGAATGATGTCAGTCAAACAAGAAAATCTACATGGCTGAACCAGAACATATTTTAGTCTACTGACTTCTTTTTATACCAGATCGAATTCAGGAGGCCTAATAATCAGGTTATCCTGGGATATTAGGGAGCAAAAGCAACCTCATGTTATGATCTGTGAATAATTTTAACTACCCAAAGTTGGTCTATGTGACCCACTATCTCTGTTGTCTTGGTCATTATCCAAGAAGCCAAGAAGTAGTCAGTATGAGGTGATCCCATTCTTAAGTGATTTGCAATAAAGGATACACTATCATCTATTTGAAAATGTTCCATGCAGTCAAGGACACAACATGAATTAGTTTCGAGCATCAAAATATTGGGGTGAAAATCAATTGATTGGTCAACAGTGGTGAAGTACTACCAATACCCCTGAGAGAAGGTCAGGGATTCCATGTAGTCAATTTACATTCAGTGTAGCACAATTTGCTTGTGTCACATGGTCTTCCTCACCGTGAAATGAGTCATTTTTAGCAAGAGTCACACATCTGGCATGAGGTGATAGCCTCTGTGTCAGAAACAAAGTTGTTTATTTTGTGTTCAGTGTGTAATGGTGGATGTTTTCCCATCTATAGTACAATAATGTATCTAGTTCCCAGTGGTAGATACTTTGAGTGGCACAGGCTTGGTCAGCAGCTTGATACCAGTGGGTCTCTATTTCAATTAAATATATTGTTCAATTAATATTCACAACATTTCCTAGCTTATAACTTCACTTTTTAACTCATAAATTTGTAGTTTTCTAAATAAAATGGCAAATATCTAGGCCACTGAAAACAGACAAAGGGTATTGATTGAAAATTGTTTATCGGGCCGAAGCCGTGGCTCACTTGGTTAATCCTCCACCTGGGACACCGGCATCCCATATGGGTACAGGGTTCTAGTTCCAGTTACTCCTCTTCCAGTCCAGCTCTCTGCTGTGGCCTGGGAAGGCAGCGGAGGATGGCCCAAGTGCTTGGGCCCCTGCACCCACATGGGAGACCAGGAAGAAGCACCTGGCTCCTGGCTTCAGTTCGGCACAGCACTGGTCGTAGCGGCTATTTGGGGGTGAACCAACGGAAGGAAGACCTTTCTCTCTGTCTCTCTCTCTCTCACTGTTTAACTCTGCCTGTCAAATTAGAAAAAAATTGTTCATCAAAGGGAGTACTGGCCAGAGTAAAGAGAATTTTTCTGAGTTCCCTTGAATGGAGACACTGTATTTATTTTCAGTTTGGAATATCTAGTGCTAAAGATGAAAAGCAATATCCAATGAACACTTACCATTGGAGTTTTAAAGAGCTGGATTGTTAGTTATCCAGGCCAGTGCTTTTATGGGAAACTTTATGAATTATAAGCCCAGTTGAGCTATTGCTTTGCTTTAGTTAGTAGATATACTTTTCCAAAAAAAAAAAAAAGGGGGTCTCAGCCATCTTTTCACATAAAACCAAAATTATGCTATGGATAGCTTTGGTCTTGATTATACCATTTCCATTTAACAAATGAGATTAATGGAAACTTCTCACTTTGTTTGTTTTTGAGTCTGTACTGTCCTATCCTATTATTGCAATATCAGGTAGGAAAGCTGCAAGTCTTCAAGGAATCAAGTCTTTAGCTTCTGCAAGAGCTTAGCAGCAATCAAATGTGTGCTTTGCAGAAGTATTACAGCTGGCAGCCACATCAGGTAGGAGATAAATCCGAAGCCTAAAGGTTATTTCCAGCTGGATTCTGTGTCCCTTTGCCAGAGGCAAACTTGTAACTATACAAACTTGTAACTTCAAAGGTTCTTATACCATCCTAGGTTATTGTGGAAGAGCTTAATGTTTAACTTGACAGATCACCTAAAGAAGATAGCCCTTCTAAGGGGGGGTGGGGTTCTTCTCATCAGTTCAAAGCCAGAATAAAACAAAAAGCCAACTCATCCTTAAATAAGAGGAAATTTCCTCTTGTTTGTCTCTTTTGAGCTGGAACACCAGATTTTATTGACTCAGGCCTCAAACTGGAACAGTGACTCTTCCTGGGTCTTGATCCTGCTGGTCTGTGGACTAGAGGTACACCATTAATTCTTTTCAGTCTTAGATTTTTAGACACACTGGAAGAATGCACTTGAGTGTCCAGAGTCTCCAGCTTGCCAGCTGAAGATCTCGGAAATACCTTCTCTCTCTCTCCATTTGTGTGTGCATATACGGAGAAAAGATCATATGAACACACAATAAGAAGATGGTCATTTGAAGAATAGGAAGAAGGCCCTCACCAGAAACCAAACTCTGCAGGAACCTTAATTTGGACTTCCCAGTTTCCAGAACTAGGAGTAAATTAACTTCTATTGTAAAATCATGCCGTCTATGAGGTTTAATTAAGGTTAGCTAAGCAGACTAATAAATTCCCTATATATTTTGTTGTAGTAAAAGCGGAAGTCATTGTAAATTGAACCAGCCAAAAGACCTGCAGTTCCTTCCCTATAGTGAACCCTGCCCAAATTCTGTTAGCTGAATCCAGGTTCCCTCTCCCCACAAATGCCTGGGTACAATAGTGAGTTGTCTGCCTGAATCTAACAGAGCCATAAAGCATTGACCCTTTATTTCTTTTGAGTTTCTTGCAATATTCAAAAATAATTAATGGGTAAAATCTTTATTTTTGAGTATAATTTATTAAAACTTTTGTTAGTGAAATGGCGCAGTCTTATCTGTGGTGCCTTCTAAGCCCTGGACACCATCTTAGGCTCTGGTCCCAGTGCCATCTTAAATGGTAAGCTTCAGTCTTAAGCCCAGACTGGCTCAGGTGACCAAAGTGCCCAACCACAAGTGGCAGCTCCACTCCCACTTTAATGGGATTTGTTGCTCCCACTTCCCTACACCCTGCAAGGGTATAACAGGACCTGCTTCCCACACATGTACTCTCTCTGTCTCTCTAGACATCTCTCTCTCTCAACCCCCTGTGTTTCTTCTTCACCCTCTTCCTCCTGCCTGCTGATTTTTCCATCAATAAACCCGTTCCCTTAACTGCACGTGTTTGGTGTCTTTTGCAGTGGCCTTACAACTTTGAAGTCTCCAGAACAGTCCTTTCAGTCACAAATTTGTTTTTAAAATGTAAAAGGGTCTCAGGGCAAAGATAAATCACTGAGTACTGTCAGGGAAAAACATTTTGAAGTTAAAATGAAACTAAATTTTAAGATTCCAGAAAATGTTATGATTGTCTGAGAAATATAATGGCTAACACAGATATCCTATCAGGTAAAATATATGGATATTCAGTTTTCTTTATTTTTTCCTTTTCTTTTTAAACCAGTAGCAGTTACATAGACAGCCAGATATAGAGAAGGGTTTATCTCAACAGTTTTTAAGTTTGAGTTTTTGTATTAAGACTTGAACCCCAATATACTTCATAGAACAACCTGACATTTTTAAAAGCATGTGATTGGGGAGTGGACTGCCAGTTTGGAATGAAAGTGTCAGAAAAGTGAAAAGTGAAAAGAAGCTTGTGGACATGCAAATTTAGAGCCAGAAAATAGTCCGAGAAGAATATTTTCTATTCAGATATAAAGGAATTATTTTATTCAAGGAGTTAGACTTGAGCAACCTCATCTTCATGATAATCTGATTGCAAAGTCAAGACTGTGGACCTCTCTTTTGCAAACTAATGATATAGTCAAGGAGACTTTTGTTGAAACATATAAGAAAGTAAGTACAATTTGCATTTGGAAGCAGAATAAATGATTTGGAGCCAGATGGTTGACTGAGACAATATTTTTAAATAACAGCAAATTGTATGACTCTACTCTTATCGAGAAACGGACTTTAAGTCTCCTACATAGAATCTGTGCGGGCTGGCTACTCACTATAAATAACACAATGTGGAGCAGATAGTACTGCATGATTTCTGAAGCTACAACACACGACAATGCAGCTTCTACCTTGTTGATGGGGCTTTTGTGATTTTATCACCTGATTTGCCATTGGAAAGTTTTAGAGCTTGGGATTGCAGGTCCCAGCCAACTTATAGTTGACAGCTAATACCAGTGGTCAGCCCAGTGAATGAGACATCTATCTTATTCAGACCTTCACATGGCAGTATATCCAGCCACCACCTGACTGCAACTGCATGAGAGAACACGAGAGAAATCTGCTTGTTCCCCAAGTTCCTGAACTCCAAAACCAATAAATCAAATAATTTTTAGGTTACTAAGTTTTAAAACATATTTTTATACAGCATTACTCACTGAGGCAAGATATACAGCTCAGAGAGGTAGAAAACTCTCATTATTCACAGAAAACATGCTAAAGAAAATTAAAAATGTCTAAACTGAAACTATTATAATTAATAACCATTTAAATGAAAGCAGTATGCAGGATCAATTAATAAATGTTGTAGGAATGAGGGAGGTTAGGGTGGGAAGCATCATTGTGCTCTTAAAACTGTATATATGAAATACATGAAATTTGTTCCCTTTTTATAAATATAAAAATTTAAAAGAAAATCAAAGTTTAAACATGCTGTTGGGACAGGCATTTGACATAGTAGCTAAGATAGTGTTTGGAATCCACTTCTGATTTCAGTTTTCTGTTGAAGTGTAGTCTTGGAGGCAGCATGTGATGTGATGGCTCAAATCGTTCTGTCCCTGCCATTCACATGGGAAACCTATGTATGGAGTTCTGAGCTCCTGGCTTCAACCTGGGCTGGGCTTAGGCTGTTTAGAGTACTTAAGAATGAATCAGTGAATGAAATCTCCCTCGCCCTCTGCCTTCAAATAACAACAACAACAAAAAAAAAACTTAAATTTTTAAAATATATAATTTATTTTAGTACTAAAAAGTTATTTATATACATAAGAACATATACAATAAAATTGTCTAACTCTTCTGTTTAAAAACTTATAAAGCATTGATAAGATACATTTTAAAAGAGCTAATAAATGGTTGGGTATATCAGGTTCTTAGAAAATCAAGTTTAATAAAAAAGTTATTTTTTTTCTAAATTGGTGTGCATGTCCAATGAATTCTTTAATAAAATTCCATTTGGCAAAATCTTAGAAGAAGGATGTTATACATTTACAAGGGATGTAAATAATAAGCATAAATTTCCTCTTTTAACAAAAGAGTACAAAACTTTTGACAAGTGTTAAGTGGTTTACTGATGTAATATTTATTTTGTGAACATGGAGAGGTATTAGATCTGGGAGTCAGGGTTTGGTAAAAGTGATAAATTTCATCAGCTGTCAACTGATGATATGAATTCTAGCTTAAAATCTTGGAAGTGCCAAGACTTATAAGCCCCCTGGAGGATGATGACTAAAATATTTAACACAAGTTCCAGCTTTTGCTTCCTCTACATTTCTTTTAGTATTTAGCATATCATTAGAATGATATTCAATTCTAATCATCCAGACATTTAAATATCTTAAACATTCTGCTGTAAGAAAGGGATTTTTCACTTCGAAATAAAACATAAGCCCAAAAGTGTTTCAATTTTCTTTTCAAAGTTATTCATTCAAAGAAAAATTATATATTTGAATTTTAAAACCAGAGGCGTTGTAGTAAGACTTAGTTTGTTTCTCTCTTTTTCAGGTTTCTCATGAGTAACTCTGTGTCCTCAAGTCTGTATTGATTCACTTGGATATTGTGGGTAATAAAACATAGTAAGAGGAATTGTTAGAGGAACAATTCATATAATAGATACAGTGGATTCATATTTTCAAGATATTAACCTAGATTGCTCAGTGTTTTTTTTTTCCTTTTCTCAGTGTATTCCCTCTTTTCTCATTCATTCCTTCATTCAAATAATTTGTATTCTCTTTAAGGCTACTAGGGATAGGGGACAGAATACATGTGGAAAATATAAAAAACTGGGAATTTTTATCTCAAGTAAAAATAACAAGAAAAAAAATAGGGTGAGTATCCCATCCACTGCAAAATCTGAGGGAAGCATGAATAGAAGAAATAAATTTAGTTACTGTTGTTACAATGGAATCCTGGCAGAACAAAAGTTATGTTCCACTCATACCTGTGACTGTGGAATGAAATTCTTACTTCATACTTAGTTAAGGCATATAGTAGTGAAAGTATGAACAAATACATAAGGAAAGAATAGTAACAACTACATGTAATTTGATCCATTTGTTCAAAGATCATTTTAGAAAGTGAATTTATGGGGTCTTAAGTATTAAGAAAAATATTAGGGTCAAACTGCATTACATATCTAGAATATAATTATCTTGAGTTTTTTTTTTTTGAATGCTATTTGCAAATGCAATGTATTTCTATGCTGAGAATCTTTGCTGAAAAATAGAGAACATTGAAGTACAAAAGGCTAAGTTGCAAAATGGGAGTGATGTAGTACAGCTTTTCAGAAAGGAAAACACTTTAACATCTCTCAATAAAAAAGGTTGCAGCCAAGGCATTAAGTATTAGACGTTCCAAAGATTGGATGTCACTTCAAAAAGGAAAATAAAATTTGAGTGGGAGGAAAACTATCCTGTACTCTGACACACATCACTGACTATTTCAGAAAAGCATCCATGCTGACACCAAAAAAAAGAGCATACTTTGGCTGATAGATCCTGATGTGCACTGAATACTGGATATGGTAACAATGCTAACTATTTATGTGAAAAGTACACACACACACACGCACATATATACAATTTTAGATATGCAACATATACATTTTACTGAGAATACTAAGTGCCATTATATTCTTGAAATAGTTTAAACTTTTTAATTCTATCAATTATTATTTGCAGACACTGATCTAATTAAAAAGGAGAGAATGATCCTTCATGGGAAGCAGGATATGCAGCAGACTTATAGAATGGCAAATGCCCTAAACAGCACTCTGGCCTCAGAATCAGCCCTTAAGGCATTCGGATCTGTCTAAAAAGCCCATAAGAGTTTCGCAGGCATAGGAAGCCAAGACACTCTGGCCAAAAAACAAAAAAAAAAAACAAAAAAACAAAAAAAAAAAAAAAGAAAAGAAAAAAGAAAAAAATGACCCGGCGGAAAGAACAGGCCATCAAAGAAGGTAGTACATTTCTCTGAAGGGAAGAGAGAACTTTCAATTTGAATATGGCCTTGTCTAAACAAGATCAGAATTGGTGAACTCAAGAGGCTTCCATAGCCTTGGCAGCTCATGACAAGAGCCTTGGGTGATTACTGACGTCAAAAATAAGCGTGTCAATTGTTAAATCAGCAATGGAAGTCACTGTGCACCTGCTCCCATGTAGGACCTCTGTCTTTAATGTGTTGTACTATGTGAATTAATGGTAAAACTACTACCCAAACTATACTGTATACTTTGTATGTCTTTGTGGGTCCAGTCTGTTGAAATCTTTACTTGGTATATACTAAGTTGATCTTCTGTATATAAAGATAATTGAAAATGAATCTTGATGAAGAATGGGATGGGAGAGGGAGTGGGAGATGGGATGGTTATGGGGGGGGGGGGAGTTAAAGTCCAATTATCAGTGTAGTTAAGTTAAACTTTAATGATAATGCTATTTCTTGTGTAGATTTGAGTTATGGTCTAATGTCATTTTCTCTTCTTTTTTTTAGATTTATTTATTTATTTATTTGAAAGTCATAGCTACATTGAGAGAAGGAGAGAGAGAGAGAGAGAGAGAGAGTCTTTCATCTACTGGTTCACTCCCCAATTGGCCTCAGTGGCCGAAGCTGTGCCTATCTGAAGCCAGGAGCCAGGAGTTTCTTCCAGGTCTCCCACGCAGGTGCAAAGGCTCAAGGGCTTGGTTTTTCTAGGTGTATATATCCTTTAGTTACCTTACTTAAATGTGTTAACCCACTATCAACTTTATAGTTTTTAATGAGATTCGATCACCTTTCTTTCTGAAGTAAACATGTCTCATACTATTTTAAGACTTTACTAATTTTCAGAGTTCTGGAAAAAATCGATTTTGATAATTTTTACCACTGTTCTTGGTGCTTTTACTTATGGTGCTTTTACTTATGATACTTTAAGTTGGTTTACTACTTTGGATTTTTATTTGCCTGTCTTAAAGACAAGTTCCTCACACATTTATTAGTGATACATATTTCTATACATTTTCTCTTATTAATATCATGAGTTGAACACAAGCATTCACATGGGGAGACTTATAAACTAACTTTTCATATTAATAACTGATGTGATTAATATAATAAAAACTACAGTAAAATTCCTAAACTTGCAAATGAATATAGTTTTCTTTGGATACATCACATTTTCTTCAATATGTTTCTGACAATGTGGGAGACGGAGTCAACAAAAAAGGCAGAATCCTACTTTAAAAAAGGTTTAGATGAACATTTAGGAAGAGATTACATTGCATGTGACTCTCAGGAGACATTCATGGGTCAAAATCTAATTTATCCCAGTGACATCAACAGGACTTGTGACATAGATGAATTATTTTAAAATGGATAATAATACAATGAAGCAATAAATTGGCCTTGTGAATTGTTGCTCTTCTGAAAAAATGTTGGATAGAGTGCTTAAAAGCAGAAACAAAACATAATTTATCCATCTCATTTATACCATTATAAAATAACAGAAAAGTAAATTAGATTAAAATTATTGATAATTTGTTTGAATATTTGATTCCATATTTAATATATATACATATGGCATGTGTGGATCATTAGGCATAATTATTTTTAACTTATTATGATTTTCGAAGAAATACTTGAATTGTCTAAAGAGCTGAATTTTTTTAAAAAAATGTATCTGTAATTGCCAAAAAATGTCAGCGTAACTGAATGCTTTTTATTGAAAAAGGAACAGATTATTCAAAATATGTGTTAAGAGATGCTATATGAAAATAATATAGTAAAACTGTAGGACAGTGAATATTTGGCATGAAATGGGAGAAATGTCTCACCCTTTACTGTGCCCTATTTTAGGTACCAAGGATACAAAAGAGAGCTGAAAAGGACAAGGAAGGCAGTGCTCTGAGCTGGGTGGGGCATGTCCAAGTTGTGTCAGGTAAAATTAAATGTAATCATATCTCTGAGAACTCTCCTTTCTGACATCCCCACCTGTCCCTGCAATAGGTAATAGAAGTAGGAAAATTCCCACACTTAATTTTTTCCAGTCATTGTAGTAAGGGAGTAATAGAGTTCATACTTTTATTTATTTTTGTCCATTCAAAACAGGAAGAGATATTCTTGCAGACAGGAGTTTATAGCTATTATTTAGAAAAATCTCTTATGCTGAGTTGGAGGGTATATGACTCTCCCAAGACAACTTCAACAAAAGGCCAGAACAGATAGAGTGTAGAGAGGTAGAGGTAGAGGTAGGGGTAGAGGTAGGGGTAGGGGTTGGGGTAGGGATAGGGGTAGGTGTAAGGGTAGAGACAGGGGTAGCGGTAGGGGTAGGAATAGGGATAGGGATGTGGGTAGGGGTAGGGATAGAGGTAGAAGTAGAGGGGGAGAGAGAAAGAGAAAGCGTTATCTGATAGTAAATCAGACCTTGTGGGAAATATCAGGTGATCTTAAAAAGAAATTGGTTTTAATATTGAGAATATAGGGAAAATACTGATGGTTTAAACTGGTTGTGGCATGAGCAGATTTGCATTTTAAAAAGATGCCAGTGGATGCAGGGGGGATTTTCATTTAATGGTATATGTTGTCAACAGAGCTGAGGGAAATGTGGTCAAACAGAACAAATGTTTGACATGACTAAATACAGAAAAGTATTTGAAAAAAAAAATATATAGAAAAGTTCTTTAGACTCAAGATGCATACAGTAAATTGGATATATCAATATATTATATAATATCTCAGATATAATAGAATTTAATGGTCTTTTTTTTTTACCAGGATAGAAACTACTGAGTAACAGGCTGGCAGCACTGCAGCCTCACAGCAAAAATGAAGAGATTTTCTTCCAGTCATCAGGGAAAACAGCCATTTTTAAGATCAAAATTTAGCATTAAAATAAATAAATTAGAAATTATAGACATTTACAGGGGTATCAAAGTTGTAATTTATGTAGAGGAGCACCTAGGTAAGAATTTAGCTAAAAAAGGAAAAACAATCTGTTTACAGAAAAGAACATGAAGAGTTAATAGATTGCCCTTTCATGCTTTGCTCCTCGACAAGTTGTTCAGTATCCACAATATGCAAAATATGAGTGAAAAACAGTAATAGATTATGCATGTCTCTTACCTTATAAAGCTTACTGTCCTCATAAGCATGTATAGGAATAATTCATCATTTTTAATAATCCAAGTCACTAACTCATTGATTATCAGTTCTTCACTTATGGTAATGAAGAGACAGAGAGATGTAGAGAATATATGGTATTTTAAGTAAATTTAAGGATGAATTTAAACTAAATTAGTTGCATTATTACAGGTCTTTACTACTGAGTTTGTTCTAAACTACACAATTAAAATTACTTAATTTTAATGGCTACACAACTAAAATAATTTCTATGATTTTTAAAAATTTATTTTGAAAAGAGTCAGGAGAGAGAGAGAGATCGTCCATCTGCTGGTTCACTTCCCAAATCCTGCAATACCCATTGTTTGATCAGGGAAAAAGCAGGAGCCTTAAACTCAGTCTGGGGCTGTTATATGGATGGTCCTAAGAACTGGAGCCATCACTAGCTTCCTTCTAGTACTCTCACTACCATGGAACAGGAATTGGAAAGAGAGGCAGGACTTGCGCCTACTCTCTCCAATAGCGGATATGGGTGTCCCAACAGGCATCTTGACTACTGTGACAAACACCCAATTTTGCAATTAATTCCTGAGTCAGAGAGGTGTGATTATTAGATGTGGAGTTTCCTTTTGTTTCCTCTAGTTTATTCTTTTTAAAACAAAATATGGGATAAAACAATAAACTCACTCTTCATTAGGAGAATAAAGATCTTATATGTAGTCTCTTAAAGTGAAAGAAATCTCTAAATCTGTAATGACTTTGGGATTTCCATCTTTTTAGCAATGAGTTAATTATCCATTATATAAAAAGTATTTTAAATTACTTAAAGAATGTGACATCCAAAAATACTTCCATTATGAAAAGTATTTGGGCAATGTTGAGAGCATTAATTTAGATAAACTAATACAGTGTTTCAATTTTTGATCTCTATGCTAAAGATCTGTCAGAAAATTATGAGGTAAAAATGCATTAGTTTCAGTGACTGTATTTCTCCATGGTCTAAACATTGCCCTGATTCATTTGATAGTTTTCATGTCAAAAATTAAAACACAATTTTGTACCTTCTTCCAAGAATGTTAATGGATTTTAAAATATGTACAAAAAATAATTCAAGCACTTTCTACTCCTTAAGAGACATTTGATGTCTAATCAGCACTCATTATGTTAAAATTACACAGTTAAAATTTTCACAGAAGACATAAAATATAATTTATGCTTTTTATCTTCCTTCATATTGTTTCCATTTTATTTAAGACAAAAAAATTCCTCAACAATGTGGGTAGCTAGATTCAAGGTAAATGGGATTTCTGTATTGTTTCATATTTTGTGCTATAAATTTAAAACTATTATGAAATTAAAAGTTAAAAATATATAAAATGTTATTAATTTTCCAATGAATATTTATGATTCTACAGCAACCGTTTTTCTAATTTCTATAAAACCTTTACCTATTATTAAGGTTCCCATGTGTGACTCAATCTACCTGTCAAAATCAATCTTCAATTTCTCTTGATAGAATCTATGTTATAAACTATAAACCAATGTCTGTAACATTGGTTTTCACAGCAAGTGTCATTCCTAAGGGAACCATTGACAGCAGTGTCTATCACAAAAAATAAATGATCCACAAAGGTTTATCAATTATTTTTCTCCATATATTAAGTGCATGTGAAGTTGTAATTTTATGGAAAAATATTAACCAAATGTCAACTTACTTTGCTTTAGTAATTTGTAATTTTGTGGGAGTGTTTTTTACTTCTTTTCTTTTTTGAAAAAAGTCCAAGTACCTCTGTTTCTTACACAGATAGGATGCTCTACAACTAACTCAACCTCAATACAGCAAAAGACAAACAGGCCTATTTCATTTCCCTAAGTGTTGCCTTGCTCCATGGCTTCTCCATTATGACTAGCCCAAATTAGTTATCTATATCAAACTCAAAAATTTGATAGAAAATTATTGTATTTCAAATTCCATATTTTGTTATAATCAAGTTCTTTCCATCAAAAGAAAAGCATCAAATGGAGATACGCTGCAGAGAGAGACAAGAATTTCATGACTCATTGGGCAGATCAAACTAAATAAAATCAGTACTAGATTTGACACTAGCTCTTTTGATCTCCTCAAGTGATTATAGAAGATACAAATAGTAAAGAATAAATACAGACAGGAAAATAGTGACTAGAAAAGCCTTCCTTTGGGGTGCATGCTTCCCTGTGTGGTTAAGATGCTTCGTGGGATTCCTGCATCTCATATTGGAGAGATGGGTTCAAGTCCTGGCTCTGCTCCCAATTCCAGACTCCAGTTTCCTACTAACGTGAACCCTGGAAAGCAGCAAAGTGGTTCCTGTCACCAATGTGGGAGGCCCAGACTGAGTTCCCAGTTTCATCTCCAACCTGGCCCAGAACCAGCTGTTGCAGGCATCTCAGGATTGAACCACCAGGTTGGAGAGATGGCTGTCCATCTGTCTGTCTCTCTTTCAAATAAATACATTTTAAAGAGACATTGTTTAGCAATTACATCATAAGGAAACAACTTTACTGCTAAGGGGGGCAAAGCCACAAGGTTTAGGACAGGATTCCCTGAACGAATAAAACAGGAAATCACAGATCAGGAATATGAATGTGAATTTAAAAGAAAAGCACAAAGCTTTCCTTTTGGTTTCAGTGCTCTGGAGCTTCAAAGCACACATAATTGAATCATAATTATTAATCAAGTATGTGTTCACGGGGAAACCTACTAAGAGTAACTTAGTAACTTCGTGTCTCTTTATATAAAATGAACATTCAACTTCTAAGTCTCATAATTTCATCCTTCTAGAATTTTTTGAGTGTTCTAAATGCATACTAGAATATTAAAGTTTAAATATAAAAATATTTTTAATCATTTTCAATTTTAGTTTTAAGAAAAATAGTATAAAACTCATAAGATTAAGTAGTGCTGAGAAAATTCTTCATATAAATGCACAGATAATGTTCTTTATATACAATTAGTATCAGCATTTTCTAATTCACTACAAATTTTAAAAGGTACCATAAAGATGGCTTATAATGTTCAAATGCTGAACCTAAATCAAATTATTTCTGAAGACTACTACCAAAACCTTAATTTCACTGGAGACTAATGATCCATTAGTTTCAACAAAATGCCCATTAACATAAAATGAATTTGACTATGGAAAAGGTTATTTAATTCACTAAGAGTTTTAAATATGGATTTAGATCTTTTCATTCTACCTTAAATAATGGAGACAATCATTTGACCAATGAGAAAAAGGCACAATTCAATTTTTATACATGTAAAATGGAAAAACCTCATTTCATTTTATAAAAAATATGTAAAAATGAAAATAGAGGGGAAATCCTAAGATTTCTACTTTATCTGACACTTTTGGTTTTCTCTAGATCCAACAATTCAATATTTTCTACCAAAATGGAATATTAAGGTCATTATAAAAAATATGACATTTATTCATTTATTAAGGACAAGATTTTTTCAACCATAATTTATTAAATATCAATTGAGTTGAAGTATGAAATTTGAAAAAGAATAAATAGTTCAAGAAAGTTGCATTCTAGAAGGCAAGTGGAAAAATTGGAGATAATGTCAAGAAGGCTTTGAATGTCAAAGTTTTCTTATGTTTCAGTTCATGTATAGTCAGTCAAGTGCCCATTTGGAATGACCATAAGAAATTATTAGACAAAAACATGATTCTTTTTTTGTGCTCCAAAGTGAGGAGCAACAATATTACCTCAGACTATGTATAAATATATTAAGTCTTTGATCATCACATATTGGAAAGAGAATTGAATGAAAGATATGGTCTAGTTTTTGGATCTCAACTCTGTTACTTACCTAAAATAAAACTTGACTCATCATTTGATATTTGTTTCTTCAATTGTTTTCTCTATTCCTTGTTTTGTTTTAAAGTTATAATCATATTCCAAATATATTCCAAATATATGTATATTCCAAATCTTAAAAACTATTGATATTACTGAGATCTTAAGATAGAAGAACACAGATTTTATCATTTTTGAGAAGTGCTCCCTAATACACTATTGGTGGGAATACAAACTGGTACAATCATTATGGGATAATAGTCTGGAGACTCAGAAAACTAAAAATAGATCTATGATAGGACCCAGCTGTCCTACTCCTGGGAATATATCCAAAGGAAATGAAATCAACATATGTAAAAGATACCTGCACTCCCATGATTTCAGTAGCTCAATTCACAATACCAAAGATATTGAATTAACTTAGATGTCCATCAACTGATGATTGTATTAAAAATGTAGTATATGTACATGATGGAATGTTACTCAACCATAAAAAATTAAATCCTTACATTTGCAACTTAACGGATCTAGAGATCATTTGCAAAGTGAAATAAGTGAGACACAGAAAGAAAAATATCACATCTTCTCCTATTTGTGGACGTTAATGTGTGTATTTATATATATTTATACATGTGAGAGTATAAAATTTTTTGGATGTCATATCATTTGTTATATATTTATAAATATCACTACACTGAATCATACCAAATACAGGATAATATACCCTTCTTTCCCCCATGTTATGATTTTTGTCATGAATTTCTCACATTATGATATTAATGTCTCTAAGAAAAAGTAGTATATATTTGTATGTATAGAATGTCCACACTTGACATGAATATGGCAAAATGTTAAAAAAAAAAAGATTGTTAAATTTAAGCACTCTGGCCTCAGAATCAGCCCTTAAGGCATTCAGATCCAGCTGAAAAGCCCATTAGAGTATTTCAGGCATGGAAAGCCAAGACAATCTGGGAAAAAAAAAAAAAAAAGACCTAAATGAAAGATCTCTGCGAGTGAGATCCCAGTGGAAAGAACAGATCATCAAAGAAGGAGGTACCTTTCTCTGAAGGGAGGAGAAAACTTCTGCTTTGACTATGGCCTTGTCTAAATAAGATAGAAGTTGGCAAACTCAAAAGGCTTCCATAGCCTTGGCAACTCATGACAAGAGCCTAGGGTGATTACTGATGCCATAAACAAGAGTGTCAATTTGTTAAGTCAACAACAGGAGTCACTGTGTGTTTACTCCTCATGTAGGATCTCTGTCCTTAATGTGCTGTACATTGTGATTTAATGCTATAACTAGTACTGAAACAGTATTTTTCACTTTGTGTTTCTGTGTGGGTGCAAACTGTTGAAATCTTTACTTAATATATACTACATTGATCTTCTGTATATAAAGAGAATTGAAAATGAATCTTGATGTGAATGGAAGGGGAGAGGAGGCGGGAGAAGGGAGTGTTGCAGGTAGGAGGGAAGTTGGCGGGGGGAGCCATTGTAATCCATAAGCTGTAATTTGGAAATTTATATTCATTAAATAAAAGTTAAAAAAATAAAAACCACATCTTTCCAATGTACAATTTAATGGAATCTGGAAATGGGCATACCCCTGTTAAATACCACCACAATGAAGGTAATATGCATATCCATAACCTAAAGGATTGCTTTAAAAATATATAAAAATGTATTGGGAAAATTAAGTATATTTTGCATGATCTCTTCTTTTACCAAAAAAAGATAAGCATGTTCTAGACAATATGAAGTTCTATACAATGTTAATGAACCACATTGTACATGCTATTCATGGAATATGGAATTTCATATATAAAAATGTGCAAAGAAGTGCTATTAACAGGCCTCCTAATGTTCAGCACAATCAAGAGTCTGTATGAAAAACTATCTATAAACTTTGTCTACAAATTGATTTAACAAAATACATCTCACAGGAAAAGAAAAAAAAAGATTGTTAAATTTTAAAACTGGAAAAAAGATAACATAGTTAGGTTGTCATTATTTAAATGTCTCCTGTTTTGTTGTAACATGACTATTTATCAGAACATGCATTTGTTCGAACAAGGAGAAAGGTACCCTTTGATTAGTGTTAGTGAATTCAGGGACAAAGAGATGTCAGCAGAAGCAATTGCAAGAAGAATCAAAAAGAAGTAATAATTTAATAGTGAGATTGTGGAAGTTTCAAACATTTTTATTATTATTTTTTGCTGAATATTGCATTTTAAAAATGGGTTCAGGGGCTGGCGCTGTGGCACAGTGGGTTAAAGCCCTGGCTTGAAATGTCGGCATCCCATATGGTGGCTGGTTCTAGTTCTGGCTGCTTCTCTTCCAATCCAGCTCTCTGCTGTGGCCTGGGAAAGCCATAGAAGATGGCCCAAGTCCTTGGGCCCCTGCACCCATGTGGGAGACTGGGAAGAAGCACCTGGCTCCTGGCTTCGGATCAGCACAGCTCCAGCCGTTGCGGCCATCTGAGGAGTGAACCAGCAGATTGAAGACCTCTCTCTCTGTCTCTACCTCTCTGTAACTCTGTATTTCAAATAAATAAAATAAATCTTAAAAAAAAAAGGTTCATATTTATAAAGAAGTCAATATAGGATAAAATGCAAACCATAGCTATTTATTTTCTTAACAATTATAAGACACTAAATGTATCCTGAAAATTCTCATAACAAGATTTGGATTTGTAAAAATTTAAATGATTTCACACTCAGCACAGGTGCTGCTCATTACTTCGCCATTTAAGAGCCAATGTCAGCTACAAAATTAGCTAACGTCACTTGTAACTGACACTGGCATTAATAGGCTTAATTATTTTACAGTGAGTTCACTAGTATTTTCAGAAAACAACATTTGGAAATCCTGAATAACTTTATAATTTGCAAGAATGGAACTGCTTTCTTAAGTTCACAAAGTAAGGATGACAAGTGGAGGGCAGAAACCTCCTTTTGAGCTTTTTATTTTTAGCTCTGAAAAGTGATTGACTTCAGTTTCAGTCATGTTACATGAGGAAGAGTCAGACAGTTTAGCTGCAACAAATTCTGACTTCTGTTGAATCCCCTAAAATGTGGCGTAGTGGTGGTCTTAAAAATTATCACTAAACTGACAAAGAAAAATTGTAAATGAAGCATACATGATTTTCATCATTTGGTTTCTGGTGTGAGGATAGCCTATGGCTATCTCCTGAAATGATGTTAGAAGTGCTGGAATCTGAGTTCCTCACCCACATGTGTGAAATTACTATCAGCATTTTAATAAGGTCATCAGGTGATTATAATTAACACATAAATATGGAAAGGCCTGACTGATGTAAAGTAAAACAGGAAGAGGTACAGGAGATGGGAGGAGGCCTTTTACGACCTTGGGCTGGTAATTGTTTAACTGGCTGTGTGGAAAAAAAAAAAAAATACCACAAAAAACAAAGCTGCGTTTTAAAATTTGATGATTTCGTTTTAAAATTTACCCATAATATAAATACTATCAAAGTAGTCAACTTCATGGTATCAAGTCTTTGAGCCGGCTCCAGACCACTGCTGTTGGTAAGTCATTTTACTGTGTTGCTTTTTTCTAATCTGTATATCTGAATATTTATCTAACAGAATTGTTTTGTGACGATATAAAAAGGATATGAAATATAATCGTAAGCTGCTAAAATATTAGTTGTTTTTATTTGATATTTTCCACCAAATTATAAGCTTCTTGAGATCCCTATGTTTTCTTACAAGAAGTACTTATATAACACCTTGACTATGGTAAATGTTAAATATGTATTTTGAAATGCATTAAGAGACAAGATTGTGTACCATGCCATTTTTATCAGTAGAACCACAGTATTTTTAGCTTTTTAAAGATATGGTAAGCAAGAATGTGTGTTGTTTTGTACTCTGACACTATGGTAGTGATTTCCAGTTGTTCTCTTTAAGCCTCTTTCTTTTTATTCATAGTAATATGTTTTCTTAGCTGTGTACATTTATACCTAGAATAAAGATTATGTTCCCTGGCAGGTAATGCAGCCAAGTGACTTTAATCTGGCCAACTGATTAAGTAGAAGTGCCATAACACAGCTTTTTAAGATATTTCTCAGGAGTCTCTTTGCCTTATCTTTCTTCTCTTCATCTATTTTGCTGCTTGGAACACGTATTTTTTTAATATATAATACATTATGAATAAGGAGTGCAATGGTCACTTTCTGCAGGTGGAAGAGTAAATATTTAAAATAAACTTGCCTAATCCTCCGCTTGCAGCGACGGCACCCCAGATTCTAGTCCAGGTTGGGACGCCAAGTTCTGTCCCGGTTGTTCCTCTTCCAGTCCAGCTCTCTGCTGTGGCCAGGGAAGGCAGTGGAGGATGGCCCAAGTGCTTGGGCCCTGCACCCACATGGGAGACCAGGAGGAAGCACCTGGCTCCTGGCTTCAGACTGGCTGCGGCATCCATTTGTGGGGTGAACCAATGGAAAGGAAGACCTTTCTCTCTCTCTCTCTCTCTCTCTCTCTCTAACTCTGCCTGTCAAAAAAAAAAAAAAATGCCTAAAATAAACTTGCCATTATTGCAATAATGGCATCAATAGTCACAGGATAACTCCTTAAATTGAATCAATAATGGAGTGAGAGCATAAAAGCATAAAATGGTTTTTTGTTTGGTTTGTTTTTTTTTTTTTTTTTTTTTTTTTTTTTTTTTGGACAGGCAGAGTGGACAGTGAGAGAGAGAGACAGAGAAAAAGGTCTTCCTTTGCCATTGGTTCACCTTCCAATGGCTGCTGTGGCCAGCGCACCATGCTGATCCGAAGCCAGGAGCCAGGTGCTTCTCCTGGTCTCCCATGCTGGTGCAGGGCCCAAGCACTTGGGCCATCCTCCACTATACTCCTAGTCCACAGCAGAGAGCTGGACAGGAAGAGGAGCGACCAGGACAGAATCTGGCACCCCAACCGGGACTAGAACATAGTGTGCCAGCGCCGCAGGTGGAGGATTAGCCTATTGAGCTGCGCAGCACCAGCCGTAAAATGGTTTTGACTAAGGAAGTATTATGAGCTATTATCAGACAATGCTAGGGTTTAGAAAGGCAAGAAATCTAGGAAACTTGGTAGAACTCTACCAAGTCTCTCAGACTTCAGAAGGGAGAGGATCATAGCTGGGGATGGAGGATTGGTAGTAAATACTGTAAATGTAGTAAGATTCAAAATGCTTCTTGATTCTTGATTTGCTAAGGAACAATTTGTTAGAACACACAAAGGTGAACACATTTTTTCAAGTGACAACGAAAAACATGAACTGAGTAAAACAAACTGTTCCACAGACATGTTATTCAAATACCAAAATTGAAGTTAAGTGTTCAGAAGTCACATAAATATTTAAAATGTCCTTAAATCTTTGCCATTATCATTGTTTGTCTTATATTTTTCACATACAAAGAAACATGTGAAGTAATACTAGGTTGCATACATGTAGATTTTCACCTGATCATGTGCTTTGGTGAATTTTATTTACCAATTTCAGATGGACATTGGGTATCTTAATGATAATTTTATGACTGAACTGCAAAAACATGTTTAATAATATTTTGAGTACACTTCTGTGAAATTTAGTTCATGAGATAAATGTATTTCACCATCTTGTAAACAACCACTATGAAATGACATATGTGGCTTATTGGGAAAATTTAACTTGGAATTACTGATACTAACAAATTTGCTACTATAAAAATTATATCAGCTTGAGAGAAAAATGGAGTCATAATTAAAGAAATTTAAATATAATTGAAATATAATTTAACAATCTCAGAGGATAACTCCTTAAATCAATAATGCAGAGCATTTGAAATTACATGTGGATGTATCTGTTTTAAAAATTACCGAAAATAAAGAAAGAAAATTTATAAAATTGTTGAAATGGGACTTCTCATTTGCAGCTTTAAAAAGGTTATGTATTATCTAATACCACTCAAAATATAATCTTTTTCTAAATCATATAATCAGGAAAATATTTTACAATTATAAAAATACATTCTCCTCAAATTAGTCAGCTTGTCTGATATATTTTATTGCACAAATTATCTGAATACTTGTCTTTTTAAATTAACTTAATTTCATCTTATTTTTTACATGGCTATCAAGAGAATTCTTCTGTCAAATTCACTTGCCCATAGACTATAATATTCCTAAGGATAAGAGCAGTATAGTGATAAATTTGATAACACATAATCTTGTTTCAGATACTCTTGTCTTTTTTAGTAAATTTTTAATTTATATCTTTCACAAATTTCCTATTAGAAAGAATATTAACTTTTTTACTCTATGGATTGCAAAGTTTTAAATCATCATTTTTCATTTGACTTTCCATATAAATGATATATAAAATTATTCTTTAATTACTAAGCAGGTTTCATATTTTATTTAGCCTAGTCAATATTTTCTTTATTGAGATGCTTTCCTTTTGGCTTTTGATATCAGGAGGTTTTCCTCTTCATGATCCGATAATGTTCTATATTTCTCCATGAATTATATTTTTTTATTTTCAAATTTTATTATTTACATTTTCTATAGTATATGTTGTGCTAAAGGTGTGAGGAACTCTACCAATGTATCATAAAAGATAATATCTTGGTGTAAAAGCAGCAAACAATAATACTAAAAGATTAAATGAGTGAATGAACTTACTGATAAATGTCAATAGAGAAATACTTATGAAATCCTGATAAATATGTTATTCCACAAAATGTTCAGTAAGCACCCATAAACATAAAATGTAAGACAAGGGACAAAAATTACAACTCATTTTCAGAATGTATTCTCAAGATTATCCAAGTGTATTCATAGATTCTTATAGCACTAATAAAAATAATACTATAAATGGCTAGTAAAATATTAAAATTCCTAGATAATATCTACCTATTTGAGCTATCTTCATATAATAATACCTACTGGAAGTTTTTATTTAGATTTTAAAATATTAATGATAATTACCCATGGAATATAGAATCCCCAGATGTTGTGGTAAAACACCAGAAACATGGATTGGGAGACAAATCTCCACATGTCTCATGTTTTTATACATCCTGTAAGCAGAATTAGTAACTCCTTTTATATAGCAGCAATATAGATGCATTATCTCCCTCGAGAGAAAGGGTCAGGTTCGCTTGCTGTTTATCATAAAAGATTCCCATTACCCTAACCTTGGAATCCTTCTCCTGTAACAGCCTGCCACTTATGGGGGTGTCACTTAGCTTTTTCCATTGCCTGTGGGAATGAGGCTCTGGGAAACCAAACACGTTTTTGATATCCAGCTGTTCTTTTGCTGTACATTTTTAAAAAAGTCCTTTGTCCCTGACTCAGTAGTTTTGCATATCCTTCTCTATTTATGTGCTTCTTGCCATGAAACTATGGCAGACTAATTCGTTAACTTTTAAGTAAGATAAAAATCTCACTTTTGGAGTTTCTTGAAAATATGTATGTAAACAAGATTGTCAATTTGTTAAGTCAACAACAGGAGTCACTGTGCACTTACTCCTCATGTAGGATCTCTGTCCTTAATGTGCTTTACATTGAGATTTAATGCTATAACTAGTACTCAAACAGTATTTTTCACTTTATGTTTCTGTGCGGGAGCAAACTGTTGAAATCTTTACTTAATGTATGCTAAACTGATCTTCTGTATATAAAGAGAATCGAAAATGAATCTTGATGTGAATGGTAGGGGAGAGGGAGTGGGAAAGGGGAGGGTTGCGGGTGGGAGGGACGTTATGGGGGGAAGCCATTGTAATCCATAAGCTGTACTTTGGAAATTTATATTCATTAAATAAAAGTTTGAAAGCAAAAAAAAAAAAAGAAACATATGAAATACAGTTAAAAATCAGTCAATATTTTTTGTTTTTTCATTACCTTGAATAAAATAGCTATATAAGAGAAATGGCTGTAATAATAAGCTGTTATAATTTGGCACCATTGTTAAACTTTAAGTTCTAGGTATGATCTCTAGTCACAATGTCTGTGATAAGATGTTTGTTTTTTGATCTAAATCCCTTAGAATTATCAACAAAATTCTTACTATTTTTTTTTTTTGCTTTTGGAGTTCCTTAAAAATACTGTTTTACTCATAAGTATTTTCAATTAATTTCTACACAAGACTTGGCATGCTTTCAGCATACCCTCTTTTCAAGTAAATTGAAATGCCTGCCTCTTTGTGCTTCAGTTCTGTCTCTAGTGCTGGTTGTTAGCTCAGCGCTGCAACTCCTGAGCAGATTATTTCTCTTAGCTGCTGTGTTTTGATATTTATGACTAAAAGAATATTGCACACCTGGGTGCACATGTAAAAAGTGTCACTTCTCTTGGTTCAATGGCTAATCTTATTGGCGGTATTAAGATTTCTGGGATATCCTTGCTAAGGATACTATTGCTTAATTCCTTCAAAAGAAATAACATAGGTAAATTATGCCATGTTATTTTCTTATTTTAAATAATCACCTAGAAGATACAAAACATATGTTTGAATATCAGCATTCCCTCTGATAAAATGGATATTCGACATGGTTATGTGACATAGCCAACAAGAAATATTGTACGTAGTGGAACAAAAAGTGTAGTGTATATGTAGTGGAACAAAAAAGATAATAGGTAACATACATTGAATACTGCTAACATGGGAGAAACTATTTCTAATTTAATTTTCTATGATATTTCACAGTAGAATCAAATAATAAACATTTTCTTAATTAACTCCATTTTGATGAGGAAAAAATAAGATTTTACAAATTAATTTCTAAACCAAGTTCAAAGTATAGCTTTCTTTTAAACCACTAGTATTTCACTATCAAATATAATACCCGTCATATTATATGGGCTTTGTGTGAAACAGCAAAATTGTTTCTCTGATATATAATTAGAAACAAATTAGTCACTTTCTCAATTAAACTTCATTCTAGAACCTACATCAAAATGATAACTCTTGGCAGTTGGCAGATAAGGCATATTCAACAATTTATGCAACAGAGGGAAATTCAGTATGAAACAAGATTAAATACTAAGCTGGATCATTCAATTATGAAGAATAGAATAAAATCTCTAATGCCATTACATTTTTCCATATGAAGCACAAAGTAGACCATATATTATCACTGACTTCAACAGTTTTTCAATTTTTGCTTTTTGTATTATATGAGCAATTTCGTATTTTTAAATGCTCCACAAAGAAATTAACCCAAGAAGATATATATTTTAAAACACAGATAATATACAAAAATATAAACAATAATATTATATGAATTTTCCCTTTTTAAAACTAAAAGGCCAATATTTTCCTACACCTCGATCATTTATTGTGAATTTATTTTCACAGAGTCTAAGTGATTAAATACTGCATATATCTGCCTTTTAAGATATTTATTGGAGTTCTGTTAAGTGGAAGCTGTATTCATATGTCCTCACTACTGATCCAATTGTTATGTATTCTGCATAACAGTTGAGATTAACAGCCATATGTCAGGAATGTGCTGCAATAAAGGCAGATATTCACAAAGAATAAAATATATTCTATACCCTGAAACTCTACACAGCGTATTGTGAGTAAAAAAATCCAAAAAGTTGAATGTAGTATTGTGACGAAGGTGTCAATATGAGCGCACAGAAAAAGAGCTTTGAGCCCAATTTCACCTCCATAAATGACTCTCTGGAGGTGATAAGTCCTTCACAATGTCTGAAAGGGTAAGAAATTACTGGGCTAATCAAAGAAGTGTGAATAGGATGTTCTGAGAAGAACAAATCGAGTGCACTAAGATGAGCTATTTAAATTTCTAATAAAGCAAGATATTTATTATTCATTTTTACAGACTACTTTAAAAATTAATGCAAATAGTGGCTGAAAAAGGCTAAAGAATTAAGTAGTTGTAGAGGTTGTAAATGCAACCCTGTGCTTACTAAAGATGTTTAAAATGTTACAGCTTAGTATCTGAAAGCATTCATAGTGTTGATAGTACTGTTGAGGCTTTCTTGTGAATAAAGAGTAGATTATGACTTACTGGGTAATAGAAGTAAATCTAATTGAAAATTAGTAAACTCTTGTGAAGACCCAGTCAAGTCCTTATATCCAATATAATGCTGTGTCTTTTAACCATATTCTGAAGATATTGATGGGGTAAATAGTTATGAATCATTCTCTGGATTGGGATTTTGAACATTTCCAACTGTTTAAAAGGGAGAGACTCAAGACATGGTTGTTTTGGGTAGAATTAGAATGTTTCAGCACATAATTATATTGACTGTCTTGAATCCGAAAGGCAATAATTTTCAATTGATTCAAGAAGCAGTATCGTGTTTTTTGTGTATATGATATTTCCTTGTTTTGAAATACATTATTTCTCATTTAGCTTTAAAAGTATTTAAGGATAAATATCCTTTAACTTATTTTATGAACCTCACCTACATTTATTGCTACCAAACCACTCAATATATATTATTTTATACCATAAACTTCTTGCTATAATTCAACTATTCTGCCTAAAGCATAATTTCTAAATTTTAAGCTCTCCATTAAATTTCATGGTGCTGCAGTTTAAATTTTTAAAATTTTGGAGTGGAAATAAGCCTTAAAATTAAAAGAACACTAAACTCATTTAATGTTCTGAGGGGTAAACATTTAATGAAAATATATGTGACTGATAGCTAGCTAGAATAGCAAACAGTATAACATTCCTTTTGTATGTCAAGTATTTTAGAAAGACAAAAATACATGTCACATATGCAAGAATATATTTTATCTATTATGTTTCATATTAATATACAACCTTATCAGTAGTCCTTATTTTAGAAATGCCCTTTTTTACTAAATTAAATTTGGCCAAATCCCTTTGAGTAAAATTGAGATTGTGGTTTATAGTGAGATCTATAAGTTTTCAAAATACATGCAGTTTATATCTGTAGGGTATTTAAATACATTTTATAGTAAGATAAGTGAAATTCTTGGACATTACAATTTTTCATATAATTTTCTAAGGTGAGAAAAGAAAGTAAAACACTATGGTTGGCACAATGAAATCTCTCAAGAAATGCTAACGAGTTGTGTTATTAATCAAAATTTTATATTTCTGAATTAAAATGTGGAAAAAATTAACTGCAAATTTGCTAAAGGTAAGCATTTTAGTTATATTATTACTTAATTATGTAGTCATACATGTCAACGATAATTTTAGTGTAATAAATACGTTGTATTTGAAGTAAGCTATGAGACTATTCCTATATATTTTATAAATTTGTATCTATTATTCATTTCAAAGGTAGAGGGACAGAGAGACAGACAGGAAGAGAGATCATTTGCCCAATGTTTGCTCCCCGAATATCTATAACAGCTAGGGCTGGGCCAGGCTGAATCTAGGAGCATAGATCTCCAGCGTGAACGGCAAGGACCCAAGTACTCGTCACATCACCTACTGCCTCCCAGTGTACACATTACCAGGAAGCTGGAATCAGAAGTGGATCTGGGATTCAAACCCAGCAATTCTGATATACAATGCAGATATCTTATGCTATGTCTTAACCACTGCACTAAATGCTCACCTCAACTCTTACATGTTTTATATGTGTTTCAGTTGAATTGTACAACTGATATTTTCAGAGATTATGCGTAAATATCATCCCAGACATTAAGATAATCATTACATGTAATAGTTAATTATATTTAATAATCATATTGGAGATATATATATATACACACACACATATATATATATACATATATATAAACAGGGTACTGTGAGTTTATATTCACTTTGCCAAAATTCATTGACTTGTACAATTAAGAATATTGAGCTATAGGAAATTTTTTCATCAGTTTTAAAATAGATTCCATTCTAATCATCTATTTACCAACTTAAACAGTTCAACATACAATCTTTTCTGTTAACACTGAGAACAGATGTACATGTGTATACTCAGACTACTTTATTTTCACCATAAATGATTCCCAAAATAGTAGATATTCTGCAGTATATTAACATATGATTTTTTCCCTATAAGGATTAATCATTCATCTTTTAAAATGTGTTAAGAATTCCATATTACAATATGTTTTTGGCAGAAACTAGAATATATTTTATATTTTCTTTGGCAAATCTAAAAATGTAAGAGCATTTCTTATTATTCATGACATAGAACACAGATCTTATCAGCTGCACACCCTGATCAAACTTCTCCATCGGGAATCAGACTTGTGGAGCAAGAAGGTAGCAGAGGTAGCCAACTTCTCGCCCATAGGCCATAGAAGGCCTGCAAAAGCCTTCTGTTTGGTCCTGCCAAGGCAACTGCAGGCAGGACTTGAAATTCAATAAATCTTTAGCAGGCCATTTTATAAATTGACAATTTTGTATGGCCCACAGATGATGTTTTAAAGATCCAAATGGCCCTTGGCAGAAAAACGTTTCCCCACCCCTGCTAGATGCATCAGAAGTGGAAATACGGAAGATTACTAGTGTGACAAGGGTTCAGTGAGCCAGTTGCTGGTTCTGAGATACAGGACCCAAGGACCAACTGGAGAGAACTGCAGGATCTATGGCTGTTTCTCACTAAAATCCAGCAAAGAAACAATGATCTCAATCTGCAATCTTGAGAAACCAGATCCTGCCAATAACCAGAATAAGTTGAAAAGTGTGTGTGTGTATGTGTGTGTATAATTTACACATATATTTTATATATATTTAAATTTTTCCCCAAAGCCTTCTGATAGAAGCTCAACCTATTAACATTTTTATTTCAGCTTTGTGTGAACCTGATCAAAGAGATCAGACTACTGCAATTTCTCATTTACAAATGAAATAGTATATTTTTGATTATCTTAAGCTGCTAAATGTTGGCAATTTGTTACAACAGGAGTATAAAACTAATACACATGGTATAAGACACACATCGCAAATAAATATCTGAAGACTTGTAGCATGATGGCCAATCTGTCACTAACACCTTGATGTCTAGAACCATGTTTAAAGTCAGGGCATCTAAAAAATACATTTAAATGTCATGAAAATATATGAATTCTTTTTCTACAAAGGAGAAAACATGGAAATAAATTTAATGTTGCAGAAAAGACAGAAATTTAATGTTGTATACTTAAAAACAATAGAAGATATAAAAACATTTTCGAGTATGAATTCATGAAAACTGACAGCCAAATCAGAAAATATGCCAACAGAATAATTCATTTTCCATGTTATTGCATTTCTAATATATTTAGTAGTTACAGCAATAATAAGCTAATCCAAAGTAGCTTTATATTTTGACGAACAGAAAAAGGCTTTCTATTAATGAGCCCTTGGTAGAAAGTTACTGAATTACTAACTCCTTCAATATTTTCAAAATTGTACTTAAATTAAACCTTTGTGTTGGCAGTGCTTTAAACTATGAATTAAATTGCCAAGATTAAAAATATGTGACTATTGTGGAAGCACCTTTTAAAATAATGATTATTACTATCACAATGGAATAAAGTATGTCTTTGAATTTATCCACCCCTATTATACAAAAGACAGTTAAGAAATGTATTAGGTACAAAATAGTGTTAAAAGTGCTGCAGATGACATTATTTATGACTCAAAACAGAAAAAAATATTTTTACCCAACTGTTTGGTAGATGATTTTCTTTTCCTAGTGAGAAACAAAGCATTAAATGAAAAAAAAAAAATATTCAATTTAAATCTTCCCCCAAAGCCAAATATAAAAGTTTATACTATAAGAATTCAGTTTTATAGAGATGATTTTCTAGTGTGCTATTTACACATATATTTTGAATTACATAATTCATTAAACAACTGCCCCTACTACTATATTTGTGTTTATCTTTATGACAACATTATTCCTGGTGTGATGAATATTGAAAATATGATCCTGTCAAAATAGGTTGAAATATGAAATGATACTCCAATACGTGTGAGGGAGGAGTGTCTTTCCTAAGTGGACAATATATTGTCCAATCACAGAGAAAGATTTACAAATCCATAGATTATATCTGAAAATCTTAGGAACAGAATTTTTTGCATCAAAATTGTTCACTTTTAAGAAACAAATGCAGTTTCTGTACTTTCTAATGACCTCAGCAGAGCCTGGGGCACAGCTCCATTAGCAAGCACTTGTTCTGTAGGGATAACTGAACTATCAGTTGCATGGGGGAACTCTGGTTTTAAAAGTGTTTCAGTTTTCCTCTGTGGTTTAGACATCATGGATCTGTGGTACAGGAAAGGTTATTATTGGAATGGAAAACAGCAACTCTAGATTTTTCTGTATTTTTTTCTCTTGATACTAACTTTCCAAAAAAGACAGATTGCTAGTTGTTTCAGGTAGACAGGCAAAGTGCAGTATGAGTAGAGCAAAGTATCTCATGCCTAAATCATTAACCTGGTCCAGCATCCAGTTACTTTCAAATTCCCTTTTGCGAATCCCTAACCCTGCATTAATTTCCCAGCCTCAAATCTCGATTTCAGGATTTTCTTGTGTTGGGGAACAATCATACAAAGTATTAAAGTCCCCTAATTCTATCATTTTTGTACACTAATGATTCATAAGATGGTGAGTCTCAGGACCAGACTTGGGATATCCAGATGAACTCTGTCTTTCTTCATAATGATTCTTCTTCCATTACCACACTTGAAGAACTCCTTTTGACTAGATTAAACTGGGCAGTGGTTTCATTCATAATACCATCACTTACCTTCATAATATACTTTAAACCCATGAGCACTAACAGCAAAATCACTGGTCAAACGCAGTGAGAACACAGATTTGGTACTTGTCACTGGCGGTGGCAGATGGAATCCTGTTAACCTACAAACAAAAAGAGAAACAGTCACTTTACCTAATGGTAATGGAGTTTAAGGAGGATGAAAAGTTATGTTCTCAAATGTTCAAGTTTTATGTATGTGTATACCTATATATCAATGACTTATTGATTCCTTTTGCCATCCAGCAAAAGGAATTACTGCAAGTATGTATATATACATGTTAATGCACATGTGTATGCATTGTTTATCATATCTATCACATGCATAACAATATCAAAATATTAATGACTAATGAGTACTTAGCACTAGCTTATTGTAACTAGTTGAGTTATACTAAGGTACTAGCATTTTACCCATATTTTTTTTTTTTTTATTTTGAGGAAAAAGTCAATGAAATGAAAAAAGTGAATATTGTCTTAGATGTACTGTGGAAATGTTTTGGATTTTGTTGATCCCTAAAAATGTTCTAGAGTCTTCAGAGATTCAAGGGCTGTTGTTGAAGTTTGCTGCCATAGATGAATCTACTGAATAAGTAAGCTATCATCTGTGGTGGTGTTTGTAAACACTTGGGTTGTTCATAAGTGTTCCAGTGTGTATCCATAAGTATACTTGTAAAAGTGCAGTAGTGTCTCTAAAGTACATAAGCACATAAAACTTCAGATTTTCCTCATCTTGTTACATAAACTACATCCTACAAGGGACATAATAAAACTGTTTTGGAAATTCCTTTATGATTTCCTCTTTGGCCTATGGTTAGAAGTCTATCTCTTAAATTATAATAGCTCTAGGTATATTTTGTTACCCATTCATGTCTCATTTGGGTTTTGATCAGATAACATTTTCTGTATAAATTGAATCCTTTAAAATTCATTGAGATTGGTTTTGTGGGTTAGATACTTTCTATTTTACTAAAGAGCCTATTTTCTTATAAATAATAGGTATATTATTTTCCTATTCCTAATGCAAACTCTCAAAAAATTGAACAACACCCATCAGTACTTCACAGTACTGGGAGGAGCATAACTCTTCTGCTTCTCTGCTTAGTGGCTCACAAGGCTGAAATTGACATGAGTGCTGAGCAGGATTAGCTTTCTAAAAATTCTAGGCTCTATCTGCTTCCATTTCAAAGTATGTAAATCTGTCCCTGGAATTGAGTTCCATGTGATTGTTTGAGTAATGTTCCTATTAACTTGGTGGCTCTTGAGATGGGCTCTGGAGATTGCCTGCAGTTTGTAGAAATTAACTGCATTTGTTTATTGCTTTATAGTTCTCTTTCTCCATTTCTAGAGCCTGCAATGTCAGCCTAAGTCTTTCACATTCTTCATGTCTCTCTGGTCTTGCTTTCTCCTTCATCTCTATGCTATTGCTTCTGCCTCTTCTGCCTCCAACTAGAAAGCACTCTGCTTTTATGTGCTCATGTAATTTTTAAACTTTCTAATTCTGAATAGATTTAAATTTTAAAAAGTTAAATTTTATTTCAGAGTAGCTTTAAATTTATAAAAGGAAATTGTTAAGTAGTACAAAGAGTTGCAATACTTCCTACACACATTTATTCCCAAAGAGATAATTCAGATCTCTCTGTCTTAACATCTACCCCTCATCTATCTTCGTGTAAAATCCCTTGTAAATGTCGCGACATTTACAAGCCCTGTGTGAACCATTATTCTGTCTACCATAATGAGCATTGAGCATTGGCTAGGCACAGTATTCAATATATCTTTTAGATTAATTTGTTAATTATGTTCAAGTAGTCTCTAAGATGACTAAGTTTTTTTAATCTGATCTGCTTACTGAAAATTAAATGTCCAAGTCTCTCAGTTAATTTGGAATTTTGTATTTTCCTTTGAACTTATACCCATATAAAATACATATTAGAGATATATTATTAGGTACCCATAATTTTTAATTAGTATATTTCCTGCAGAGCTGAACATTATGTCTTTTATATATATATAGCTAGATATATCACTATTTTTCATAATGACTTCACTTAAAACTTGAACTTATCTGATATTAATAGATCTATAATTTTTATTTTTAGAATAAGATAAGGATATATTTTACCTTCAACTTTTTGATATCCTAACAACCGGAATATAATTGGGTTATATTTTATATATATACATAAATATTAAAATAATATTATAATCTGATCTTTATTTATAGATGTCAAACACACTATAACATTCAAGCAAAAGATTACATAAATAAAAATGTATACACTATTGAATTATCAAAAATTAAACATGTTTTGGTCAAGAAATAAAACTTTTCCAGCAACATTGAAGGCCTGTTTTTGCACCTTCCCATTCATTTCTATCCTACTTCTTCCCCAGCTACCATGAAAGCAAATCAGTTTTGAATATTTTAAAGCTTAAAGTACATTAAATCATGTAGTAACATTCTCTGACATCATTGACCCAATATTGTATTAGTACTATCATATCAATAATCTAAAACTTGATGTTCATCAATGTGTAGAATTCTGCTTTATTTATACACCTCAATTTACATATGCATTCTGCTATTGACAAATATTTTTCCAGTGAGGTCTTTTATATATAATGCTAACAGTAACATTTGTTACCTGTTTTGGAAGTGTATAGATATATTTCTATTGGGAATAAAGCTAGAAATTGAATTGAAAGATTATAGGGTAAATCATAAGTTGTTAAATAGTTTCTTCTAGGTATTTTTCAATTTCACTTCTTTGATCTTTAATTTTGTAAACTGCTTATTTCAGAATAGTTTTAGATTTAGACAAGAAAAATTATAAAGCAGCACAAAGAGTTCCGATATACCCTGCACCAATGGCTGCTATTTATCAACTGTCAATTTCACTGCTTAATACAAATATTAAAACTTAAATTTCCCATTTTAAATGTTCAGAAGATTTTTTCACAAAAGAGCAAAGAATATGGTCAGGGAAAAATTGATAATTTTATTTCAATACAGAAAAATATCTGGAAATCTATCTATATTACAACCACTCTATTTTTTTAAGATTTATTTATTTATGTATTTGAAGGCCATAGCAGAGAACTGAATTAGAAGTGGAGCAGTTGGCCGGCGCTGTGGCTCACTAGGCTACTCCTCTGCCTACGGCGCCGGCACCCTGGGTACTAGTCCAGGTCAGGGCGCCGATTCTGTCTTGGTTGCTCCTCTTCCAGTCCAGCTCTCTGCTGTGGCCCAGGAGTGCAGTGGAGGATGGCCCAAGTGCTTGGGCCCTGCACCCACATGGGAGACCAGGAGGAAGCACCTGGCTCCTGGCTTCGGATCGGCACAGCGTGCCGGCCATAGCGGCCATTTGGGGGGTGAACCAATGGAAGGAAGACCTTTCTCTCTGTCTCTCTCTCTCACTGTCTAACTCTGCCTGTCAAAAAAAAAAAAAAAAAAGTGGAGCAGCTGGGACTTGAACTGGCACCCATATGGGATGCCAGCACTGCAGGCGGCGGCTTTACCTGCTATGCCACAGCACCATTGATCATAATGATAGGTCTAAGAGTCAAAGGGATCACACAAACAAGACTAGACACTGCTAATACTATCTGATGGAATTAAGAAGGAGAGAACAATCCAACATGGGATGCGGGATACACAGCAGACTCATAGAATGGCAGATGTCTTAAACAGCACTCTGGCCGCAGAATCAGCCTTTAAGGCATTCGGATATGGCTGAAGAACCCATGAGAGTTTCTCAGGCATGGAAAGCCAAGACACTCTGGAAAAAAAAAAAAAAAAACAACTAAATGAAAGATCTCTGCAAGTGAGATCCCAGTGGAAAGAACAGGCCATCAAAGAAGGAGTTACTTTTCTCTGAAGGGAGGAGAGAACTTCTGCTTTGACTATGACCTCGTTTAAAGAAGATCAGAGTTGGCGAACTCAAAGTGCTTCCATAGCCTTGGCAACTCATGACAAGAGCCTAGGGTGATTACTGATGCCATAAACAAGAGTGTCAGTTTGTTAAGTCAACAACAGGAGTCACTGGGCACTTACTGCTCATGTAGGATCTCTGTCCTTAATGTGTTGTCCAATGTGAAGTAATGCTATAACTAGTACTGAAACAGTATCTTTCACTTTGTGTTTCTGTGTGGGTGCAAACTGTTGAAATCTTTACTTAATTTATACTAAATTGATATTCTGTATATAAAGAAAATTGAAAATGAATCTTGATGTGAATGGAATGGGAGAGGAATTGGGAAAAGGGAGGGTTGCAGGTGGGAGGGAAGTTATGGGGGGGGGAAGCCATTGTAATCCATAAACTGTACTATGGAAATTTATGTTTATTAAATAAAACTTAAAAAAAAAAGAAAGGTAGAGAGAGATCTTCCATCTGCTAGTTCACACCCCAAGAATCGGGGCTGGACAACCTGAAGCAGGAGCTTCTTCGGGTCTCCCACGTGGGTGCAGAGGCCCCGGGACTTGGGCCATCTTCCACCACCTTCCCAGGCACATTAGCAGCGAGCTAGTTTGGAAGTGGAGAAGCTGGATTCCAACCATCGTCCATATGTGATGCCAGCACTACAGGCTACGGCGTAACATACTGCGCCACAGCACCAGCCCCTGTAACAACACTGTTAAGGTGTTATGTGTTGAATGGTGATCTGCAAAGTTGCCCATTGTTCTTTCCCTGAATTTTTGAATATGTTATCTTACATGGTGTAAAGATCTTTGCAGGTGTAATTAAGTTAAAATATAGGGAGATTACCCTATATTGTCTCGATGATGTCTAAGTCATCACAAGGGCCTTATAAGAAAGAGCCAAGAAGGGGGCCGGCGCTGTGGCCCCGCAGGTTTAAGCCCTGTCCTGAAGCACCAGCATCCATATGGGTGCTGGTTCTAGTCCTGGCTGCTCCACTTCTAATCCAGCTCTCTGCTATGGCCTGGGATAGCAGTGGAAGATGGCCCAAGTCCTTGGGCCCCTGCACCGATGTGGGAGACCCGGAAGAAGCTCCTAACTCCTGGCTTCGGATTGGCACAGTTCTGGCCGTTGTGGCCATCTGGGAAGTGGACCAGTGAATGGAAGACCTCTTTCTCTGTCTCTACCTTTCTCTGTGACTCTGTCTATCAAATAAATAAAATAAATCTTAAAAAAAAGAGGTAAGAGGTCCGAGAGAAAGGTGTATTAAAGGAAGCAGAAGACAGATGATACAACTGCTGGCTTTTAAGAGAGAAAAGGGCACAGGCCAGTGGATGGGGGGCAGCCTCTACCAGGTTGGGGAATGTGTTTCCTGCCAAGGTTATTTGGATATTTATAACATCACTTGAGGTCCTTACAAAATTATCAACTTAAAAAATTAGCCTGCTATATTTATTGAATTTTGAGTCCCACCTGAGTTTGCCTTGGCAAGGCCAGACTAAGTGATTTTGAGTTCCTTATATAGCCATGGACTGGACTTTTCCCACCCCTGCTACAAGCTAGACAAGGTAAGGAACAGACTTTTTCAGGAACTCCAGAAGAAATATATTTCTTCTGACACCTTGATTTTAGCCCACCTAAACCTATTTTGGAATTTGGTTCTCCAGGCAGCAAGATAAAAGTATTCCATATTTCTCATTAAAGTTATACTGACTTGTTGTAGTAACATCAATAGGAAACAGTATAGAGCTATTTTAGGGGTTTTTAGAATATAAGTGTTATAAAAATGTCTCTTTAAGGGCAGGTGTTTGGCCAAAAAGTTAGAATGCTGGTTGGGAGGCCCATGTTTCACATCAAGAGTTCCTGGATTTGACTCCTGGCCTGGCTCCTGATTCCAGTTTCCTGCTAGTGTGGACTCTGGGAGCCAATGGTGATGGCAAAAGTACATGGGTCCTTGCCACTGACATGAGCATCCTGGGTTAAGCTCCTGGCTTTCGCCCCTCAGTCTCTGAGGGCATTTGAGAGGTCGACTATCAGATGAGATCTCTCTCTCTCTCTCTCTCTCTCTTGCACTTTCAAATAAATAATTACATTTTAAAGTGTGTAAATAAATATTAATTTATTCTCTAATGGAAAATAAATGTCTCATAGAATCTATTGACCATGTTAAGGCACCTAAACTGGTGGGTGCAATGGCAGCAATCTGGTGTCAGGAGCTGGAAATTGAACCCAGGGACTTTAATGTGGTACAAGAGCAACATAAATGCTAAACAAAATGCCTACTCCCAGAAAGCACTTCTGATTCATATTTGTTTCTACACAATTCCTATATAAGTTTCTTGAGAAGCATATAGAACAGATAAAAACACAATTTTAGCCACAACATAACTTTAAGTAGTTGAGGCTAGTAAAGACTAGATCTTAATTATGAAGCAATTGAATTAAAGTTCAGGAAGACAATGAGAAAGCATTATTTGATTGCACTTGTTGATAATTTCATAGCAAAATCCACCAGTTGTTAGCAAAGCTGCTCTTCTATTAGGGAAACCCAAAAGAAAATAGTAAACAAATATGTCAGGCCATGTCCTAGAATCATGCAATATAATTCCTTTCAGAAATCAGCAAACAACAAATGCTGGCAAGGATGTGGGGAAAAAGGTACCCTGGTCCACTGTTGGTGGGAATGTAAACAGGTACAGCCACTGAGGAAGACAGTATGGAGAAAATAGAAACCTGAATATAGGCCTACCATATGATCCAGCCTTCCCACTCTGTGAATTTACCCAAACCAAAAGAAATCAGCCTATGAAAGACTTATCTCTATCTCCATGTTCACTGAAGCACAATTCACAATAGGTAAGATATGGAATCAACTAAGATGTCCATCAACTGCTGATTGGATAAAGAAATTTGGGTAGATAAACGCTATGGAGTACTACTCAGCTGTAAAAAAAAAAAATCCTGTCTTTTGCAACAAAATGGATGCAATTGGATACCATTATACTTAGTGAAATAAGCCAGTCCCAAAAAGATAGATATATGTTTTCCCTCTTCTGGGATAACTAATGGAGTACCTGAAATGTAATATATTGGAGTGAAATAGACATTTTGAGATTCCATGATTGTTTACAGCCCTTGTTTCTTCCACTGAGGAACAGTGGTTTTTTGTTTTGTTTTGTTTTTGTTTTTTTTTTTTTACTTCATACTATTTATTGAACTCTTTTACTTAGTGTAGGATTAACTATATGATCGTTAAATAAACTGAAAATAGATCTTTGTAAAAATAGAGTGGGAATGTGAGAGGGAGGAGGAGGAATTGTGGGAGCATGGGCAGGAGGAAGAGTGGGGGCAAGTATCACTATGTTCCTAAATGTGTATATATGAAATATGTGAAACTTGAATAACTTAAATAAAAGTAAAATATAAAAAAGTTAAATGTGAGAAATTGCCAAAAATATATTGAAAGATAATAATTTTGCTAAATACTGACTTTGTGCCATTGAAGCAATAACCGTTTTCTTTCACCATTAATTTTATCTTTAAAAATGCATATAATTGTCCAACACTGTGGCATGTTGGGTTAAGCTGCTGCTTATGATGCCAGCATTCCATATTGGAGAACTGGCTCGAATCCCAGCTGCTCCACTTCCACTCCAGCTCCTTGTTCATGGAACTGGGAAGGTAGCACGTGATGGTCCAAAAATGTGGATCCCTGCCACCCAAGTGGGAGACCCAGATAGATCTTGGGGCCCCTAGTTTAGGTGTGAACGATTCCCAGTAATTGCAGCCATTTGGAAGGTGAACCGCTCTATCTTTCAAATAAATAATTTTAAAAAGATGTATATAAGCTTAAGGAAAAATCATTCCATTTTACATTATATGGTTTCACAATAGTTTTTTGCACATTTCAGTGTTGTTTTGTGATTCTATTGTTATGCACCTTGACTAGTCTATGGCTATTGTTTCAGAATAGTCTCTCAACTGACACAGTGGTACACATTGTCAGATTATTTACTTTTTAATTTTCTATTAGTGTTTAATGTATTTCCTATTACCCTTTTTTCCTATTCTCACATATTATGTCTTAGCAGTTTGTTTTACTAGCAGAAACTCATCAGAGGCTGTTTGTTATGTGATTTAAAAATCACACACCTGGAACCTATGAGCCTATCATTTCTCATGCTTCCTTTTGCTAGAAAAAAATTCTTGAAGGCGTTCCTCTTACAAACATTCAGAAATAGTAGTAATGTTTAATACTGTAATGAGTAAGTAGTTACTGGGAGAGTTAAATCATTAACATAACTTTAGTAATTAATAACTTTTAGTAATTAATACAAAATTAATAAAAATTAAAATTGCAGGGAAAGCCACTTAAAATATCAATGCATATACTTTTTAAATAATTGGTTTGTCATTTAAGGATTTAATTTCTAGTTAATGAGAGTTAATTTTCCATTTTATAGCTTTATGTGATGGAAGACGTTAAACATCAGAGTTAGCGAATACAAGACATACGTGTCTCTTTATCTAAACATATTTATTTTTTTAAAAGATCATTTACTTGAAAGGCAGAGTTACAGAGAGAGAATGAGAGACAGAGATCTCCCATCCACCAGATCAGAAATGGAGCAGGCAGTAGCGCTCATATGAGATGCTTGCGTTGCACACGTGCCATCTTTTTAACTTATGTAAGATGTTATTTCAGGAGCATTGAGAATCAACATAATCAAAGGGCTTTTACATATATACATTTCAATGTAATTGTCCATCAGCTGATTACAATTTTTAAAACTTTGTTTAGTTAAAAAATGAATGCAAGAGCTGTCCTTTTAAATTAAAAGGCTAATGGTTTACTTGTTGCTTATAATGACATGGGAGAAAAATAGACATGGAAGTGGGGAGATAGAGTGAGCTAGGGAAGGAGGGGTGGGGGGTAAGATTAGGGAGATTGAGGTTAAGGTAAACAGAAAGAGAAGGATTTTAAACCAGAAGTACTATAGTAGTAGGGTGGGATATTAACCTAGTGTTTAAGACACTTGTATCTCAAATCAGATGGTCTGAATTCAGTAATACACACTGATCCTGATTCCATCCCCTTGGTAATGCATACCCTGAAAAGCAGTGATAATACCTCAAATGACTGAGTTCCTGCCTCCTGCATGGGAGACCTGGATTGTTTATAGCTCCTAGCTTTAACCTTTGCCCAGTTCTAGCCATTGCAGGCACTTAGGGAGTGCATTAGCAGATAGGAGTGCTCTCTCTTTCAATTTCTCTTTCTTTCTTTTTTTATTTATTTTTTATTTAGTAAATATAAATTTTCAAAGTACAGTTAATGGATTACAATGGCTTCCCCCCCATAACGTCCCTCCCACTCACACCCCTCCCATCTCCCACTCCCTCTACCATTCCGTTCACAATAAGATTCATTTTCAATTATCTTTATATACAGATCAATTCAGTATATATTAAGTAAAGATTTCATCAGTTTGCACCCACACAGAAACACAAAGTGAAAAATACTGTTTCAGTACTAGTTATAGCATTACTTCACATTGGACAACACATTAAGGACAGATCCCACATGAGAAGTAAGTGCCCAGTGACTCCTGTTGTTGACTTAACAAATTGACACTCTTGTTTATGGCGTCAGAAATCTCCCTAGGCTCTAGTCATGAGTTGCCAAGGCTATGGAAGTCTTTTGAGTTCACCGACTTCGATCTTATTCTGACAGGCTCATAGTCAAAGTGGAAGCTCTCCTCCCTTCAGAGAAAGGTACCTCCTTCTTTGATGGCCTGTCTTTCCACTGGGATCTCACTCGCAGAGATCTTCCATTTAGGTTTTTTTTTTTTTTTTTTTCCCCAGGTTGTCTTGGCTTTCCATGCCTAAAGTACTCTCAGGGGTTCTTCAGCTATATCCGAATGCCTTAAGGGCTGATTCTTAGGCCAGAGTGCTATTTAGGACATCTGCCATTCTATGAGTCTACTGTGTATCCCGCTTCCCATGATGGATCATTCTCTCCCTTTTTGATTCTATCAGCTAGTATTAGCAGACACTAGACTTGTTTGTGTGATCCCTTTGACTCTTAGACCTATCAGTGTGATCAATTGTGAAGTGAAATTGATCACTGGGACTAGTGAGATGGCATTGGTACATGCCACCTTGTACTTTCTCTTTCTCTTTCTCTTTCTCTTTCTCTTTCTCTTTCTCTTTCTCTTTCTCTTTCTCTTTCTCTTTCTCTCTCTCAAATAAATATTCTTAAATTAAAGTGGATTTTGTTAAGTAATGTTAAGTAAGATAATTTATGTGGAATGCCCTAATGTATTTTCTGGAACCTAAGAAATAGTCACTAAACACTAATTTCATTTTGTTGTGACTCAAAATCCATTGACCTTTCCTCTTCACTTTGTGGCTTGCTACTGCTAAAATAAATTGTATTATAACACCAGTATTCTCACAGTGACTTTTCATTACTCACAGTAAGATTTTCGATGTGAATTATCTCACAATTTTACTTTGGTTTGACATCATAAAAATGATCCAAGGATACCAGGGAATTCTCTGCTAAAACAAACTATTAACCTATTTAATCTCAAAATGAACAGTAAAACCGCAGGTACAAGCTGATATTTAAAGTAATGACTGTTCTGTGAGAATAAATCATGCATACCCTATTGATATTGGGTACCTGAAGCACAGCACAATAATTCATGGTTATGTCAAAGTGTCAGTAGTAGTGATATTAAAGGCAGAAATGGCTAGGGCAATATTTGAAAAATTATATCATTTGTTGAGAGTAAATGAGCTGAAACTTCTATGAAATATGAAATTATAGAAAAAAACATCATGTGTGAGAAAGGCAAATTCATCATGTTAGGAGCAGGTGCTGAGTATTGATGGACAGATGCATGTGGTTAGGGCCTGGGGTAGAGATGGTATATGATACAAGTATAGATATAAAGGTAAGCAATCAGCACACAGTTCCACTCTTTTCTATTCTCTCCACCATATTGAAGATCCTGCAAATCTTGGAACACTTGCAACAACACATGCATTGTCTGTGTTTATGTTTTTCATCTTTGATAAGAGACTTTTCCAGAAAACACACCAGTAGTACTTGAGGGATCTTTCTAAAAAACTGTATAATGATCCAAAAAATAAACAAATATGCCCTAGTCTTACAATTCCCTTCCAAGAAATGGGTAAATTATACTTTTATCAAAAGTGCAGTGATTTTCATTTCTTACTGCATATGAGAACCACAAATACAAGATGATGCTGTACATATGGATGTATTGTCTCAAAAGGAAGAAAAAAAAAGGGAAGTGATTCTGAATGTTTTTCCCATAAAGAAATAATTAAATCGAAAATGAATCTTGATGTGAATGGAAGGGGAGAGGGAGTGGGATAGGGGAGGGTTGTGGGTGGGAGGGACGGTATGGGGGGGAAGCCATGGTAATCCATAAATCGTACTTTGGAAATTTATATTCATTAAATAAAAGTTAAAAAAAAGAAATAATGAATACTTTGAGATAGATAAAGTGAACCCTATTGGACACTATGCAATATAAACATATGATGTAGAAATACCACAGGGTAATCCATAAATATGTGCACTTGTTTGGTGTCATTTTTTTAATTGAAGAGAGAAGCTCAGAAACTAAATAAGAAGTCATTGATAAAACAGGTGTTGATCCAGAATAGTAGAGGATTTTTTTTGTGAAATTGAAGGTTTTATTTTTTCTTAAAACATAACAGTAATTTAAATATTACTTTCTTTATTCTCATTGTATAACTTACAATGCATTTTTTTCCCTATACCTTGAGGTCCAATTGTCTTACTCCTTTATAAACTGGATCACTTTAAGGGATTTTATCTTTTGACCTTTTTTAAAACTAAGTTTAATTATGTTTTTTACATTCTGTATGCTTTTTATACATTTTTTATTAGCAAGCAATAATTGTGCATGTTTGTGGATACAGTGGTTCAGTGTGGTATTTAAGGACCTTTATGCTGTGTGTGTTCATCAAATCACTATATTTAGCATTTATATCTCTTTACCATCTTTCTTTTTCTATTTTCTTATTTTTTTAGAGACTGCTTACTTCTCGTTCTAGGCTTCATAAAATTAATACTAGATCATTTTAAACTATAGTCACCCACTATTTTGAAACTCTATAATATACTCTAACTCTTTTTATATCCACTATCCAACTGTCCTCTCTCTTCCTTACCCTTCACCATTTCTAACATTGATGAATTACTATTCTGTATTCAGATCAACCCTTTTGTTTTTTAGATTCCACATGATTTACAGCATGTGGTATGTGTCTTTCTGTGCCTTGTTTGTTTAATATAATATCATCCAATTTCATCCATAGTGCTGCAGATAAGAGGATTTCATTCTTCTTTATGGTGGAATAATATTCAATTGTGTGTATTTCCACATTTTCTTTATTCATTTTTCCTTAATACTCACCTAGGTTCATTCCAATTCTAGGCTGTTGTGAATAGCACTCAACAAATATAGAAGTCACTGTATCTCGTTGATGAGATATTATTTTTGAGATACATATCTCCAGAATTGGGATATTTAGATCATATAATAGATCTATTTTCCGTTATTTAAAGACTTCCATACTGTTCTTCTGAATGGCTATACTAATTTACATTCCCTCTAACAATGTGTAACAAATCCCTTTTCTCTGCATCCTCATGAATATTTGTTATCTTTTTGTATTTTTTTGAATTATCATTATTATGGGACTGAGGTGATATATTACTGTGGTTTGGATTTGCACTCCTCTGATGACTAATTATGAGAACTTTTTTAAAAAATATTTATTTATTTTTTTGAAAGGCAAAGTTACAGAGAGAGGGAGAAAGAAAAGGAGAGACAGAGAGCTTCCATCTGCTGGTTCAATCAAAAAATGCTCACTCAGCCAATAATGGGCCAGGTTGAAGGCAGGATCCAGGATCTTCATCTGGGTCTCCCACATGGCTGCTGGAACCCAAGCACTTAGACCACTCTCCACTGCTTTCTCAGGTGTATTATCAGGGAGCTGGATAAGAAGTGGAGCAGCTGTTAACTCAAACTGGCAGCCATATGGGATGCCCATGCTATAGGCAGAGGTTTAACCCACTGTGCCACAGCTCCAACCACAAGATCTTTTTTTTTTTTTTTAAGATTTAATTATTTATTTGAAAGACAGAATTACGGAAAAAGAGTGATAGAGAGGACAGAGAGAGAGAGAGAGAGGTCTTCCATCTGCTGGTCCATTCCAAAAGTGGCCACAAAGGCCAGAGCTAAGCCAGGTGGAAGCCAGGATCCAGGAGCTTCATCCAGGTCTCCCAAACACTTGAGTCATCCTTTGTTTCTTTTCTCAGGCTGTTATCAGGGAACTGGATCAGAAGTTGAGCAGCTGAATCACCAACCAGTGCCCATTTGGGATGCCTGTGTCCCAGGAGGGACCTTTATCCTCTATGCCAAAATACCAGCCCCAATGAGAAAATTTTTCTCTTTCATTGGCCAATTTTACTTCTTAGACTATTATGTATTCAGATCATTTGCCCACTTAATGGGATTATTTTTATTGCTTTTTTCATTCTTGATAGATTCTGAATATCAATCCTTTGTCAGATTAGTAAGTTGCCCATATTGTCTCCCATTCTGTAGGTTGTCTTCACTCTACTCATTGTTTCCTATGTACAGCAGCTTATTCTGACATAATCCTATTTGTCTATTTTTGCTTTTGTTGTCTATGGGTTGGGGTCTTCTCCATAAAATCATTGCCTTTACCAATATCTTTATGTGTTTATTTTTTCTGAGAATTTCATAGTTTCAGGTCTCAAATTTAGGTATTTGTTCCATTTTGAATATATTTTATTTATCATGAGAAATAAGGATCAGATTTTCATCTTCTACACATATAAATCCAGTTTCCCCGGCACATTATTTTGAGAAGCTGTTCTTTTTCTGGTATATGTTTCTGGAGCTTTTGCAAGAATCAGTTGGTTGCCAGACTTTTATTTATGAGATCGTGATTCTGTTCATTGCTCTCTGTGTCTGTTTTTATGGCAGTACCATGCTGTTTTGTTTCCTATAGCTTTGTAGCATATCTGAAAATCTGGTATCATGATGCCTTCAACTTTATTATTTCTATGGAAGATTTATTTGGCTATTTTGTGTCTTTTTTACCCACAAGAACTTTAGGATTTTGTTTTCTACTTCTATGAGTAATATTACTGGAAATTTAATGGAAATTGCATTGAATCTATAAATAACTTTGAATATTATGGATATTTTAGTATTACTAATTTTTCAGGCCATGAAGATGGGAGATCTTATCATTTTTGTATGTGTATCATCTTCAGTTACTTTCAGCAGTGTTTTGTAATTCTTATGGTAGAATTGTTTCACTTCCTTGGTTAAATTTATTTCTAAGTATTTTATTTTGTGTTGCCATTGTGAAGCAAATTGCACTCTGCTGGTGGAGTCTTTAGGTTTTTCTGTGTATAGAATCATGCTTGAAGCATCTGAAAACAAGGGGAGCTTGACTTTCACTCTTTCTTGTATTTCTTTCTCTTTCATAATTTCTGTAGTTAAAACTTCCAGTATCATATTGAATAAAAATGATGAGGGTAGATATCTTTATCTTGCTCTAGATCTTAAAGGAAATCCTTTCAACTTTCCTCCACTCATTATGATAATGTATATGGTTTTTATCATATATTGCCTTTACTATTTGAAAGTATTATCTATCTGTACTTTATTTGGCATTTTTATATTTTTATCATTCTAGATGTTTACTTTTATACAGTGTTTTTTCTGCAGCTATTGAGATTATCAAATGATTTTTATCCTTCATTCTGTTGAGGTATTATATTTATAGATTTGTGCATGTTGAACTATCCTTATATCCCTATATAAATTCAACTCAATCATCTTTTAATTGTATAGTTGAAATTTATTTACTAGTATTTTTCTGAGAACTTCTATATCTATGTTCATCAAGGAAATTGTCTATTGTTTTATTTTGTGTATGTGTCCTGTGATTTTGGTATCAGCATAATGCTTTGTAGGATGAATCCAGAAAAGCTGTTTCCTTTCAACTTTTTGTAATATTTCGAGAAAACATTTGTATTGTTTTTTCCTTAAAAACTTGGTAAAAATCATAAGTGAAACCATTAGTCCTGATATTTTTTCTGGGAGACCTTTTAATACAAATTCAATTTCATCACTTGTCATTGATCTATTCAGGTTTCCTATGTCTTCAAATTTTAATTTTAGTAGGTTGTTATGTCTAGAAATCTATACATTTTTCTTGGTTTTCCAATTTATTCAAAACAGTCCTTGATGATCCTTTGTATTTTAGAGTTATCAGTTATAATAATTCCTTTTTCACATCTGATTTTCTTTTTATTTTCTTACACTAAAGATTTTTCATTTTTATTTTCTTTTCAAAGAACCAGCTCTTCATTTCATTGATTGTATTTCATTGATTGATTTCACTGTATTAGTATTTGTTGTATTTATTTTTTCTCTGATCTTTGGTATCTTCTACTAATTATAATTTTGGTTGTTACTTTTTTTTTAGATTTTTTATATACAATATTAAATTGTTTATTTGACATTTTTCTCTTTTTTAAAATTCTTTTTTAAAAATTATTTGACAGGTAGAGTTATAGACAGTGAGAGAGAGAGAGACAGAGAGAAAGGTCTTCCTTCTCTTGGTTCATCCCCCAAATGGCCGCTAGGGCTGGTGCTGCGCTGACCTGAAGCCAGGAGTCAGATGCTTCTTCCTGGTCTCCCATGCGGGTGCAGGTGCCCAAGCACTTGGGCCATCCTCCACTGTCCTCTCGGGCCACAGCAGAGAGCTGGACTGGAAGAGGAGCAACCGGGACTAGAACCCGGCGCCCACATGGGATGCCTGTGCCGCAAGGCGGAGGATTAACCAACTGAGCCACGGTGCTGGCCCCTATTTGACATTTTTCTACTATTTGATATTAGCACTTATTGCTATATACTTCCCTTAGTACCATTTTTCCTGAATCCCATATATTTTAGTAATTTATTTTTCCATTTCCATTTGTTTCATTGGATGCAGTGTCCCAAATGGTGTCTTTTCTACCAGACCAAATGTGCACTCATTTTTATCCTTTTTGTATTCCTACATTAAAATTGATGCAGCTGGTGGACCACTTGTCTCTATCATTTTTAAAGGTGGTTTTCATGGTAAATGGCTTTTTCTTAAAAATGTACCTCAGGGCAACTGGTAGACTACATTGACTTTGGTTCTAGTTGGGGACAATAGTGAGCCTCTCTATAGTTTATTGAATTTAACCAATGGCCAATGGCTTTAGGTGAAATGTGTGCAGTGGCATGGTCTGAATCCTTCTGATTCTGATAGCTAAGTTAGGGAAGTGATATTCTAATGGTGGGTGTGATACACAGCAGTGGTATACCCAGTGTGTGCCATTCCAGCAATATGAGTGGTGGCACTAGAAATGCACAATGGATTTTTCCTCAACCGACACAGTAATGAGTATGGTGCACGTGTGTTTGGTCAAGCAGAGGTATGGACTGTGAGTGGACTGACAATGGTATGTAGCCTGTAGCATAGAATGCATGCTCTTGATCCAGCATATCTTAGGCTGACATCAGGATGGCTAGGGCTGCACAGAAAGTATGATGTGGAATGCAAGCCCTTAGGAAATAGCAGCCGGGAGGACAATGTATCAAAGAATGTGTGCCCTGGGACCCAGTGTCGGTTCAGGCCAACTGCAGGCAGGCCGTGGCTGTGATTGTGAGGAACGTGTGATGTGGAATGAAAGCCTTAGAACAGCGTGGCTGTGGTGAATGTGAAGTTAGAATAAACACCATCAAGTCCAGAAGCATCATGTTGTAGAGATCTCCTGACACTACGGTTGCTGGCTTCTGCAGTGATGTGCCCTGAGCGACTCTCTCCTCCATCTTTTCGCTGTTATGGGGAGTTGACCTGACTAGGAAACAGTAGTCATGTTTGTCCACAGTGCTTTATTCCACTCACTATGCTGCTGTATCTCTTCACCTTGACCTCCAGGGTTCTTGGCTCTCCTTTGCTATATTCCAGTGCTACTCCCTGGAAATACAGCAGTTTATTTCTTCCTTCCTTTCTTTATTTTTTTCAGTAATCTTTAAGGTTATATGTAATTAATTCCAAAGGCAGTTTGATTGAATTACTGAGAAAACTTGAAATACAGGGAAGTTGTATTGGCATTTCCTCAATATCAGACATTTGCATTTATTTCACAATCTGCCCACACCTTGTACATACACCTACAAATATGAATGAATTCACACACACACACATATATATATAAAAGTTTGAGACTTCTAAAATTCCATTCTCACTGATGACTATGAGCTTCTATTTTAGTGTATTAGAAAGCATATATTCTTCTGCTGATTAGAAACTGCTATAGTACTCATCACTCTATCCTAATAAACTAGGGGTAGAGTTAATGAGGTTAATACTGGGAGTTATCCCACAGTTATGATATTTGAATGGGTTAATACTCATCAGAATTTAGTATAATGCTCTCCACATGTTGAACATTGGTTTTATCATAATTATTTTGATAATAGACACACCCAGGGTTCATCCACTTAGCAAAAACACTTTGAGTGATAACTCTGGGACAGGATTTTATAGGGAAAACTCTAAGCACTGCTGTTTACTATGGTGTGACATTGGAGATTACCTTTTTCCCTTTTGTATACTTACTGACAAAATATAGATGAAAATTGCACCCATCCCTTATGTCCATGTCACAATTCAGAACAATGGATGGTATTTAGTAAGTACTACATAAATATTTGCTGAGAAAGATATATATCTGAATTAGAAAGTTATTTTAGGGGCATTGTATGTTAAGCCACCACCAGCGACACCAGCATTCCATATGGCAGCCAAATGGATTTCCAGCTGCTCCACTTACAATCCAGATCCCTGCTAATGCACATGGGAAAGCAGTAGAGGATGGCCCAAGTGCTTGAGCCCTTGCACCCACATGGAAGACTCCAAAGAATCTCCTGGCTCCTGGCTTTGACAACAGCTTTGGCTGTTGTGATCTTTTGATCATTTTAATTTTTTTTTAACTCAGAAAGGGAGAGAGAAGGAGACAGACAGTGATCTCCCATTGTGTGGATCACTCCCTAAATGATCACAACAGCTGGGGCTGGGCCAGGCTGAAGATAGGAACAAGGAATTCAACCCAGGTCTCCCACGTGGATTACAGAGGCCCTACTATCTGAGACATCACTTGCTCGCTCCCAGAATGTACATTAAACAGAAAGTTGGAATTTGATACAGAGCTGGCACCTGGCCACTCAGATAGCAGACATAAATGTTCCAGCTTGGCGTTTTAAGTTGTACCAAATGCCTGCCCTCATCATTTTAAATATAAAATTCATAAAGACCAACCACATATTATTTGTTATAGTAAACGTAAGGCAAAATTATGACACGCAGGAGATGAGAACATTAATGTTTCTCAGTTAGAGAGATAGAGCAAGACACAACAATTGTGTCTTTAGAAACTTAAGTTATTGAGATTGAAATAAAACTTCTCTATAAATATATCACTTCTTTTAAGTACCTTTCAAGTCTATATGGACAATTTTAAATGTACCTTCTCATGTCAATTTTATTATATTTCCTGATGAGTTTTTATGTTCAGAAAGGAAGAGACAACAAATAGAAAACAAAAAGCATGGTTCTACAAATGCATTCTTTGCATTCTTCTATATTGATAATTCTTTGATCTATTTATCCTATCCAAAGCAATAAGAATATAAATAAAAGCGTTATGACTCCTTCTATTTCTCAGGTAGATATTATTGATACTGAATCGCTTATATTTAGTAAAAGATCAAATTTATGCACATATATTATTTATCTGTGAACTTTAATATACATGTAAGCCCCTTAGTGAATGCAGAAAATAGATTAAATTCCAAACTTTAATGTATAAATCTATTTCCTGCAATCATTAAAGAGCTTGCATATTTAATATATGTAACCACATAAATACATTATGTAAATTTATGATCTATTTTCTTCAATGATGAAGACAAATTATAACCTAACATAGAACATGTCGCTCCCCCTCTTCGTGGAGGAACGACACAGGACCCTGCGCTGTTCTTTCGTCTGCTCGGCCCTCCCCGGGTTTGCTGCTGGTTCTTCCCGGGTTGGCTACTATCCCTTCCACCTCCGTGGAAGGGCGGTTCCCCCTGGCCACATTCCCCACTTCCGCAGGGGAGCGGCACACCGCCGGCCGGCTCTTCTCGGGGGCTGCACAGGTGTTCCTTCAGCTAGATGTTCCCCTTAGATGTTCCTGGTGCATGCCGTCTCTCTCCTCCTTTATAGTCCTCCTCCGCCAATCCTAACTCGGCTGCCCAGACGCCGAGTACGCTGCTCTCCTCCAATCAGGAGCAAGTCCTACAGTTTATTAGCTGAACTGGAGGCAGCTGTGTGGAAGCTGTTTACTTCTCTCCCAGCGCCATATTGTGGGAGAGCAGATGCATAGAATAAGTCTTAATTCCAGTAACTCAGTCCAGTCCGGGCTGCTCCCCACAGAACAATTATAAATACGTTTTGAGATTTTATGTCTCTCAGCCTTATGGACTTGGATAAATAATAATGAATTAAGAAGAGATATTATATCTCAAGAAATGCAAACTGTATTATAATTGGAGATTTGGAATAAAAAATTATAATGGTAATAATTAAAATATGTTTCAATAAAGTCACTATGGAGTTCGTATATTTGATTTTGTTTTTAATTAGGGAATCACATAGCATCTCAAAAACTTTTCGTCTAATTCTTCTAGGTTAAATAAAATTATAAATCATTGAAATATATAATATGGAAATACTAATATGAAAATACTATGACATAAAATGTACATGCTTCCATTTATTTACCTAAATAATTAGTGAATTTGGACATGATTTATGAACAAATTTAGTGATTTCAATTGATAATTATCTTTACTGTAGGTTACAGAAGTCATTCAGTCAATTAATGTGGTTTAAATTATCATAGATGAGGTACAAGCATTTTAAATTGGATAACATTAAACTAAATAATATATAATTATGAACTATTTGTTCTATATAAGGTATTAAAATTATCCTTTTATCAAGATAAAATAATTGTAAATGTTTCCAACAAAAACATTGATGATAAACAAGTTCACTATACATTACTAAATATAATTATAGAGTAGTATAAATAATCCATTTGGTTTTGAAATAATGTCTCCAGGTATTTTGCTGTTTCATTTTTCAGTGTCTACATTTTCTTGTGTAATGCCTATTAACTGGGAAATGCCAATATAATGATGTTTTAATGAGCTCTAATAAATATGTATTTTAGTTTTCATATAACATGGAGACAACTTGACATTGCAATAAATGCACTATGTCTATTATTTGTTATAAAAATTTCACAAGAGCCTCAAGAGATTACTGATGTCATAAATAAGAGTGTCAATGGTTAAATCAACAGCAGGAGTCACTGTGCACCTGCCCCCCATGTAGGACCTCTGCCCTTAGTGTCTTGTACTATGAGAATTAATGGTGAAATTACTACTCAAACAGTGCTCTATATTTTGTGTGTCTTTGTGGGTGCAGTCTGTTGAAATCTTAACTTAGTATATACTAAGTTGATCTTCTGTATATAAAGATAATTGAAATGAATCATGATGAAGAATGGGACGGGAGAGGGAGTGGGAGATGGAATGGTTGTGGGTGAGAGGGAGGTTTTGGGGGGGGAAAGCTGGTATAATTCAAAAGTTGTACTTTGGAAATTTATATTTATTAAATAAAAGTTGAAAATAAAAAAAATTCATGTAATATATGTGTTTATTGCCATTTTATATAAACTACTATAATAGTGTTAAAATTGGAGTAATTAGAACAAATTAGCTCAGAATGAGGGTGCGTCAAAAAATTAGTGGAAAAATGGAATTTAAAAGTAAGTTTATTTTGATGCAAAAATATTTTAATGACCAAACATAGTGTTTTCATATGCATACTTTCTGTTAACTTTTTGAAGACTCCTCATATGGCAAAATATTTTTGCACTTACAGTAAGAACTCATTGGGAGAATTAATTGTAAATATTAATTTTAATTCTGCATTCAAGAAGAGCTATTTAACAACATGTTTCCTTAAAAAGTTAATGAAATTCCCATGTCAGAAGGAAAGTAAGGTAATAAAGGATCCCATGTGGAACAAATTAAAACACACTTAATAGTTCCCAAAAGGCCAATGGATATTCACATATCTGTATTTTATTTTCTTTTTAAAAATACATTATTTGTAAAATAGAATGACAGACATCTTCCATCTGTTGGTTCATTTCCCAAATGTCAGCAACAGTAGGGCTGGGGTCAGGCATAAGACAGGAACCAAGGAAATCAATCTGGGTCTACGCCACTCATGTCAGGAGCCCAACTATTGGAGTCATTCCTTGCAGCCTCCCAGGATGCACTTTAGCTTCAGTGGGGAACGGAGCCAGGACTTGAACCCAGGCATCCGATAGGAGTTGGAATCATTGCAAATGATGTCTTATCTACTATGACAATTGCCTGTCCTTATAATTTATTTTCTAACTTGAGGTTCCCTTGAGAACACTTTAAAAAAAAAAAAAAAAACTGGAAAAATAGACAAAAAAATTGAGAAATGCCTGGGACCTGAGATGTTTACCTACTTGGTAATAACCCCCTGTTATATCAGGCACTATAAGGTATAACAAAGAAATGGAAATCTGCATCTGTATCCAAAGTGGCATGTAATTATCTACAAAGAATATGTCAAGGGAATATATTGTGTTGAATATGAAAATTTATTGTAATGTGAAAAATCTGAAGTAAACATAAATACGAATAGACAAATGTCAAAGAGTATGTCTTGGTGAAAATAATAGAGTGCTTATTTACATTCTCACTTTTCAAGTCAAAGAATGATAACATGATTTTTTAAAGAAAATATTTAGTAGGTTAGGCAATAGCATTTCTTCACTTTATTGTGTAACTCTTAATATGTCCTAGCAATTGACTTACTAATGCTTATGTTAAATTTTTAAATATTTTTAACTTATAACTATCATTTCTCTTTTTTGTGAGTACCCATATAATGGAATTTGGATGCAATTTTTTTTTTTTTTTTTTTTTGGACAGGCAGAGTTAGACAGTGAGAGAGAGAAGGGAGAGAGGCAGAGGAAGGTTTTCCTTCCATTGGTTCACTCCCTAAATGGCCGCTACAGCCGGTGCGCTGTGCTGATCCAAAGCCAGGAGCAAGGTGCTTCTCCTGGTCTCTCATGTGGGCACAGGGCCCAAGGACTTGGGCCATCCTCCACTGCCCTCCTGGGCCACAGCAGAGAGCTGGCCTGGAAGAGGAGCAACCAGGACAGAACCTGTGCCCCAACCAACACTAGTACCCGGAGTGCAAGCACCTCAAGCAGAGGATTAGCCTAGTGAGCCATGGCACCGGCCTTGGATGCGATTTTGATAGGTGATCAGATATATTATAGAAATAGTTTATTCTTGCATAGAGTAAAATGAGGTAAATAAAACATTTTTAAAGAATCTGAATTCATAAGCTTTGGATTCCTGAAAGCATATTCGCAAGCATAATATGAAATAATGTTACTATTGGTTGAACTCTGTAATTAACACACAATTGTTCTTAGGTGTTCAAATTTTAACTGAAAAGTGATCCCTGTTAGGAATTTGGAAAACATCATGTTGAGTGAAATAAGCCAATCCCAAAGGGACAAATACCACTTGTTCTCCTTGATAGGTGACAACTAACTGAGCACCAAAAAGGAAACCTGTTAAAGTGAAATGAACACTAGGAGAAACGGTGACTTGATCAGCCCTCACCCTGACTGTTGATGAGCAACTTGATATGTTATCCCACTTAGTATTTTTTTTTTGTTTGTTCTACTTAATACTTTTGGTTGAATACTGCAATCAATACACAATTCTTCTTAAGTGCTGAAACTTAACTGAAAAGTGATCGCTGTTAAATATAAGAATGGGAATAAGAGAGGGAAGAGATGTGCAATTCGGGACATGCTCAGGCTGACTTAACCTCAAACGGTGGAGTTAGAAACATACCAGGGGATTCGAATTCAATCCCATCGAGGTGGCATGTACCAATGCCATCTCACTAGTCCCAGTGATCAATTTCTGTTCAAATTGATCGTAATGATAGGACTAAGAACCAAAGGGATCACATAAACAAGACTAGTTTCTGAAAATAGTAGCTGATAGAATCAAAAAGGGAGAGAACGATCCAACATTGGAAGTGAGATACACAGCAGACCCATAGAATGGCAAATGTCCTAACAGCACTCTGGCCTCAGAATCAGCCTTTAAGGCATGCGGATCCGGCTGAAATGCCCATGAGAGTATTTCAGGCATGGAAGCCAAGACACTCTGGGGGAAAAAAAAAAAAAAAAAACCTAAATGAAAGATCTCCGTGAGTGAGATCCCAGTGGAAAGAATGGGTCATCAAAGAAGGAGGTACCTTTCTCTGAAGGGAGGAGAGAACTTCCACTTTGACCATGGCCTTGTCTAAATATGATCAGAGTCGGTGAACTCAGGGGGCTTCCATAGCCTTGGCAGCTCATGACAAGAGCCTAGGGTGATTACTGAGGCCATAAACAATAGTGTCAATTTGTTAAGTCAACAACAGGAGTCACTGTGCACTTACTCCTCATGTAGGATCTCTGTCCTTAGTGTGCTGTACATTGAGATTTAATGCTATAACTAGTACTCAAACAGTATTTTTCACTTTATGTTTCTGTGTGGGAGCAAACTGTTGAAATCTTTACTTAATGCATGCTAAACTGATTTTCTGTATATAAAGAGAATCGAAAATGAATCTTGATGTGAATGGAAAGGGAGAGGGAGTGGATAAGGGGAGGGTTGCGGGTGGGAGGGACGTTATGGGGGGGAAGCCATTTTAATCCATATTCTGTGCTTTGGAAATTTATATTCATTAAATAAAAGTTAAAAAAAGAAATAATGTTAATATATTGCATAATTTATATAGAAATATTGCCATATTTTTATAAATGATGAGAATCACTTAAGTGTTCAATGCAGTAGTTTTTAATCCTTAGATGAACAACTATAAAATATAATAGAAAACAAGCATATTCATAATCCATGTACTGCTAGTCATATTTACAAACTAAATACTATGAAGACAATGTTGCTTAACATAATGTAGGGGATTACAGTAATTATTTTCATTGGCCCTTGGGTGCCAGGAAAATATTGGACTTAAAATTCTTTCTAGGCTCTTTGTTGCTTTTGCAGAAATTATGGAGTATGCTTTTGAATGTGAAAAAATGCAACTTTGAGATATTATGTGAGATGGCATGCTGTTAAATCTAGTGGTTATATTAACAGTAGTCAGACAATATTTAGCTAGTTAAATTGGAGAAAATATGATAAGATAAACTAATATAATAGCAGCATAGAAAGAGAAGGAAAAAAGAGAAAGGAAAAGAGAAAGTGATGGAGGAAAAGCAGGGAAAAGGTAAGTGGTTAAAAAAAAAAAAAAAAAAGCTGCCTCAATTTCTTAACAGCCCAACCAAGTCAAAATAACATCAACAACAGCAGCAACAAAAAACCCACCTCTCTGGCTGGCACTGAATTTCTGAGACCTGTTAAAAGTCCCTGGAAATACTTTATCTGTGTAAGTTTCTAATGATAAATCTCCACAATCATAGAACATCTTCCTTCTCGCTGGGTACTTTCAGTGTACAAGTACAGAGATCAAGTTTCCCTATTTATTCTATGAAATGTAATTCTGAACCTTATAGCATTTAGATTCTGATAGTTGAAATGCTTTTTATCTCCAGAAAAACTCTTACTTTGTCTCCTCACCTGTATGTTTAATCAGTCTTTTACATTCCTACTTTGATGTCTAATTAGCATTTCAGACCTTAATTAAGTGATCAGAAATTGAGAAGCAGAGAAAAGTTACTATTCTCTCCACTCATTTCTCTTTTGCTTCATTCAGCAGCTGTAAGTAAACTGCATAGCCTTGGTGTTAACAGCTTTGGGGTCAGATGTCCTTCTTTGATGATTCTATTAGGAACCATGTATTCACCCTCTATGGGGTCCTTGTCTGCTGGCACCCTCCCCTGTGACTCTAATTCCTGCTGAGTGCCCCCCTCTTTCACTGTCAAAGCACAATACAGGGCACCTTCACTACCACAGCTACCAGTGTGTTCTGTTCTTTGGAAACCCCAAACTCTTGTTTTCTCTAGACGTATTTTCTTTTTACAGGAAATGACATCTGGGTTGCTTCTTCTTCTGTTTTGCCTAGTTTCATCTCATCTTATCTTTAATAACATTCCCTGTTTTAAAGTCCTTTTACTTATTTTTCTAATAGTATATGAAACAGAAATTAAGGAAGGAAGCTAATCATCGATAGAAATGACTTCCTCATTTTTTCCCCACAAGAGGTGTAGGAAGAAGAAATATATAAGTAATAAAATTTACAAGTACAGTATTATTTACTATAGCTAATGTAGTACTACCTTGATTATCATAAAATCAACTCACCCTTTTAGTATTATTTTTATTGGTAAAAAAGTATTGCCGTATATGATATTATATCTCCATTGCAACTAAATTTATGGTTACTTTGCCTTCAAATTGTGACTATTTACTCTTGAATTCACTATACTCCTTAAGCCATAAGATACATCTTGTTACTATAATAAATTAAATATCATATTACATGCACAAGCTTGGCTTAATTTACTTTTAACTAACAAGGACAATCATTGCACTTTAAGATAGAAAGTTAAGCATACTTTCAAAATAAAAAAAAATATGTTAAAAATTACTTTTGGCTGATTTGATATAAAATCACTAGAAATATTTTAACTAATAAAATATGGTTCAACACTACCAGGTAATAAGTTCCTACTATGAATGTTGAATGTATATTGCCTCATTTTGCCCCATAACCTATATGATCATATGTGACGTTATTTTTATTATTGCATTTTGAAAATGAAAATAGAAGATTCCTGACAAGAGAGATTTCTTATTAAAAGCCACATTATTAGTAAGTGGCTAAATCAGAATTTCAACCATGTTCTTTTTGCTCTTCTGTGAAGCCTCTATTCGTTTTTCTAAAATTTTAATGAGTGAACCGTGTTTTCAAATTATTCTGACATTGAAAATTAGTGTGAATTCTTAGAACTAATCCATGCATCTGGCAAGTAGAAGATCACCTTGTACTGGGTAGCTTCAGTAAAGTAACAAATTAAATTTAGTGACTGCTATAAGAGGGAGAGATACAAGAAGTACAGAAAATCCATATTGACATTTATTATAAGAAGTTTGTTGGTGAAAGGAATATGAGGTATAGTGGGATTTGTGTTCACCTTGATAAAAGGACAGTACTGATTAAAGATATGCAAGATAACAAAATGAGGTTTTGAATATTAATATTGTGAGTAACTAGGCATTGATAGAAGCCAAGATGTTTAAATTATCATCACTAATGATTATGCAAAAACTTTCTTTGTGTCTGTGTTAATGTTTTATACATATAATCCACAAAACACCGTGAAGAAGGCCTTTTAGTAGTCTCATTTTCAATAAAGTTAAGAGAGGTTAAGTGGTTTCTCACATTCTCCTACTTATTTAGTAGAACAATTGATGTTCAATAGAGATTTTTCTGACACCAAAATACATGTTCTTCCTACTAGCAACACTGTTATCACCAAGATACTAAAAAAAATGAAATAAAGAGTATAACTTAGAATTAAATACTCTACAAAATGTCTGCCTATCAGAGGATATTGACAGAAAAATAATGATGTCCACAAAAATAAAGGTCAAATGAAAAAACTCATATGAAATAAATTTTAAAATGGAAATAGAACAATTTTGTAGATTGGAAGATTATGTGAATAAAAATAGAAGAGGAGAAAACTTAGAAAACTCTCAATTTTCAGGTAAAATATTTTCAGTGATAATTTTTAATGAAATATGTGACTAAATTCTAGAAGGCATTTCCGTGAGAATTATAGAAATGTTCTGAATAGGACAAGTGATGTCCCATGAATGCAATACTATCTAACATACAGAATATCAAAAAATTGGTTTCATGTATCTTGAATAGTAAGTACAGGTATATCCAAATCAGAAAGCTTGCCAATATTCCAAAGAGTTTTCCCATCATAGCAACCCATTTTCTGCTTTCTACCAAAGACAAAAACTAACAGTTGAATAGGAAAGGCGATGGCATCTAGCTACATCCTGGTGGACACAATCCAAAAACTAAAGCATTTCAGGGAAGGGACACAGGTGAGAGGAATATTCATGTCAGTGGTACCTGCTAATAAGTTAAACACAATTTTATTTATATTTTATGCTATGATAAGAAAATCAATCAATATTTGGTAAAAATAAATGGAACATTCTGTATTAAATCATGTTACATGTGTAAACTTTCAATTATCTTAAATTATATTAAATGTATTATATATCTACTTGGAAACACTTTTCCAAGTAGCTGTTTTTGATCCTAGGAAACCATACACTACAAATGCAGAGAAGCATCCTGTTGAGTTATCAAGAACAATTGTAAAGCTATAGCATTCAAAACAGTGTGGTATTTATTCAGAGGTAAATTAATAGATCAGAATCTGGTCACATATTTGTTGTTAACATACACTTTCACTAATACCATTAAAATATCTTATTAGGAAGTAGAAGGAAGCTTTAGAATTTCATGTTAGGATTACTTCATAGAACATATCAAAATTAACTATGAAAACTGAAAAATGATAAAATTATCCAGCTATATGGTGCAAGATTATATCACAGGAAACATATTAGTCCAATAACATTCTAAGAAAGATTAAATTAAATTTGAACAAATTAATAAAGTGAAACTATTTTATTCGAATTAATTATCATTTCTGATCTACTCATTAGGAAAATGTTGACTGAATTACTCATATTATTTCCATGTTAAGAATCAGAGGCGCAAAATCAACAGTCCCTAATCCACAGACTTCACAGCCTATTCAGCCTATTGAAAACCAAGAACAGGGCAGGGCATTTGGCTCAGAGGTTCAGCTGCTGCTTTCGCTCCTGTGGAAGACACAGACCGAGTGCTGGGCTCCTGGCTTCAGTCTGGGCTCTTATAAGCATTTGCAGAAGTACATCAGCAGATGGGAGATCTCTCTCTCTCTCTCTCTCTTTCTTTCTATCCCTCTGCCTTTCAAATATAAATTAAAAAAATGATATATTGTGCATACTCATTTTTTATACTTTCCTGTGGTAAGAAATATTTTCAATTATAAAATTGTTATAGAAATTTATGTTGTTTTATGTAACATGGACCCGGCAGATAAAATTTTAGTTATTACTAAACCTTATAAAGAAATATTAATGTTACAATACTTTTATTAAAACATATGATTTAGATGTGATAGTAAGCAGAAGAGGTGATATATCACAGCCAAGCTGGCTGATATATAACCAAGTTTAATATATTGAAAAAAGAGACCTTGATTCAAAACACAGCAAGTAGAATATTAGCTGCAGTGAATCTAAACAGTGTCAGGTAATCGCTAATAATAAAACATAGAGTATATTATATGAAAATAAGCTTGATATCATATTTCATTTTTAAATGGAATGCAGAAAGCTATGATGAGAAGAACCAAGCTAGGTTAGCATGCAGAATTAGTACTTATATGTTTCCTCATAATTTTCACTTATTTTGAGCATTAACCTTGCTAGACCTAGCCCAGAATATATTCTGAAAATACATAGTATTTTGAGTTAAATGTAGATTTCTTTTGTAGAATAAAAAAAATATGCTATTATTGGGATACAGTTTGTGACATAATGAAAACTTCAAGTTTGACTTAATTAGAAAAAAAATTATTATTTACTTAAAAATCGCTTCTCGGCATTTTGGCTAAGATCAAGTATATTATTAACAAAAAATTAGCCATAATCATAATCAGAAATTGCTTTTAAGTGTTTATGAACAAATATTTTATTAACCATCTTTTATGAATTACTCAAAAACAAAGAAACAATTTACCATCTAATGCAATAGCTTACTATTATCTCATCGTCTAAAGTCATGATAAGAGAACTTCTAAAGAATACATAATTTTTTTTGACAGGCAGATTTAGACAATGAGAGAGAGAGAGACAGAGAGAAAGGTCTTCCTTTCCGTTGGTTCACCCCCCAAATGGTTGCTACAGCCGGTGCTAGCCAATCTGAAGCCAGGAGCCAGGTGCTTCCTCCTGGTCTCCCATGCGGGTGCAGGGCCCAAGCACCTGGGCCATCCTCCACTGCCTTCCCGGGCCACAGCAGAGAGCTGGCCTGGAAGAGGAGCAACCAGGACAGAATCCGGCACCCCAACTGGGACCAGTACCCGGGGTGCCGGAGCCACAGGTGGAGGATTAGCCTAGTGAGCCACAACGCCGGCCAAGAATACATATTTTTTAAAGATTATTTATTTGAGAGGCAGTTACAGACAGAGGGAGATACAGAGAGAGAGTTCTTCCATCTCCTAATTCACTCCCCAAATGGCCATAATGGCCAGAGCTGGGCTGATTGGAAGCCAGGAGCTTCTTCTAGGTCTCCCACATGGGCGCTGGGGCCCAGGGACTTGGGCCATCTTCCACTGTTTTCCCAGGCCTTAGCAGAGAGCCAAATCAGAAGTGGAGCAGCCAGGATTTGGCACCCATATAGATGCTGACACCACAGGCAGAGGCTCAACAATTATGCCTCAATGCCAGCCCCCAAAAGAATATATATACGTGTTTGTCCATGACCTCTCCTTGGAGGTATGAATTACACAATGTGAGGACTGACAGAATAGAACTTATAGAGACTGTGTTACATGTGTGTTAAAATCTAAAGAAAATATCAGAGACGAATAATGAACAAAGTAGGATTCATTCCTGCCAAAAATGAGGTTTCAGAAAAGGGAAGTAAATAGCCGAAAATTGGGAATAAGAGGATCAGAAGGGGATATTTCCCTGAAGGAGCTATCTGAGCTCAATGCCATTATGAAAATGTTGGTCCAAAGCTTCCTATTCAAACTTAACTTGATGAAGAGAAATAGGAGAGAAAAGAGTATGTTTGTCACTAAATATTTATTACTAAAAGCAAATTTTGTAATAAGTCTGAAACCAGGAGTCAGAAGCTTCTTCCAGGTCTCCCACGTGGGTGCAGGGGACCAAGGACTTGGGTTATCTTCTACTGCTTTCCCAAGCCAAAGCAGAGAGCTGGATGGAAAGTGGAGCATCTGGGACTCGAACAGGAGAAAATATGGGATGCTGGCACTGCAGGCAGTGGCTTTACCTATTACACCACAGTGCCATTCCCTTGTGATGTATTTCTATAATGTAGTATAGGGTAAAGGCAAATGCTATATTATAAATTATTTCTTTTAAAAATTGTATTTATTTATTTGAGAGGCAGAGATACCAGGAAGGGTGCAGAGAGAAAAATAAAGCAAGACCAAAAGAAGTCCTAACCACTGGTTCACTCCCCCCTAAACTGCAGTGCCTATGGCTGGACCAGACTGAAGCCCAGAGCCTGAAACTTTGAGCCTAGCATTGACCTTGCGGAAGATTTGGCCTCAGCATTTGTACCTCCTCCTACTTCCTTCACTCCTTGTATTCCTGGCTCACTTTCTCTTATTTTCCTTGCCAATGCCTTTTACACATGGAAAAACAATAAACTTTTTGAAAATTTGGATAAATTTGAATAATTGTGTCATCTGTGTATCCTGAACCAGCTGTCCCCTGAGATTTGGATTTCTTATACTCTGTACCAGAATATATACGATTATATTTATAGCAGTATTATTTATGATAGCAAAACTGAAAAGATACAAATAACTATGTGTTAGAAAATAAAGTGCATTATGTATATGAGTGAAGTATAACCATAGATAAGCTTGAATAAAAATGAATTAAAATTAATGAAGTTTGCCACAATGACCCTTAGATGCATACTGTTGAGTCAGAAATTGTCTGAAATGAAACAGTTGATATATTTTGTAAATATGTTAGCAAATACACATTAGCAAAATTAAACATTCTGGTTAGAGATCTATCCATGTGTGATTAAATTATAGTTTTGAAAATAAGATTTTGACCAAAACATGGGAAGGGTTATTACTGGTGTGGTGAAGCAATATGGAGAAGGGACAAAATTTTTACCAGTTTTCTTGCTAAGTGGTAAGCTTAAGGAGCTGATTTTAACACAGTGCTTTATAATTTATATTTTAAACAGTTGTATACTAGAACATTTAAATAATGCTTTTTAAAATAATACAATGAAATAAAGGAAATTCATATGGAAACATATTTGATACCTTTGCACATTAATTAATATTAGGATTCTAAAAGATATGCTATGCCTGTGGGTGTTTTAGGTAACATTTCTCTTTTTGCGTATTGAATTGTTATTTATTTACTTGAGAAAGAAGAAGAGCGGCTAGCATTGAGGCACAGCGATTAAACTACTAATTGGGATGCCTGAATCCCATATTTGAGGGTGGATTCAAGTTCTGGCTCTTCAGCTTCTGATGAAGCATCCTGCTGTTGTACCTGGGAAGGCAGCAGATGATGGGCTAAGTGTTTGGGTCCCTGCCACCCACATAGGACACCTGGATGGAATTCTGGGCTCTTGGCTTCAGCCTGGGCCAACTCCAACTGTAGCAATTATTTGGGAAGTGAACAGGTAGATGGAAGATTTCTGTCAGTCTGCCTTTCAAATAAATAAATAAATAATAAAAAGACATCTACTGTTAAAATAACACACTTATTTTAATATAGGCTAAGGATAACACTATTTTATCACGAGACTTGCTACTGAGCATAAAATTTTGTGACTGTTTTCCAAGATTAATGTCTTTAAATATAATTTAATAAGAATAATTATTTACAAAGTTGTGTTTCCTTAATCCTGATTAATTTATTTTGTCTTTGCAATCTTTAAGCTAAATTAGTAGTATGAACTTTCATAAAATCAGTCTAAATTAAGAATTTTTAAAAATTTATTTGAATTTATATTTAATTTATAAAAAATACAATAAAATATCTTTGCTATTTTGAAGAAAAAGTGAGTGGACTTCACCTTAAGCAATCATGTATGCTTATGTTGATATTTAACGATTTTTATGTGGATTCAATATTATTTTGATATCTTGGTAATATCAAACCTGAAGCATCTATGAAAACGTAGTTGTCTTTCATTTTTCTGACACAGTATGTCTTTGGGTACACTAGTAGCAAGTAGATAATGTTTTTAAAGTAGACCATATATATATATATATATATATATAGACAGTGAGAGAGAGACAGAGAGAGAGTTATAGACAGTGAGAGATAGAAAGGTCTTCCTTCTGTTGGTTCACTCCCCTAATGGCTGCCACAGCAGGTGCTGCGCCAATCCGAAGCCAGGAGTGAGGTGCTTCCTCCCAGTCTCCCATGTGGGTGCAGGGACCCAAGCACTTGGGCCATCCTCCACTGCCTTCCCAGGCCACAGCAGAGAGCTGAACTGGAAGAGGAGCAACCGAGACTGGTACCTGGCATCCCAACCGGGACTAGAACCCAGGGTGTTGGCACCGTAGGCAGAGGATTAGCCAAGTGAGCCACAGTGCCAGTCACCCATGATATATTTGTGATTCTTTTTCTTATACCCTTTAATATTCTTGGACTTGAAATTTAGATTTAATAGAATGACTCTATAAATAAGCAGTCAATGAAAATTATCTAATTCTATAATTGGCTACAGTCTTCTAATCTATCACTCCCAAAATGGTAAGAGTTAAATAATTTAAATAAATGTAACTAATGAACTGTGGCCTAATCTATTTTATGTTCATACTTAAGTCTCTTGAAATTTGAAAAACTGATCGATATTTCAGAACTTTTTTCATTAGTATTCTAGGACTATTGAGAGGAGTATCAGAAATAATGTCAAGAGAATTGTATATAAACTGCCTGAGAAAATGTGTATTCATAAAAATTATAAATATCTACAGAGTATCTGCTTCTTCTCTTAGAATATCAAATATCATATAATAAACCGATCTACACGAATTCAGTTAATAAAAAACTCTATAATAGATGATTATGTGGGTGTTCTTTTTTTTTTAACAGCATTTGTATTTACGAGGACATTCAGTAACTTTCCATGAGATAATCTAACAGGCACTTTGATTATGCCTTTTTACAGCCAAGAAAATGAATGTTTATGTAAAGTAAGTGATTTTTGAAAGAAATATTGCAATTATAGTCTTGTCAATTACAGCATCATATGTATTTTAATTTTAGGATATCAGTGCTGATTTACTGAAAGCAATCTAATGGAAATGAACCTTTTCACAGATTTGCTATCAAACATTGAATAAATATAATCCACTGAATAAAAGTTTAAGCTTGCCTATTGTCATTGTTTGTTCTGTTTTAACCCCAGTTTTAATGATTTAATTTAGTCAATTTCTTTACTAAAAGCCAACTCAATTCTTTTTGGCAACATGCCTAGTAGGAACAACAAATAGTTGTGTATACTCTTGAATCCTTGCCTTACTCAGATTTGAAAGAGCCTTTCATGTTGGCAGAAAGATTTAGAAATCCCGTCTGTCCTTGAGATCTATCCAATCATTAATTTGAATGTTCTAAAGTGAGAAACGATATCTAAAGAGAAGAGTCATTAACTGCCTAAGGTGCACCAAAATTTTTAATCGGCTTTTTAGTCTAAATCACTTGCATGCCCAATGGCACTGCAGTAAGTCTGTAGCAAATTGAAGTGTTGGGGAACAGGGATATTAACCACAATATAAAGTCTTTTTCTAGCTTGTTCATATAAAAAACCCATTTCTACAGTCAACCTCATGTGTTCTGGCACTTATGTTTTCTACACAGGGTTTTTACTAAGGTCATAGTATAATTAACAGTAAACAACATTCACTTTTCTGATTGCTGAATCTCATTAAAATTGTAGATGAATAAGAAAATCCTAGTATTGCTTTCCTTTATTTAGTAAATAATTTTTAAAATCACAAACAATTTCTGCACACAGACCAACACATTGCAAACCATCTGCTCCACTGGGTCAAGCAACAGAGGCTCTGCATTTCCCAGGCATTTTATTGTATAAGAGAGAGAGATCAGATACAGAGGCTGCTTGAAGGGGGAAATCTTCAGAGCCAGCAAATTTAATTTAGTTGAATCACTCTCAATCTAACTTTTATGACAGCCTGTAGACAAGGACATAACAGGCAATGTCATCAATAGAGCTAAATCACTAACATGCACTGTCATAAAATATATCCTATGGTCATTTGTTTCTATGATCTAATAAGACTCTTAAATATTTTCTCATAATTTTTGTGGGAAAGTCTTTATCTCAATACATATACCTACAGGAAATGAGACAGATCATTGCATAACATTGAAAGGAATACTAGGTAAGATGAAGAGAGATTTTTATCATGAGTCTTAGGAAGTTGTCTGGGCAATTCAGGAAGCAAAATAGAGACTAAAGAAGACAAACATTAATCATGTAAGAAAAAAACTATAGTGTCTGCTCAAGAACATTTATGGGGACATGGCCAGCATTTTCTGAAGGAGAAAAAGTCTACCAATACACAAATGGGAATCAAGCTATAGTTTATTCTAATTCCTTTATTATGTTTCTTAGGCTTGTGTTATGTCAAAAATCCAGCACGTTTCTATAATAAATAAAAACTGTAATATAATATATTTCACATTTTATACTACTCATAGATAGCACTGAGAACAATATTGGGCAAATAAGATGATAATCAATACAGGCATAAATAAAGTTTAGAGGATTAAGCCATAATAATGAAGTATGTTCTATGACTTATGGTAGTGAAAGTATAAATAGATTATTAATAGTCACAAAGCAGAATACTGACGTGAGAAAGAAAAATTATCAAAGAAACACATATAAAAACTATTTCTCTATCAAAACTTTTTAGTTTATTAAGTAGTCAATTTTTAAAATGTACTTGAAACATGCCTAATTGTAATTAAGCCCAGAGGCAGCCAGCTGGGATCATAATATATTGAGTTGTCATTTCTGGGATTCCTTAAAATGCATGCCATATTAATTCTTCTTTACTTTAATACCCAGATGAAATGAAATGAAATTAGAAGCTTTTACAAGTGACAAACCATAAACCTAAATTTACATAACACACTAAAATTTCAGAAAAAAATATGGGAGAATATTTTTGCATCTTTGGATAAGCAAATATTTATCAGACTACATAGAAACCACTCACAAAATAAACTATGAATAAAATAAACTTTTTAAAATTTCAAACTCTGGCTCCTCAAAAATAGTTTGTAAAAAAAATTTAAAAAAGAAAATCACAGATTTGGAAGAACAGAGCTGTATCACAGATATATGTCCAACATATGATACAAAAATACTTAAAATTCAACACATCAAGACAAAGAACCCAATTATGAATAGGGAAAATAGTACAATAATGGTACATTACAATATATTTAAATAAATGCTCAATATGCATATATTCAATATCACTAGTCATCTGAAAAATGCAAAATAAACTACAATAAAGGCAAAATAAACTACAATAAAGGCTTACAGTTTCAAATGTTGACAAAGATGTGAAGCAAGCAGAATGATGATAGAGGATAAATGCAGTGATGATGGAGGTAAAATGGGGAGACAGCTTTGGAAATCTGTTTGGCAGTGTTTTTTTTTTTAATGAAATTAATCATGTATCTACGCAGTGAACCAATAATTCTGCTCCTAGATATTTATCCAAGACAAATGATAATGCTTCCACAAAAATATTATTCTTGTGCATTTATTCAGAATAGTCTCAGACTTTAAATACAAATGTTTATTAACAAGACAATCAACAGTTCCTGAAAAATAGCAACAAAAAGAAACAGCTTGCTGACAACATAAGAAGGTGAATGGGTATCTGAAACATTATGCCAAATTAAAAAGATCAGACAGCAAAGAATACATAGTGTAGCATTCCATTTATATGAATGATTAGAAAAATTAAAAATATCTCATGGTGGAAAAATTACTACAGTAGTTGCTGGGAGAAAATACAGGTGTAGGGATTGACTGGAAAGAAATATAATGGAACTTCCTGGGTTGATAAAAATGTTCATATATTAAATAAGGTATGAGTTACTTGAGTTTATGTACATTTATCAAAAGTCACTTACTTGTACAATTAAGATGTAAAGATTGAGCTTTAGGAAATTTATGTACTCATTTAAACATAGTTTCCACTTTAATAATGTAAATATCAAACAGTTCAAAATGAACTAAATCTTTTCTATTTTATTCAGCTTTGAAAACAGAACTTCATTTGCTGAAAGTTTGCCTGCATTGAACCAGGGTCATTATTTGAACCACCAAATAATTGTTTGCAAAATGAAATAATCTTTACACTTACATATATTATAAGATAAATTTTGCTCCTCATAATTCCTTATTTGCATAGGTATCTAAATTTAGGTTATAAATTTGAAAAGTTAGAAAATCAAATTTTACGATACAATTTTGATTCATTTGAAACCTAAGTTATTAGGAATGGATTTAGTCAGTGCTCATTTGGTAAGTTGTTCATCTCTTTGTTTAAAATTTACACCCTAGATAATAAAACAGTAAGTATTTGAAAAATAGTCTTACAATTCTGAAGAGTTATAAGGGAACTAGAACACTATTTAACTAGTCTAATAACTAGGATACTATTTTAACTCCATTGGATATAAAAATAAAAATATTAGAAATGAAAAACTAGCATAAAAGGAAAATAATCTCTTGTAACTCCAAAACCATGGGATAAACACAGTTGTCATTTTGGAACTAATTCCTTCAGTAAACATAATGTTAACATAGATATACATACATACACAAAGTATCTTATTGTAGACCATAGAAAATAGTTCATGGAATCATATATTTCTTTTCATCTTTGTAGTGTTTGGTTGCAGTAGCAAGTATCTCTTATGTTCCCTTAACATCATCTGCCGTATGACATTTTTCAGTTTGTGTGAGCTGAGATGGAATTTGTTTCAAATATCATCTACTCTTAGATCAGCCAAAACTATCTTCTTTAAATATTGTTTTCTGTAATACATTTATTTTCAATTTAAACTCTCCTAGTATAAGTGTTCTGATTATATTCATGTGATAATCGAATGAACAAATGCATCATTTTTGAAAGTAACCCAAGGTCCATTAGGAGATTTGAGTAGAATCTCGAAGAATGATAGCTTAATAAAATGTATTCATTTTATCCACTGGTATAATGTGGCTCTACATTTTCCACATGGATGTTTTTTGGCACCAGATTAAAAATGTGCTATTATAGGATCTGTGTAATACTTTGGTGTTTATTCTTAACATATCACACTACACTAATTTTGCTATTTGCAGTAGAAAGATATATATTTTCTTTTTAAATATTTATTTATTTATTTATTTATTTATTTATTTAAAAGGCAGTGTTCAGAGAGAAAGGGAGAGACAGACAGACAGAGATTTTTCAGCTACTGGTTCTCTTCCCAAGCAGAGGCAATAGCTGGAAGCCAGAAGCCAGGAGCTTCATCTGGATCTCTGAAGTAGGTTTCAGGGGCCAAACACTGGGATCAATTTCTGCTGTTTTCCCAGGTGCGTTAGCAAGGTACTGCATCTGAAGTGGAGCAACTAGGACTCAAATCAGTGCTTACTTAGGATACCGCTGTCACTGGCAGTGGATTGACCCACTGTGCCACAATGTTGGTCCTATGCTTTTTATTTTTCTAAGTGATGGTTGATGACATATGGACACTGATTAACACACTAAATTTTCTTTTTAAATTTCCAGTAAATCCCTTAAGGTTTTCCATGTATACACTTCTAAGACCTATAATCAAAGTTTGGTATCTTCAGTGTTTATTTAGAATTCTTAATTTTGAGAGTCTATATTATTTCATTTTTTGTAATTTATTTTTTAGTTAATCAGGTGATAGCTCATACTTCTATGTTTTGTTTTTTATTTTAATGACATGGAAATTATATTGGCACTGTCCTTAGTTCCATATGAATGAAAATGATGATCTTTAAAGAATAAAGGTAGCAATGAGGTTAGGGGACATGTATGAATATTATTAGTTTAAGAAATGAAGAGGGGCCGACACTGTGGCGTAGTGGGTAAAGCTGCCACCTGCAGTGCTGGCATCCCATATGGGCACCGGTTCATGTCCCGGCTGCTCCACTTCCAATCTAGCTCTCTGCTATGGCCTAGGAAAGCAGTAGAAGATGGCCCAAGTCCTTGGGACCCTGCACCCATGTGGGAGACCTGGAGGATTGCCCTTGTGGCCAATCGGGGAGTGAGGCAGTGGATGGAAGACCTCTTTCTCTCTCTCTCCTTTTCTCTCTGTGTAACTCAGACTTTCCAATAAATAAATAAATCTTTAAAAAAATGAAGAGATATTCTTTATCACATTCTAGAATAATATTTCTGGTTGTATTATAGGAATATTATCAATATATATAGTCAAAAATTTCAAATATTTTTCTGGTATCAAATGAATTATTTTCTTTCAATTAAACATTGAGTATTATCGATTCTTGTTAAACTCACACATAATCTTATGTGTTACCAATGAATATACTTTTTAAAGAGTTGATAGTACATCATAGTTATTCCAAATGTGTATATCATTAATTATCAGGAAAATTTTTAGATTGAACATTTCCCATTTCTCAAGAAATTAAAATAACTCTCTCAATAAACTATAACAACATGTTTTTGAGAAGTTGTGCTATCAGCTATTACAATTTTCTCAATAGTTTAGTACCTATATTTTCCACTCCCTTTAAATATAAAACTGAGAAAGCTTCAAAGGTTTTGTGGAGAATAGGAGTTAAAATACTACAAATATTGCATGAATTTTGAAGGCCTCATAATTCATATTTTCATATAATATGTAAAATATGATAAAATGTAATTACAAATAATGATATTGTATATTATAAAACTGTTAGTATTTTCCACATGTGATATTCTGTCACAGAATTCACTATCAGTAATAACAACTCATTGCTGTAGCTATTACCAGAATCTATTGTGCACAGAACAATTTAATGTGACCCTTTGAAACGATAAAACATAGCAGTGTAATGAAGTGTGGCGATTAGAAAACTGTGCCCCCACTTGTGGGAGAAATTGGGAAGATCTTCCTTGATGTGAATTATTACAAAAATGATCTTTCTGTAGATTGACACAAATGCGGCTATGCTAGCACAGGCTGGAATGTTTGATCTAGTACTACAAACTTCGTGCCTTGCACAAAGTCAACTCTGTTGATAGTATTCCAAGTTATATCAGATCACATCTCAGCTCAAAGCCCTCTGATGACTTTCTAATTGATGCATTAAAATTCACTGTCTTTACAATGGTCTGCAAAGCCTTACATGGTCTTGCCTTATTTCACCACTCTCTGACTTCATTGCTTACTCATTTTTAAAAAATATTTTATTTATTTATTTGAAAGGTAGAGTTATAAAGAGAGAGAGCAAGAGACAGACAGAAAGGTCTTCCATCTGCTGGTTCACTTCCCAAATGGCTGCAATAGCTGGAGCTGAACAGATCCAAAGCCAGGAGCCAGGAGCTTCTTCCAGGTCTCCCACATGGGTGCAGAGGCCCAAACACTTGGGCCATCTTCTACTGCTTTCCCAGGCCATAGCAGAGAGCTGGATTGGAAGAGGAGCAGCCAGGACACTAACTGGCGCCTGTGTGGGATGCTTGTTCTGCAGGTGGAGACTAAGCCAAGTAGACCACAGCGCTGGCACAACTTGCTCATTTATTTACACTCATGCTCCAGAGTTAAGATCTGTGCCCTGGTTGTTCCTTCCCGTAGAAACCTCTCTTTTGCCTTATGTCTTCACAGACTGGCCTGAAGCCCAAACAACATCCAGATCTCCCATGTGAGTGGCAAACTCATCTCTTTACACCATCACCATTTCCTCCCTAGGGCTGCATTCGTAGGAAGTTGAAATCAGGAGCTGGAACCCAGGTACACTGACGTGGGACACAGACATACTAACTAGCATCCTGTAAGGCCAAATGTTGCATTCTTTTTTTTTAACTTTTAATACTACTCATTCAGTGGCTGGCGCCGTAGCTCACTTGGCTAATCCTCCGCTTGTGGCGCCGGCACCCTAGATTCTAGTCCTGGTTGGGGCGCCAGATTCTGTCCCAGTTGCTCCTCTTCCAGTCCATCTCTCTTGCTGTGGCTCAGGAGGGCAGCAGAGGATGGCCCAAGTGTTTGGGTCCCTGCACCTGCATGGAAGACCAGGAGGAAGCACCCGGCTCCTGGCTTCGGATTGGCACAGCGCCGGCCGTAGCTGCCATTAAGGGAGTGAACCAATGGAAGGAAGACCTTTCTCTCTGTCTCTCTCTCACTGTCTATAACTCTATCTCTCTCTCACTGTCTAACTGCCTGTCAAAAAAAAAAAATAGTACTCATTCAGGGACATTTATATAATTCAAGAAGATAAAGTTTATGTTGTAGCCATTACTGCACTTTGATTATGTCATTGTGAAAACTATTTCCTCTTTTTCCATACAACTTATGTAGTAATTTTTTTATAACATTAAACATGATTTTGAGTGGTAACATAAATCATGGGAATATGAATGTTTGGATACTATGATAGATCTTGTCAATTGTCTGGCCTTCAGCCTTCTCCATGACACTTTCTGTGTCGAAGGAACCGCTGAGCTACAGCCAGCCCAGCTCCATGACACTTTCTATAACTGAGGTTGAAAAACAAATGTATTTTTTCCAACATGCTTTCCACAGGGAACAGTGGAAATGAGGTATTCTAGCCAATGGTATAGAAGAAGAATCCTTTCAAGAACTTTTGAGAAAGCTTTTGCTTTCCAAGCCAATTGTATTATAATAATAGAGTTCCCATTATGTGAGAAGGACAAATCCATGTTTCCTTTTGATATTGTGAGTCAGGTTTTCTGTTATAGCTAAACATCCTGAATGACGTACTGCCTTCCCAACAGAAATGAGGAGACTAGAATAGGAAGTCAAGCAAAAGAATTTGTCAAATATTTTCAAAAATAGCTTCCTATGTTGCTGCTTTGGTTTTTAAAAATAATCATCTCTTCCGTAAAAGCTATTCTTTGAATTTCAATTCTATTAAATTATTACAAATAAAAAATAGTCAATATATATTTTCTAGATTGATGACTTTTTAAAATTATAAGGAAAGAATGTTCAAATAAAAGTTATATGCATTTCATATAAATATTTTTAAATTCTTCATTTATCTGTGCAGAAAATAAGATTTAATGAATAACCAATAATCTAGGAAATAAAAAAATTTTTCTATTTAAGTATAAAAAGTAAACAAATCATTAAGGAAAATATTGATACCTAGGCAAAAAGCAACCATAAATTCAAAGGAGAAAATAAGAGAGGTTATTAAACATGGTAAGATTTTAGGTGTATAAAACAACCATAGGGCATTAAAATTAAGATTAAAAAATTAAGAGTGGTAAGACTCTTAATTTTGGAGTACACTGTTTTCTACCTGCACTAATATTCATTATTATACTAGAATTTGAAGCCATATTAGTAATATTGACCAGGTTCTTTGCAGGCATTATGGTATTGGGGGTTAAGTGGCCATTTGAGATTCCTGCATTCCATATCAGAGTGACCATTCTATTTTTATGTTGATGTAGCACTCTGATTTGACATGCCAGCTCACCTCCTGCCATTGTTAACCTTTTCAATACATTACACAGGGGCTGAATTGTGGCACAGCTTCTGCTTGCAACACCACCATCCTATGAGTCTGATCCACCTTCCTGATAACGGGTCTAGGAAGCTCGCAGTTGACAGCCAAGTGCTTGGGCCTCTGCCACCCAGGTGGGAGATTCATATGCAGTTATGGGATCCTGGCTTTGACCTGGCCTACCTTCACCTATTACAGGCATTTGGGAGTGAACCAGCAGATGGAAGATCTCTCTAATTCTCTCTCTCTCTGCTGCTATGTCTTCCAAATAGGTGAAAATAGATAAACTTTAAAAAAAAAAAAACTTAGTTATTCTGTTTCTAAGGAATTAATCTACAATATAAAAATATATATTCATGAAGATGCTGATATGTAAATTATGAAAAAATTAAATTAAAAAGAGAATTGTATCCACATAGTTAAATGTGTCAAATAAATTTAGGATTACAAAAATGATAATCATATGCAAAGTATGTATATTGTAATGTAAGAATTAAATATTGGCATAAATAGTATATATGGGATGATTATATAAATGTTTCTACTGCATTGAGATTATGGTTGATTTTTTAAAAATTTTACTTTTTGGTATAATTTATTTTTAAATTATTAATTTTATTTACCTGAGAGACAAACAGAGTTCATATTCACTGATTTACTCCTTACATGCCAATAACAGCTAGGACTGGGTCAGTCTGAAGTCATGACCTGGGAATTCAACCTGTACCTCCCACATGAGTGACAAGGACTCAACTACTTGTTCCCGCACCTGCTGCCTCTCAGAGGGTACATTAGTAGGAAGCTAGATCTGAAAAAGAGCCAGGACATGAACCCAGGCACTCTAATATGGGAAGAAGGTACTCAAGAAGCATCTTGGCCGGAACCGCAGCTCACTAGGCTAATCCTCCGCCTAGCAGCGCTGGCACACGGGTTCTAGTCCCGGTTGGGGCGCCGGATTCTGTCCCGGTTGCCCCTCCTCCAGGCCAGCTCTCTGCTGTGGCCAGGGAATGCAGTGGAGGATGGCCCAGGTGCTTGGGCCCTGCACCCCATGGGAGACCAGGAAAAGCACCTGGCTCCTGGCTCCTGCCCTCGGATCAGCGTGGTGCGCCGGCTGCAGTGCGCCGGCCGCGGCGGCCATTGGAGGGTGAACCAACGGCAAAGGAAGACCTTTCTCTCTGTATCTCTCTCTCACTGTCCACTCTGTCTGTTAAAAAAAAAAAAATTAAAAAAAAATAAAAATAAGAAGCATCTTAACCACTCTGCCAAATATCTGCCCATAATATTGATATTATAATATCAAAATAAAGATGTAAACAAACCTTAGAATAATTTATGTTCATCAAGAAGACCATAATCATTTTAAATGTGCAGTTCTATGTTATAATGAAAAAAGGAATTCTCCATCTAGCGTATCTTACTCTAAGTCTGATGTTCAGCTAACAGTGTCAATTTATATTTAATAAAGTAAAATAATTGTAGGAAATAAGCAGTCATCAATAACTAGAGTTTTCGAGAATGGCTTTTAGTTTGTGAAATTGTGGGTAGAGATTCCATTAAACCTCCCTATTTATACAAGTGAGAGTGACAAGTCCCATAAGTAATCTTTTCTGTATTATTGCAATTTAAATATTGCAAATCCTACTAAAATCAGTTGGAGTTAATGAAAATAAAAAAAAAAAAATAAGTATATGAGGCCGGCATGGTGGCTTAGCAGGTAAAGCCACCACCTGCAGTGCCAGAATCTCATATGGTCTCAGGTTTGAGATCTGGCTGCTCCACTTCCAATCCAGCTCTCTACTATGGCCTGGAAAAGCGGTAGAAAATGGCCCAAGTCCTTGGACCCTTGCACCCACATGGGAGACCTGGAAGAAGTTCCTGGATCCTGGCTTCAGATCAGCACAGCTCCGGCCATTGCGGACAACAAGGGAGTGATCCAGTGGATGGAAGACTTCTTTCTCTCTGTCTCTCTCTGCCTCTCCTTCTCTGTGTATAACTCTGACTTTCCAATAAATAAATAAATCTTTAAAAAAAATAGTAATAGTAATCATTTCACATTGTGTAGGTAAAAGAAAAGTTAAGAGCTAAAATGAATGCAAAATATTTAAGATACACGTACAGGTGCAGAGGATTCACTCAATAAATGCCCAGGATTAGATTTATTGAGGTTTTATTATATTGTAATCCCCCATGAAATCTCTGTGAATTAAGTGCTATTATTTCCAGTCTACATACTAGAAATAAAGAGTCAGTATAATAAAGTAATTATCTCAGTCTCACAAAGTATTTTAACTTCCTAGAGGTTGTAAATGTTTTTGTTTTTTAATTTAGCAAGGGTAAATTTTTAAAAAGTGTTTCTCCTATTCAAGGGAATCTATAGTGAATAGATACTTGTATAAACAATATTATTAGTGAACTGGAACTAAGGAACTATCAGATAGTTTTAAAAGAGATTTATTTATTTTCTTATATTTGCTCTAAATAAACAGCATGCATTTGTGGTGTGAAGAAAATGCACAAAAGTCCTTGTACTTCTACTTAAACATATCCTTTATGTTATCTTGAAATTCCAGAACATACCGCTCTTCCCATGTCCTATAACTTGATTGGATATGTGTTTAAAGTGTTTAAAGTGTAGGCATACACACATGCACACACACACACACAACTTCAGACAGGTACATTCCCAACATAATGTCATATGTTTCCCAACTTGACTTTCTGTTGTATCTTTAATAACAGGCATCCAACTTTCCTATTTGTATTTATAGGGAAATAGCACTGTGAGATGTTTGTGCCATAAAGTATGTATCTTTTAAATGGGTGGATATCAAATGAATTTTGCTGCATAAAAGGAAAAAGAAATCAGAAATAATAAATGATGGTACAAGAAAAAAGTAGAACCTCTCCCAATAGCTAATGTAGTGACCTTTTCTTTATTACTATCTCCCTGTTTAAGCACAGAGCTACCTCCAACAGCTGGTGAGCAGCAAACTTAAGCCTTAAATCTTCCCTCTAGGTCCATCATATTCTGAACTCTATTATATTTTTCACTACAAAAATTTGGAGGATAATAAACATAATTTTTATTTAAAATGCCAAAACTTGGTACAAAAGAATTTGGAAGATACAAAAGTATGAAAAGTTAATGTCAATTATATGCTTCTTTGCAGATCAAAGAGGCAAGAATCAACTTTCAGGAAGTGGGACAGAATTGCAGAATCATAATCTAAACATAGCCAGGTAGGTAACAGTGTTTAATCCCTAATTGTTATCTGCTTAGAATTTTTTAAACAGGAAGTTCAAAAAACCATTGCATGTAAAGAAAATATATAAACATGGGCATAAATCTAGTATTAAATGGAAGATGTAATTCTTGAAATTTAGAAAATTTTGTTAAATTATGGTAGATTTATCATTAAAATGAGTTTTCATGAAGACAGCAAAAGAAGTTCATCTTTTTAGAGAACCCATTTGTTAAGAAGAAAATCTGAAAAACCACTTTCATTAAATAGGGTGCTAGCTAATTTTCACATGTCTAATCATATACTTTAAAAAATAAATACTTTCATTTGTACTGGCAAAATGTGAACATCTCAGTTTGTGACAAGAAAAGATATACTATTGAGAAATTTAGGTTTTAAAAACTATACAAATTATATGAAAATAATGTATTATACATATATATATACATATATGTTTTTAAGTACCTTGGCATATTGCTGTATATGAAAATTGCACACATCTCACTAAGAGACCATATATGGTGTATTCACTTCATCAAAAAATTAGATCCATAATTAATTAAGCCATTGTCATGTAGTTATATATTTCCAAAATAATAATTAGATTTTGAATATTATTTTATTATTACTACATCACAGAATATGCATCCATTAAAAGTACACTAACCTTGTCCTAAAGTTGGTAGGATGAGGATGTCCATCATATAAAGATAAGTAGTCATATTCTTCTTCTAGAGCAAATGATTGAAAAACAATTTGTATTCTATTTCTTTCTTCTGCTATTATTACCCATGTACAGTTTGCACCATTTGGATATCCATATGGAAAACCAGGGCTTTCTATAGTGCCATTAAGTCCTTTTAAAGTTCCACCACATGTATAAATAAATCCTGCAACAAAAGACAAATAAGCATATATTAGTATTATATAAAACAAAAACAGTCGGGAAGATGTATTATTATTATTTTTTTGACAGGCAGAGTGGACAGTGAGAGAGAGAGAGACAGAGAGAAAGGTCTTCCTTTTGCCGTTGGTTCACCCTCCAATGGACGCCGCGGCCATCGCATCGTGCTGATCTGATGGCAGGAGCCAGGTGCTTCTCCTGGTCTCCCATGGGGTGCAGGGCCCAAGCACTTGGGCCATCCTCCACTGCAATCCCTGGCCACAGCAGAGAGCTGGCCTGGAAGAGGGGCAACCGGGACAGAATCCGGTGCCCCAACCGGGACTAGAACCTGGTGTGCCGGTGCCGCAAGGCGGAGGATTAGCCTAGTGAGCCGCGGCGCCGGCCTGGGAAGATGTATTATTTTGAAGTGTCTTTTGCTTTTCCTAGACCAATGTTAAAAATAATTTTGTAAATGATCTTTAAAAAGGTTTTTATTTATATGAAAGGCTGAGTTACAGAGGGAGGAGACAGAGAGAAAGAGAGATTTTTCATTCTCTGATTCATTCCCCAAATGGCCACAATGGCTGGGGCTGGGCCAGCCGGAAGCCAGGAGCATGAAACTCCAACTTTGTCTCCTATGTGGGTGACAGCGGCCCAAATATTTTGGCCATCTTCCACTGTTTTTCCCATGCATATTAACCAGGAGCTAGATGGAAAGTGGGGTAGCTGGGACAGGAACCAGTGCTCACATGGGATGCCAGTGTTGCAGGTAACGGTTTAATGGACTGCACCACAGTGATTGCCTTGTAGATAATCATTTAAGAGCTGAGTAAATTATATCACATACACATATACAAAGGTTCTTCCACAGTTATTGAGAAAAAAATGGGGGAGGACATGTGGTGCCATGGTTAAATCACCACTTGGGACTCTTGTATCCCATATCAATGCCTAATTTGAGTCATAGCTACTGTGTTTCAAATCCAGCTTCCCACTAATGAGCACCCTGGAAAGCAGCATGTGATAGTTAATATACTTAGGTCCCTGCAACCTAGGTGCAAGATGGAGACTGACTTCCAGTCTCTTGGTTCAGTCTGTCACAATGCTGGCTGTTGTGGGCATTTGGTGAGTGAACCAGCAACTGAAAGATCTCAGTCTCTCTCCTATGTCTCTCTGCTCTTCAAATAAGGTAAAATTAAGTAAATTAAAAATTGCTTTCATATAAAAACAAAATTAAATAATAAATTTGTTTTCGTGCAAAAACTTTGAAATCATTGAATAGTTTAATAATATGCATTTCCATGAATTTTTAAAAGCCCCTTTGTGTGTGTATATGTAAAATGTATTTAACAAAATATTAGAATTGTCATTTATTTTGCATATTAACTTAATAAATATAAAGCGCTTGATAAAATAATGTCATCATATCTAACTCTTTATCCATTACATGTTGTAACATATAAACCCAATCCTAGAACATATTATTCTCGCTCTGGCATTTCCAATCTAATCATGGAAAACTATAAACAATATTGAAAATTTAATGATCTGGTGTACATTTTGGGTCCCAGATAATTAACTCTATTTTTTCTTGGCAAAACATGCTAACTTGTATGGTATAACCACATCTCTACTATGTAACTATCGACCATGCTCTTGGAAAATTTATCCCTCCCTGAGTACAGGGGAGGGATTTCTTTTTTAAAGTTGATGGACATGTTCTACTTTTCATCAGAATGTTTGGTCCAGGATGTACACAATCCTGAATTAGCTACATTGGAGTGAGTCCTAAGGTTAAATAGAAAATATATTAAATATGTGACTTCTGGGAAACTGAGAGCAGCTATCTGTAGAAACTTTCCACTAGTTCTATGGGTTATCTAACCCATTAAGAGTATAATTCCTGGGAATGTCTAGAAAACTTCAGTAATTATTTTTAACTAATTATTTATTTTCATTATTTTATCAGTTTATTATTTAAAAGTTTTGAGTAGCATGTAACACATGTTCAGCTATATTTCTTAAGTTTATTTTAATATATAATATTCTGTAGTCACACTTGGTAATGTAAAACTCTAGCATCAATATCATGGCAGATAAAATGGTCCTGTCTTTTATCTAGACTGTGTACTGATAGAGCTTAGAGCTAGGCACAGCTGCCAGACTCAGAAGTTCTGAACAGAACTCTTCATCCAGGTGTTGTTATGTATATCTGTGAGTCCCACACAAAGCATGCAAGGAAGCTGGAACTCAGAGATACCAAGCTAATCTGAAGGAGAGAAGTGCACACTGGCTTAAAAATCTGTGTTAGGAACTAGATGTAGAAATGCAAGGAATTTTGAAATTCTCAAAGAAGCCATGAGTATATTTTATGTAGGCATAGATGTGATTGAAAAGTGAGTGGAACCATGCATGGAAGATTCAATGCTGGTCTTGTAAACTATGGAACAAAGAGATTGATTTGGGATGTTGTATTTTCATTTCACAATTGCATCTTATTTGATGTTGGGATCCCCCACTCTACAAGCAGCTGCAGATTTTGGGTGGTTGACTGTGCTGACTCTGGTGGTAAGCATTCTGGCTCAAGGCTGGGTTAGTCAATCTAATCCTATCCTCTGAATTATTTTTACTTCCGGGATCTACTCCTCTCACCTCCAAATATGGCAAGGTGCTAAGCCTGGGGTATTCAATATCTGATATGAGATATAGTTCTTGTTATTCTATTGCCATTTATAAAAGTCTTGAGAAGTTGGGTCAGGTAGAAGTTTTAAAAAATCAATATTGGTGTTTATTCATATATATTTGTCTATGCACCAAAAGTCAAATAAGGCATTTTATGATTTTCAAAAATAACTAAAAAAATAAAATAAAGGTCCTTTTTAAATTGCTTTTTTGCAGAGCAATTACTTTGAAGCCTTAGGTTAATTAGCTATCACCCATTTCTATTAGTTTTCTGCCTGAACAGCTTCCAATTTGAACTTCATAACAAAATGCAAGCATGAATCCCTTCAGCTACAATCTGATCTATGGGATATTTTATATATTCTCAAGACCCATAACATTGATGGGTTTAGAAAAGGACATATGTCCTAAAATAACATGCTCAGCTCTATCCACTAATTCTTCAAGGGCTTGCTGATTCATGTATTTCGACTCCTTTACCTTTTTTTTTCTCTTCTTTAGGCAAATTAGGCAGCTATTTTTAAGCTTCGTTATCTGTCTTCATTTTGTGTTTCTTTTTTGTTAAAACTGGATTAAAATTAGCATGACATTATTCATAATAATTAAGTATATTTTCCAATAAGACATTTAAACATTTCATTAAAATATAAAATGAGAAAATAGTTTTTTCAAAAATAATTTATTTTATTTATTTGAAAGGCAGAGTAACAGAAAGAAACAGAGACAGAGAAAGAGATATTTCATCCTTTGGTTCACTCCTCAAATGACTAGGGCTGTCAGGGTTGGACCAACTGAACCAGGTGGCAGAAGGAACTACATCCAGGTCTCCCACGTGGGTTTAGAGTTCCAGGTACTTGGGTTATCTTGCGTTGCTTTCCCAGGAATATTGTCGGGGAGCTGAATCTAAGCAGAGCAGCCAGGACTCAAACCAGCCTAACCTTCTGTGTCACAATGTCCACCTATAAAATGAACTTAAAAAAAAAATCTCTTCTTATTCATTTATGACATCATAGAGTTGGCTATTGTTATCAGCTCAGTTTTGTAGCCTTTCGAGACACATGCACATGTATGCCTATTTCTATGCATTTCATAGAACTTTTTCAAATGGAGTCAGTTATATTGTGTGTATTTTTCTGATTTTTTGTGTGTTTCAAGTGCATATCACTGATATTCCCCTTGTCACTGGATATACTTCTATATTCTTCAATGAATATTTAGCTACATAGCATTTAGTATGCCTGTACTAGAACATTTTACCATTCTCCTATTAATAGTTTTTATTTTTATTTTTTTTTTGAGTTAAAGATGTAAAGAGCAACTTTAAACAACTTATTGTTTAATCATGTGATATATCTTCAAGACAGGAACTCAGATATAGGATTGCTAACTTTTCAAGGAAGATTGATAGTCATACTGTGCTCAATAAATGTGAAAATATATGCAACTATCACCAAAATATGAAGGATTTCTCTACCCCAACCCCAATTTTGGCAACACTAGATTTTTTTTGCAAGGCAAATTTTGCCAGGCAAAAGTGGTTTCCTTACTATTTTAATTTTGCATTTTCTTTATTATTATTAGAATCAACTATGATTTATTTCTCATTCATTCATAATTATTTTATTAATCTTCTGTGCATATTCTCCTCACATTATTTTAATGGATACTTTACCCTATTTTTCACTGTCAACATAATTGCTCATGCTTTTGCTGATTTATTGGTAGGACATGTTTGCCTTTATAAATACATTTATAAATAAGTAGCATTTTTTATTGTTATAGTTCATTGCTTTCACAAACTCATGACATCTTATTGATCTATGTAGCACATGTGCTACATCACCACCTGTTCTATTTGTCTCCTCAGATGAGCCTTCTTCCATGATTGTTCATCTATTCATTACATGAATTTTGCCTTAGGGGTTGTGTGACACAAAGGACATTGCTTCAGCCTATATCATGGAAGGTGACGAACTAAAGCACAAGCTAGCAGAGACATTTAGACTAGAACTACAGAGTAACTACAGGATCTGAGGAAGCGCACTGCTATGAGAATACATGGAGGCAAAAATTAATCTAGACAAATCACTATGTGATTCATATAAAACCTTCTCAAAAACTGACATAGCTTCTTTTCCTAATATTTAGTCTTTGACAGCTTCTGAATGACATGTTGCATTTTTCATGCAGCTTTTAATGTCCACTAAAATCGTCAAGTTATACTGAAAGTAAATATAACTCCAATTTATATTATTTTAATTACATTGTCAACAACAGTTTTATTGACAAAATGGATGCTTAAATTTTTTCTTTCAACTCCATATTTTACTTTTTCTGCATATACACAATGATTATTTGTGAGTACTTTTAATGATTTGAATTTATTTTGTTTTTTTTTTTCTAATCAAGGTCCTTGACATAGCAACATTCAAATTTCTGTTAACTTTTGTCAACCATCTTCATAAATCACTGCAAGTGGGTTAGAGTGCCCAATGATGTTGTTAGCATTCTTGCAAAGAATACCTAAGACCTTCACAATACTAAAACCAGGGACCGGTGTTGTGGTGTAGCAAGTAAAACTTCCATCTGTGATGTTAGTATCCTATATGGGTGCCAGTTTGTGTCCCAGTTGCTCCACTTGCTTTTTTTTAAGATTTATTTACTTATGTGAGAGGCAGAGTTACAGACAGAGGGAAGGACAGAGAGAGAGAGGCCTTCGATCTGCTAGTTCACTCCCCAAATGGCTGCAATTGCCAGACCTAGGCCAATCCAAACTCAGGAGCTTCTTCTGGGTCTACCACTTGGGTGCAGGGGCCCAACCGCTTGGGCCATCTTCCACTTCTTTTCCCAGGACGTCAACATGAGCTGGATTGGAAGTGGAGCAGCTGGGACTCAAACTGTCACCTGTATGGGATGCCAGTGCCTCAGGCAGAGACTTAACCTGCTATGCCTCTCCATTGGCCCCCCAACTGCTCCACTTTTGATCCAGCTCCTTGTTAACATGGTAGACCCAGAGGAAGCTCCAAGATCCTAGCTTCAGCCTGTCCAGCCCCAGCCCCAGCCCCAGCCATTGCAGTCCTTTGGGGAGTGAACCAGCCATGAATGATTTTTCTCGCTCTCTGTTTCTCTCTCTCTCTCTCTCTCTCTCTCTCTCTCTCTCTTTCTTTCTGTCACTAGCAAATGCAAAGAAAGGATAGCTAAATTTTATATTGTGGAATTTAAATATCCTTCTCTGAAGAGCTTGTCCAGTCACTTTTTTCTTCCAGTCACTTTGTATGTATAGGTATTCATCAATGCGTATGATGGATATAAAGCCATCCAGTTATTAAAGGGATCAGTTTGTTTGAAAATTAAGATTCTTTTTGTCCAGCGCTCATCTCAAAATTCCTCAGTGCTGAAAAGAGTTACAAGGTGCAAAGTAGTTTTATATGCATTTGTTGTAGAGGAAGTTTAATGCCACAGAGTTTATTTAGGTACAAAGCTACACATTCTGTCTCCTAGAATGATTTCCACGTCCCAGAGAGTTTTCTGAGTGAATGTTCCATTATTCAGAAACTAGATTTTAGGCTCAGGCTACAATAAAATTGAATAAATGACATGGGGTGAAGAGTGTGTCCCTCAGTAGTAGATTTGCAATAATCTCAACAGAATTGAAAACTGGGGTACCAATATTTGCTTCTACTTGCATATTTCTGTATGAAGCAAAAACCAGTAAAAAGACATATTAAATAATAAGATATCTAGAAAAAAAAAGTAAAGCACACACAATGGGAGTACAAGGGATTAGATGTATTTTTCAGATGTGTAATAGCTCCTAAAGTGGCTAGCTTTTCACAGTTAACTCCAGAATATAGTGGCATTTACTTTCTCAGATAATACTATGATTAGTACTGTGGATGTTGACTTCTTACCTAGACTCCACATTTTTATGGTTCAAGAGTTGAAGGAACCTTCTACTTCTGACACATTCATTCTTTAGACTTACTGATAGCGTTTTGTTTATCATAAATCCTGCTAGCCCAGATGCCATCCTGTCCCATTTTAAGGTAACTTCTATTCCAACCCACAATGTGCTAACTTATTAAATTAATTCTGATGGCCGGCGCTGCGGCTCAATAGGCTAATCCTCTGCCTAGCGGCGCCGGCACACCGGGTTCTAGTCCCGGTCGGGGCGCCAGATTCTGTCCTGGTTGCCCCTCTTCCAGGCCAGCTCTTTGCTGTGGCCAGGGAGTGCAGTGGAGGATGGCCCAAGTGCTTGGGCCCTGCACCCTATGGGAGACCAGGAGAAGTACCTGGCTCCTGCCTTCGGATCAGCGCAATGTACTGGCCCCAGCGCGCCAGCTGCGGCGGCCATTGGAGGGTGAACAACAGCAAAAGGAAGACCTTTCTCTCTGTCTCTCTCTCACTGTCCACTCTGTCTGTCAAAAAAAAAAATTAATTCTGAGAGAATAATCCAGTTTCTGTTATTGCAAACTTTACCTCACAGTAATATCCATAATAAGCATAACAATTTTTCTATCAGGATAACTGTTTTGTCTTTTTTTAAAGATTTTATTTATTTGAGAGCTAGAATTACAGACAGAGAGAGGAGATGACAGAGAGAAAGGTCTTCCATCTACTGGTTCACTCCCCAGATGGCTGCAACAACCAGAGCTGGGCCAATCCAAAGCCAGGTGCCAAGAACTTCCGGGTCTACCATGTGGGTGCAGGGGCCCAAGCACTTGGGCTATCCATTGCTGCTGTCTCAAGCAATCAGCAGGGAGCTGGATCTGAAGTGGAGCAGCCAGGACTCAAACTGGCACCCATACCGGGTGTCTACACTGCAGGTGGAGGCTTAGCCTAATACACGCAGCACCAGCCCAACTGATTTGTCTTAAAATTAAATAACAACAAGAAGCAATAGCAAAAGCTGTCCCCCAAATATCTGTTGATTCTGAGAGTTCTACTTTTCAATCATGTCATTATTTTGTATATTCTTCAGAACAAGCTTATAAATTAACTCCATTTTATATATAAAGAAAGAGTGTGTTTTATCTATAATTCTTATTCGTGTATGCCTCTTCCTTTATACCCCTGACTTATTAAGTTACGTAAACTACTACACACTACTATTAGACAAACTCTACTGCATACATTTATGTTATTGGGTTTTTCTGGCTCTGTGATTTCAGATCCTTATTCTCAGAGGAAATAAAGTCTATTGAGTTCAGAGAGTTAATTTTATAAAGTTTATAACCCATTCCAAATTTATGGGCATGACATTTCAAGGTTTTTGCCTTCAGAGGTTTTGATATTTGAGTCAGTTTACCCTTATATATTTCAGGAAAAAATCTGGGAGGTTCTTATCTAAAAGATGACATTGATAGTAAAAATGCAAATTAATTCACAAAGTAGAAATTGTTTCCCTAGGTTGTATGTAAGTTTGAAAGTTTGAAAAAAAAATAATGAATTATGTCAAATCTAATTAGATAGATTCCTGAAGTTGAAGTCACAGCTGGATTTCTCACTACCACCCAAAAGCTTATATAAAATAGTAATTAACAAAATCTAAAGTTTTCCAAAGGACAACTTATTCGAGAAGGATTTTCTTATTATTTCTTTAGTTTTTAATTGGACAGATGACATCCTGCCATTAAGACTATATTAATTACACTTTCTTATTTTATGAGAATATATTCAGAATAGGAGAAGTAGTATTTTTTAATATTTTGAATAAATGGCTTAGATTTGGTAGTACTTGTGCAAAGTGAAGATCTCTATATATTTTCCCATCCACACAAATATTTTGTAAATAATTGTCAAAATCAACTTTTTAAAAACTTGGGATTTATTCAAAGTTCAGGAATAAGATGAGGGGTATTATTTTAAAAATACTTTTGCCCCTCATGTATAACAGTTGACCATATGGTGTTGTTATTAAAACTACTCCCATTCCTCCTTTCCTAGAAGTAACCCTGAAAACTAGAAACTTCATACTGAGAAGCAACTGGAGGAAAGTGACCAGGGTGGGAGCTTCTCTAAAAATCCCTCTCCACCCCAGAATATTGTCACTCTGTAAACTTTCTTACAGCTTCCTGGAAACCCTATTCACAGATGGTTTTATTTGGTACTGACTCCTGAGTTGTTTAAAAAATGAGTGCAGTTGTTAAACATTGCAGTGGCTGCTATATAAGCTGAAACAAACAAGAATCTGGATAAAGCGTAAAACGAAGGTCCAGGGAAGATGTCCGCTGGGAGGATTTGAAAATCTCTCCGCCAGTACTAAGGATAGGGTATGTGCATACACAGGCCTAGGTGCTTTGTAGAGGAACATGGTGAGACAGGCCCAGCCTCGCAGGTGTGCATGGCTTAAGACTCTGTGTCAAAGAAGTGAAAACTAAGACAAGACTTGTAAATTGCTGTGATGTTGGAGATGCACCCAAACACACAGAACCCCTTAGGACGGGGTGGAGGACACATGGATTCAAAGCATTAGAGGAAAATTCTGCCCTATAATTTGCTTAACACATCTGGTAATTTCAACAAATGCTAAGTACGGATTCACACCCAGACATGTAATAGTAAAACCATTGAATGACAATGAGAAAACTGTTAAAACAAAGGAAAAAATAAGATTCATCATCTAAAGTATTCCCAGTGAAGGGCTGGCATTGTGCGCCGTGTGTTAAGCCGCTGTCTGTGATACTGGCATAGCATTTTGGAGGGCCAGTTCAACTCTTGGCTGTTCCACTTTTGAATTCAGCTTCCTGTTAATGACCTGTAAAGGCAGTAGAAGATGGTCCAAGTACTTGGGCATATGTTGTCCATGTGGGTGACCTGGATTCCTTGCTTCAGCCTGGTCGAGCCTGGCCATTATGACCATTTGGCAAGTGAACCAGGGCATGCAAATTCTCTCTCTGTCCCTGTCTCTCTCTTTTTCTCTCTATCTCTGCCTCTAAAGTAAATAAATATTTTTTTAAAAAAATCTTAGATTAATAGTTAATTTCTCATGAGAATCCACTGATGCCTGAAAACTATGAGATTACATATTTAAATTAAAATCTACAAAAGGGCTTTCAAATGTGAAGTTATGAAAATTCCAGAAAAAACAAATTTAGTAAATATTTTAAAAATGAAGCCTGTTAACTACTAATTCTTTAGCAATGTTTTAAATATGCTTTGTTAATGCTATATAGTATTTTACATATACTATGTTATTAGTGAATACTATATAAGTTAGCTTTTCTTTCTCTTCTTTATCCCATTCTTATTTATACCATAATTATTTTTGTTGTTTGTGTCATTGTTAGCCATGGAACTCCATAACATAATTCAATTATCTCACCATCTTTGAGTTGGAAAATACAAATTTAAATAATTACACTAGAAAATTCTAGCGTCAAATTTTCAGAATGAGAATTCTTATGATCCAAATGTATCCACTATTCCTATTGGTGGGGCTTATGAAATATAATTCCATGATGGTAGTTCAGTTTTCTATCCATAAAATACCTTAAATTATTTTGTTTTCAGAGGAGGACAATTTGATTACTGCTGAAGTGTCAACCTCTGTTAAAGAAAAAATGTGAACTGATGTTGGTAAATTTTCCGCACAGATTTATAAAGGACATATATTCTTTGCTTATTAGGTGAATATATGCCAACTGGGTCAAGTTTTTAACTGAGTTGTTTAAATCTTTATTACACATAATAATACATTTTTTTCTATTTTTGTAATCTACTATTGAGCAACTTTGTTGAAAATCTTTATACTATACTTGTGTACATATTTTCTTCTTATTTCAGCATTTTTACAAACAAGGTTGATGTCTTTTTAATTTTTTTTTCGTTTTATATGAAATGCAAGGAGACAGAAACAGAAAGAGATATCTTTTGTTGGCTTGTTTACTCCCCAAATGCCTATAACTGGTGGAGCTGAGCCAGGCCAAAGCCAAGAGCCTGTTTGTCTATTATTTGTTCCTTTTATTTCCTTTTTTTATATTAATCAAGTGTGCATTTTATTGCATGTTTTTCTCTTTTCTCTTATTAATTTCATATCCTGTTAGAGGTAACCCTAAGGAGTAGGGTTATGTAGAGTTGATTATTAGAGTAAATTATAAGTTAGTTTCATCACTTTCTGAATAAAGCAAGGGCATTAGAGCATTTTTCCCTCATCCCCATATATATGTAGCATTGTTTTGTGCACTTTAGTTATACATATATTATAAACAATCAAAAGACATTAGTGTAGTTTTGTTTTTTTGTTGTTGTTGTTTTTTTTTTAGATTTATTTATTTGAGAGGCAAAGTTACAGACAGAGGGATAGACAGAGAGAGACGTCTTCCATCCCCTATGTGCTCCCCAAATGGCCGCAATGGCCCAGAGCTGGGACGATCCAAATCCAGGATTCAGGAGTTCCTTCTGGATCTCCCATGCAGGTGCAGGGGTCTAAACACTTGGGCCATTTCCCACTGCCTTCCCAGGCCATTAGCAGAGAGCTGGATGGGAAGAGGAGCAGCCGGGACATGAATCCCTGCCCTTATGGGGGGCTGGCACAGGCAGAAGCTTAGCTTACTACACCAGAGCCCTGCCAGCATTAGTGTTGTTTAACCACTTAACATAGTTTATTGAATATGTACTTTTTTCATCGTTTCAGTCTTTCCTTTTAGATTTATCTTTCCTCTTCCTTGAAAAGGTCCCGCCAGTATTTATTTATTTTAATTTTGTGACAATTCTAATGCCTTTATTTTGTAGAAGACATTATCTATCTATTCGATCTATTGCATTTGCTGGAAGGGTCAGAAGTAGGAATTTCCCTGTGTGTTTTATTTCTAATCACTTTTCTTTTTTTTTTTTTTTATCTTTTATTTAATGAATATAAATTTCCAAAGTACGACTCATGTGTTACAATGGCTTCCCCCCCCATACCGTCCCTCCCACCCACAACCCCCCCCCCTTCCCACTCCCTCTCCCCCTCCATTCACGTCAAGATTCATTTTCGATTATCTTAATATACAGAAGATCAGCCTAGCATACCTTAAGTAAGTATTTCAACAGTTTGCTCCCACACAGAAACATTAAGTGAAAAATAATAGATGATTTTTTTTAAATGATGATGAAATCAGATCAGACCTATTGTCACGTTTAATCCCAGTGAGAGTCAAGTTGGGAATTGATAATTTTTTTTTTTTTTTTTACAGAAGATCAGTTTAGTGTACATTAAGTAAAGATTTCAATCGTTTGCACCCCCATAGAAACAAAAAGTGAAATATACTGTTTGAGTACTCGTTATAGCATTAAGCCTCAGTGTACAGCACGTTAAGGACAGAGATCCTACATGAGGAGTAAGTGCACAGTGACTCCTGCCGTTGACTTCACAAATTGACACTCCTGTTTATGGCATCAGTAATCTCCCTATGCACCAGTTATGAGTTTCCAAGGCTATGGAAGCCCCCTGAGTTCTCTGACTCTTATCTTGTTTGGACACGGTCATAGTCAAAGTGGAGGTTCTCTCCTCCCTTCAGAGAAAGGCACCTCCCTCTTTGAAGACCTGTTCTTTCCACTGGGATCTCACTCACAGGGATCTTTTGCCAGAGTGTCTTGGCTTTCCATGCCTGAAATACTCTCATGGGCTTTTCAGCCAGATCCGAGTGCCTTCAGGGCTGATTCTGAGGCCAGAGTGCTATTTAGGACATCCGCCATTCTATGAGTCTGCTGAGCATCTCACTTCCCATGCTGGACCACCCTCCCCTTTATCCATTCTATCGGTTGGTGTCAGCAGATACTAGACTTGCCCATGTGCTCCCCTTGACTCTCAGTCCTTTCATTATGATCAATTGTGAACTGAAATTGATCACCTGGAATAGCGAGATGGCATTGGCACATGCCACCTTGATGGGATTGAATTGGAATCCCCTGGTATGTTTCCAACTCTACCAATTGGGGCAAGTCAGCCCGAGCATGCCCCAAATTACACATCTCTTCCCTCTCTTATTCCCACTCTTACGTTCAACAGGGATCATATTTCAGTTAATTTTCAACACTCAAGAATAACTGTGTGATAATTACAGAATTAAACCAGTCATATCAAGTAGAACAGACAAAAAAAAAAAATACTATGAGGGATAATGTATTAAGTTGTCCATCAGCAGTCAGGGCTATGCTGATCAAGTCACCATTTCTCATAGTGTCCACTTCACTTCAGGAGGTTTCCCCTTTGGTGTTCAGTCAGTTGTCACCGATCAGGGAGAACATATGGTATTTGTCCCTTTGGGACTGGCTTACTTCACTCAGCATGATGTGTTCCAGATTCCTCCATTTTGTTGCAAATGACTGGATTTCGTTGTTTCTTACTGCGGTATAGTACTCTAAAGAATACATATCCCATAATTTCTTTATCCAGTCTACCGTTGATGGGCATTTAGGTTGGTTCCAGGTCTTGGGTATTGTGAATTGTGCTGCAATAAACATTAGGGTGCAGACCGCTTTTTTGTTTATCAATTTAAACTCCTTTGGGTAAATTCCAAGGAGTGGGATGGCTGGGTCGAACGGTAGGGTTATATTCAGGTTTCTGAGGAATCTCCAGACTGATTTCCATAGTGGCTTGACCAGTTTGCATTCCCACCAACAGTGGGTTAGTGTCCCTTTTTCCCCACATCCTCGCCAGCATCTGTTGTTGGTAGATTTCTGTATGTGAGCCATTCTAACCGGGGTGAGGTGAAACCTCATTGTGCTTTTGATTTGCATTTCCCTGATTGCTAGTGACCTTGAACATTTTTTCATGTGCCTGTTGGCCATTTGGATTTCCTCTTTTGAAAAATGTCTATTGAAGTCCTTGGCCCATCTCTTAAGTGGGTTGTTGGTTTTGTTTTTGTGGAGTTTCTTGATCTCTTTGTAGATTCTGGTTATTAACCCTTTATCTGTTGCATAGTTTGCAAATATTTTTTCCCATTCTGTCGGTTGTCTCTTCACTCTCCTGACTGTTTCTTTTGCAGTACAGAAACTTCTCAATTTGATGCAATCCCAATAGTTGATTTTGGCTTTGACTGTCTGTGCCTCCCGGGTCTTTTCCAGAAATTCTTTGCCTGTGCCAATATCTTGAAGGGTTTCTCCAATGTTCTCTAATAACTTCATGGTGTCAGGACGTAGATTTAGGTCTTTAATCCACGTTGAGTGGATTTTTGTGTAAGGTGTAAGGTAGGGGTCTTGCTTCATGCTTCTGCACGTGGAAATCCAGTTTTCCCAGCACCATTTATTGAATAGACTGTCCTTGCTCCAGGAATTAGTTTTAGATCCTTGATCAAATATAAGTTGGCTGTAGATGTTTGGATTGATTTCTGGTGTTTCAATTCTGTTCCATTGGTCTATCCATCTGTTTCTGTACCAGTACCATGCTGTTTTGATTACAACTGCCCTGTAGTATGTCCTGAAGTCTGGTATTGTGATGCCTCCGGCTTTGTTTTTGTTGTACAAGATTGCTTTAGCTATTCGAGGTCTCTTGTGCCTCCATATGAATTTCAGCATCATTTTTTCTAGATCTGCGAAGAATGTCTTTGGTATCTTGATTGGGATTGCATTGAATCTATAAATTGCTTTTGGGAGAATGGACATTTTGATGATGTTGATTCTTCCAATCCATGAGCATGGAAGATTTTTCCATTTTTTGGTATCCTCTTCTATTTCTTTCTTTAAGGTTTTGTAATTTTCATCGTAGAGATCTTTAACGTCCTTGGTTAAGTTTATTCCAAGGTATTTGATTGTTTTTGTAGCTATTGTGAATGGGATTGATCTTAGCAGTTCTTTCTCAGTCATGGCATTGCTTGTGTATACAAAGGCTGTTGATTTTTGTGCATTGATTTTATATCCTGCCACTTTGCCAAACTCCTCTATGAGTTCCAATAGTCTCTTAGTAGAGTTCTTTGGATCCTCTAAGTACAGAATCATATCGTCTGCAAAGAGGGATAGTTTGACTTCTTCCTTCTTGATTTGTATTCCTTTGATTTCTTTTTCTTGTCCGATGGCTCTGGCTAAAACTTCCAGAACTATGTTAAATAGCAGTGGTGAGAGTGGGCATCCCTGCCTGGTGCCAGATTTCAGTGGAAATGCTTCCAACTTTTCCCCATTCAATAGGATGCTGGCTGTGGGTTTTTTATAAATTGCTTTGATTATATTGAGGAATGTTCCTTCTATACCCAATTTGCTTAGAGTTTTCATCATGAAAGGGTGTTGAATTTTATCAAATGCTTTCTCTGTATCAATTGAGATAATCATATGATTTTTCTTCTGCAGTCTGTTAATGTGGTGAATCACATTGATTGATTTGCGAATGTTGAACCATCCCTGCAGACCAGGGATGAATCCCACTTGGTCTGGGTGGATGATTTTCCTGATGTGTTGTTGTATTCTATTGGCCAGAATTTTATTGAGGATTTTTGCGTCTATGTTCATCAGGGATATTGGTCTGTAATTTTCTTTCAGTGCTGCATCTTTCTCTGGCTTAGGGATTAAGGTGATGCTGGCTTCATAGAAAGAATTTGGGAGGATTCCCTCTTTTTCGATTGTTCTGAATAGTTTGAGAAGAAATGGGATTAGTTCTTCTTTAAATGTCTGGTAGAATTCAGCAGTGAATCCATCTGGTCCTGGGCTTTTCTTTGTTGGGAGGGCCTTTATTACTGTTTCAATTTCTGTTTCAGTTATGGGTCTATTTAGGTTTTCGATGTCTTCATGGTTCAATTTTGGTAGATTACATGTGTCCAGGAATCTATCCATTTCTGATAGGTTTTCCTGTTTGCTGGCATACAGGTCCTTGTAGTAATTTCTGATGATTCTTTTTATTTCTGTGGTGTCTGTTGTTACGTTTCCTTTTTCATCTCTGATTTTATTGATTTGGGTCTTTTCTCTTCTTTTTTTAGTTAGTTGGGCCAATGGGGTGTCAATGTTGTTTATTTTTTCAAAAAACCAGCTTCTCGCTTGGCTGATTTTTTGTAATGTTTTTTTGGATTCAATCCTGTTAATTTCTTCTCTGGTTTTAATTATTTCTCTTCTCCTACTAGATTTGGGTTTGGTTTGCTGCAGTTTTTCTAGGTCCTTGAGGTGCGCTGAAAGCTCATTTATTTGGTACCTTTCCAATTTCTTGGTATAGGCACCTATTGCTATAAATTTGCCTCTCAATACTGCTTTTGCTGTATCCCATAAGTTTTGATATGTTGTGTTGTTGTCTTCATTTACTTCCAGAAAGTTTTTGATTTCTCTTTTGATTTCTTGAATGACCCAGTGTTCATTCAGGAGCATGTTGTTCAGTCTCCATGTATTTGCATACTTTCTGGGGTTTCCTGAGTTGCTAATTTCCAGCTTCATCCCGCTGTGGTCTGAGAAGCTGCATGGTATGATTCGAATTCTTTTAAATTTGCTGAGACTTGCTTTATGGCCTAGTATGTGATCAATCCTAGAGAAGGTTCCATGCGCTGCTGAGAAGAATGTGAAGTCTGTAGATGTGGGGTTGAAAGTTCTGTAGATATCTGTTAGATCCATTTGGGCAATAGTGTCAATTAAATCTGCTGTTTCCTTGTTGATCTTCTGTCCGGATGATCTGTCTATTTCTGAGAGTGGAGTATTGAAGTCCCCCAGTACTATTGTATTGGAATCTAAATCTCCCTTTAAGTCCCTTAGCATATCTTTTAAATAGACCGGTGCCCTGTAATTAGGTGCATATACATTTATAATAGTTACATCTTCCTGTTGAATTGAACCCTTAATCATTATATAGTGTCCCTCTTTGTCTCTCTTAACAGTTTTTGTATTAAAGTTTATTTTGTCTGATATTAATATGGCTACCCCTGCTTTTTTTTGGTTTCTGTTGGCATGGAATATCTTTTTCCAACCTTTCACTTTCAGTCTGCATGCCTCTTTGTTAGAGAGATGTGTTTCTTGTAGGCAACAAATAGTTGGGTTGTGTTCTGTGAGCCAGTTAGCCAAACGGTGTCTTTTAACTGAAGAATTCAGACCATTAATGTTCAATGTGACTATTGATACGTAGTGACTTTGCCCTGCCATTTTCCCGGAAATATTTTCTAGTCTATGCTTTGAGCTTCCCATGCTCTTTTACTGGTAGGTGTTCTTCCTTTCCCTTCTTTCATATTGATGGCCGTGTTTCTGTGTTTCTGAGTGTAGCACATCTTTAAGTATCTTTTGCAGGGCCGGACGAGTGGCCACAAAGTCTTTCAATTTCTGTTTGCTATGAAAGGTCTTTATTTCACCTTCATTCACAAATGAGAGCTTGGCAGGATATAATATTCTGGGCTGGCAATTTTTCTCTCTTAGCACCTGTGCTATGTCTCGCCATTCCCTCCTAGCTTGTAGGGTTTCTGATGAGAAGTCAGCTGTGAGTCTGATTGGAGATCCTCTGAGAGTAATCTGACATTTCTCTCTTGCACATTTTAGGATCTTTTCTTTATGTTTCACTGTGGTAAGTTTAATTACCACGTGTCGTGGTGAGGATCTCTTTTGGTCATGTTTATTGGGGGTTCTATGAGCTTCCTGTACTAGGATATCTCTGTCCTTCTCCAAACCTGGAAAGTTCTCTGCTAGTATCTCACTAAAAAGGCCTTCCAATCCTTTCTCTCTCTCCATGCCTTCAGGAACTCCTAGAACTCGAATGTTGGTTTTTTTAATAGTATCCTGTAGATTCCCAACAATATTTTTTAGGTTTCTAATTTCCTCTTCTTTTCTTTGGTTTGACTGTATGTTTTCCTGTGCTCTATCTTCTAAGTCCGATATTCTCTCTTCTGCTTCACCCATTCTGTTTTTAAGGCTTTCTAATGTGTTTGTCATTTGATCTATTGAGCTCTTCATTTCATTTTGATTTCTCTTCACTATTACACTTTCCTGTTCTACTAGTTTCTGAGTTTCATTTTGACTCTTCCTTAAAATTTCGTTTTCACGAGAGAGATTTTCAATCTTGTCCATTAAGGATTTCTGTAGTTCAAGGATTTGCTTTTGAAAGCTTCTAAATGTTCTTATCATAAATTTTTTGAAATCCGTATCTTGCATTTCTTCTATCTCATCATCTTCATACTCTTGGCTTGGGGTGTTTTGCTTATTTGGAGGCATCATAGTGTCATCGTTGATCTTGCTCCCTCTATTTCTGTGTTTGTTACTTGGCATAGTTAATTCTTCTTGTGTCACTGTGCGTTTTTTTTTTTTTTTTTTTTTTTTTATACTGTGTCCGTGTTAAGTGGACTGCCTGCTGTTGGAGGAGCCTTGGAGGCTTGAGATGGGTGCGGCCTGAGAGCTCTGCCTGGTTCTTCCTGGTTAAGGGTGTGCAAAGGTGACACCCTCAGGTTATGCGTGGTAAATCTCTCTCTTTTTATTTATTTATTTATTTTATTTATTCAGGGGGTAAGTAACACCGCAGGGCAGGGCTGTGCAGAATTGATGGTATTTAGCTTCCAGTCTTTGGCTCCTCTGGACTCCCACTGGGTTGCCTAGGCTACTGAATTGTAGTGACTCAGTTCCTTAGCTCTCCCCGATTGATATGTAAATCCAGAGAGGAGGCCTGCTCTTTGTCTCTTCAAGCCTTGCAGCCTTGTAACCTTTGCAAGGTTAGGGGGAAGAGAAACCCCGAAGCTTTTTTTTCCTTCTTTCCGGTAGTGAGTTTGCTGCACTTTCCGGCCCCCCTCTAGATTCTGACCCCTGTTTCCCCACCAATGTCTCGGGTTATTGAGCTCACCTCCCCTTCCAGCGCCGATGTGTGGACTCGGAGCCCTGAGCGTCCCAAGTCTCCCCGCTGTTGTCTGTGTGGCGTGCACTCCCCTTGGAGCACTGGCGTGCCGACCCTGAGGCTTCTGCGGCTGGGTCCCACGACTTGGCTTCCGCGCGGTGGGCGACCTTGTTCTCCCAGTAGGTCCTCCGATTCACGATTCCTGTGCAATGTTTTCCTGGTTCTTTTTTTCTGCGGCTACTGTAACTCCCCTTTTATTAAACTAAATTTTCCCGGACTATCGGTGCGCGCCCTCACTATTCCGCCATCTTGGCTCCGCCCCCCCCATCTTGGCTCCGCCCCCTCTAATCACTTTTCTTTATTTCTTGTCACACCAATAGCATTCTCAGCATCATCTTCAGCTACATCATTTTCAGGTCTGAAAACATCTGTCCAAACAACATTTTAGAATTAGTTGGAATGATAATTCAGGCAAACCAATTATAAGCTTCAACAGTTAGGGAAACATCATCCACTGAGCACAGTGTAGGTGCCAACCACAATACTGGGGACATTAGGGTTACAAAAATCGTATAATAGCATCTGAATGCTTAATCAATAGAATCTAATGGTAGAAACACTGATAAACAAATAATTTATAAACCTGTATGCTAAACTAAAGGAGTCAATGAAAGCTTATCTAAAGCAGAGGACTGAGGAAAATAAATTACAAATTTGAATTGCTTTTTCAAGAAATTAAACTTGTTATTTCATATTTTATTCTAATTTTGCTAATTTTGCTAATATATGATTGATATATGCTTTATGTTGACCAACAGATAGTTTCTGAAGGGCACCAACCATTCTTGTCCTCTGGCATCTTCTTGACTGTCTTTATATTTCTTTTTTTTTTTCTTTTTTTTTTTTTATTTTTTGACAGGCAGAGTGGACAGTGAGAGAGAGAGACAGAGAGAAAGGTCTTCCTTTGCCGTTGGTTCACCCTCCAATGGCCGGCGCAGCCAGCGCGCTGCAGCCGGTGCACCGCGCTGATCCGATGGCAGGAGCCAGGAGCCAGGTGCTTTTCCTGGTCTCCCATGGGGTGCAGGGCCCAAGCACCTGGGCCATCCTCCACTGCACTCCCTGGCCACAGCAGAGAGCTGGCCTGGAAGAGGGGCAACCGGGACAGAATCTGGCGCCCCAACCGGGACTAGAACCCAGTGTGCCGGCGCCGCTAGGCAGAGGATTAGCCTAGTGAGCTGCGGCGCCGGCCGACTGACTTTATATTTCCAGTTTTGTTACTCAGACCATTCTACATATCATGTGTGTGTGTGTATGTGTGTGTGTGTCTATTGATGAGGAAAAGTAAATTCATAATTTTTATTTCTAAAATTCATTGAGCTTTTTATAATACAACATTCATTTTTTGATTTTTCTTGTCAGTTGGGATTACCTAGGATATTCACTGTTTTATATAATAAGGGAAATATTAGACTAGTGGAATAGCCAAAACATTTCTGCTTGTTCTAAAGAAAAACAAAGTAGAAATAGTTATATAATGGAGGAAAACCTATCACCCATGCAAATAAAACTAACAGATTTGCAAAATGTCAAAATGAAGGGATTGATTGTCTCTTATTGCTTCCCAGCTTCAAAACATTTTTCTCTAGAATATTTTTTAGAAAGATTTGGCATTAAGCCAATACTTGGGATGCCTGTGTCATATGTTGGAGTGCCATCAGCTTCTAATCCAACTTCCTGCTAATATGCCTGGGAGGCAGCAGATGATGGATCAAACACTTTAGCTCCTGCTACCCATGAGGGAGGCCTGGATGGAGTTCTGGGCTCCTGGCTTCAGTTTGACCTATGATCAGCTGTTATGAACATTTGCATAATAAACTAACACATGGAGTATCTCACTCTCTGTCTCTCCTCTCTTTGTTACTCTGTATGTTTCAAATAAAAAGAATAAATCTTTATTTTAAAAGAATACAATTATAAATAAATATTTCAGCTGAGAATCATGAAATGGAATTATTTCTGAAGCATCATTTGTGGGCTTATAAGTAGATCATCAGGACATTATTTCAAAGGCAAAGTTAAGAAAAAAATAGAGTAAATAGTGGTATAAATAGCTTTTAAATTCATTTGCTTAACATAAACATAAATATTCAATGATAGATATAATTTGCTTGGTTATCAAACATTATAATCAGCTAGGATATAATGTTAAGATACATTGTCTTGCCAGTTAAGCTTTCAGAAATTATTTAATCAGATGACATTGTCCATAGATGTCATGTCTTATCACTACATATATACACATCATATTTTTCTCCTAGAAATAAAAGGACTTTTTTAAAAAAAAGTCCATTTGCATTTCCCTGATTGCTAGTGATCTTGAACATTTTGTCATGTGTCTGTTGGCCATTTGGATTTCCGCTTTTGAAAAATGTCTATTGAGGTCCTTGGCCCATCTTTTAAGTGGGTTGTTTGTTTTGATGTTGTGGAGTTTCTTGATTTCTTTGTAGATTCTGGTTACCAACCCTTTATCAGTTGCATAGTTTGCAAATATATTTTCCCATTCTGTCGGTTGTCTCTTCACTTTCCTGGCTGCTTCTTTTGCAGTACAGAAACTTCTCAATTTGATTCAATCCCAAATGTTAATTTTGGCTTTGACTGCCTGTGCTTCTGGGGTGTTTTCCAAGAAGTCATTGCCGGTACCTATATCTTGCAGGGTTTTTCCAATGCTCTCTAACAATTTGATGGTGTCAGGTCATAGATTTAAGTCTTTAATCCATGTTGAGTGAATTTTTGTGTAAGGTGAAAGGTAGGGGTCTTGCTTCATGATTCTGCACGTGGAAATCCAATTTTCCCAGCACCATTTATTGAATAGACTGTCCTTACTCCAGGGATTAGTTTTGGATCCTTGATCAAATATGAGTTGGCTGTAGATGTTTGGATTGATTTCTGGTGTTTCAATTCTGTTCCATTGGTCTATCCATCTGTTTCTGTACCAGTACCATGCTGTTTTGATTACAACTGCCCTGTAGTATGTCCTGAAATCTGGTATTGTGATGCCTCCGGCTTTGTTTTTGTTGTACAAGATTGCTTTAGCTATTCGAGGTCTCTGTGTCTCCATATGAATTTCAGCATCATTTTTTCCAGATCTGAGAAGAAGGTCTTCGGTATCTTGATTGGTATTGCATTGAATCTATAAATTGCTTTTGGGAGAATGGACATTTTGACGATATTGATTCTTCCAATCCATGAGCATGGAAGATTTTTCCATTTCTTGGTATCCTCTTCTATTTCTTTCTTTAAGGTTTTGTAATTTTCATCATAGAGATCTTTAACGTCCTTGGTTAAGTTTATTCCAAGGTATTTGATTGTTTTTGTAGCTATTGTGAATGGGATTGATCTTAGAAGTTCTACCTCAGCCGTGGTATTCCCTGTGTATCCAAAGGCTGTTGATTTTTGTGCATTGATTTTATACCCCGCTACTTTGCCAAAATCTTCTATGAGTTCTAATAGTCTCTTAGTAGAGTTCTTTGGGTCCCCTAAATAAAGAATCATATCATCTGCAAAGAGGGATAGTTTGAGTTCTTCCTTCCCAATTTGTATCCCTTTAATTTCTTTTTCTTGCCTAATAGCTCTGGCTAGAACTTCCAGAACTATATTGAATAGCAGTGGTGAGAGAGGGCATCCCTGTCTGATACCAGATCTCAGTGGAAATGCTTCCAACTTTTCCCCATTCAATAGGATGCTGGCCGTGGGTTATTCATAGATTGCTTTGATTGTATTGAGGAATGTTCCTTCCAAACCCAGTATGCTTAGAGTTTTCATCATGAAAGGGTGTTGTATTTTATCAAATGCTTTCTCGGCGTCTATTGAAATCATGTGTTTTTTCTTCTGCAGTTTGTTAATGTGGTGTATCACATTGATTGTTTTGCGCACATTAAACCATCCCTGCATACCAGGGATAAATCCCACTTAGTCTAGGTGGATGATCTTTCTGATGTGTTGTTGCATTCTATTGGCGAGAATTTTATTGAGGATTTTTGCATCTATGTTCATCAGGGATATTGGTCTGTAATTTTCTTTCAATGCTGCACCATTTTCTGGCTTAGGAATTAAGGTGATGCTGAATTCATAGAAAGTATTTGGGAGGACTCCCTCTTTTTCGATTGTTCTGAATAGTTTGAGAAGAATTGGAGTCAGTTCTTCTTTAAATGTCTGGTAGAATTCAGCAGTGAATCCATCTGGTCCTGGGCTTTTTTTGTTGGGAGGGCCTTTATTACTGTTTCAATTTCTGTCTCAGTTATGGGTCTGTTTAGGTTTTCGATGTCTTCCTGGTTCAATTTATGTAGGTTGCATGTGTTCAGGAATCTATCCATTTCTGATAGGTTTCCCTGTTTGCTGGAATACAATTCCATGTAGTAATTTCTGATGATTCTTTTTTATTTCTGTGGTGTCTGTTGTTATGTTTCCTTTTTTATCTCTGATTTTGTTGATTTGGGTCTTTTCTTTTTTTAGTTAGTTGGGCCAATGGGGTGTCAATTTTGTTTATTTTTTCAAAAAACCAGCTCCTCGTTTGGTTGATTTTTTGTAATTTTTTTTGGATTCAATCCTGTTGATTTCTTCTCTGATTTTAATGATTTCTCTTCTCCTACTAGATTTGGGTCTGGTTTGCTGTAGATTTTTTAGATCCTTGAGGTGAATTGAAAGCTCATCTATTTGGTGCCTTTCCAATTTCTTGATGTAGGCACCTATTGATATAAACTTTCCTCTTAACACTGCTTTTGCTGCGTCCCATAAGTTTTGGTATGTTGTGCTGTTATCCTCATTTACTTCCAGAAAATTTTTGATTTCTCTTTTGATTTCTTCTATGACCCATTTTTCATTCAGGAGCATGTTGTTCAATCTCCATGTGTTTGCATATGCTCTAGGGATTCTTGAGTTGCTAATTTCCAACTTCATTCCTTTATGGTCTGAGAAGCTGCATGGCATGAATCTAATTCTTTTGAATTTGTTGAGACTTGCTTTATGACCTAGTATGTGGTCAATCCTAGAGAAGGTTCCATGTACTGCTGAGAAGAATGTAAAATCTTTACCTGTAGGATTGAAATTTCTGTAGATATCTCTTAGATCCATTTGGGCTATAGTGTTGTTTAAATCTACTGTCTCCTTGTTGATCTTCTGTCCTGTTGATAAGTCTATTTCTGAGAGTGAAGTATTGAAGTCCCCCAGTACTATTGTATTGGGGTCTAATTCTCCCTTTAAGTCCCTTAACAAATCTTTTAAATAAACTAGTGCCCTGTAGTTAGGTGCATATACATTGATAATTGTTATATCTTCTTGTTGTATTGATCCCTTAATCATTATATAGTGTCCCTCTTTGTCTCTCTTAACAGTTTTTGTGGTAAAGTTTATGTTGTCTGATATTAAGATGGCTACACCCACTCCTTTTTTCATTTCTGTTGGCATGGTATATCTTTTTCCAGCCTTTCACTTTCAGTCAGTATGCATCTTTGCTGGAAAGATGTGTTTCTTGTAAGCAGCAAATAGATGGGTTTTGTTCCTTAAGCCTATCAGCCAATCTGTGTCTTTTAACTGGACAGTTCAGGCCATTAATGTTCAATGTGACTAATGGTAAGTGGTAACTTTGCCCTGCCATTTGCCAAAGATAAGTTCTAATATATGCTTTGGATTCCCTGTGATCTTTTGCTGTGAGTTTTCCTTCCTTTACCTTCTTTCATATTGATGACCGTGTTTCTGTGTGCAACAAATCTTTAAGCATCTTTTGCAGGGCTGGACGAGTGGCAACTAAATCTTTCAATTTCTGTTTGCTATGAAAAGTCTTTATTTCACCTTCATTCACAAATAATAGCTTCTCAGGATATAATATTCTGGGCTGGCAGTTTTTCTCTCTTAGTACCTGGGCTATATCTCGCCATTCCATCCTAGCTTGTAGGGTTTCTGCTGAGAAGTCAGCTGTGAGTCTGATTGGAGATCCTCTGAGAGTAATCTGACGTTTCTATCTTGCACATTTTAGGATCTTTTCTTTATGTTTCACTGTGGAGAGTTTAATTACAACGTGTTGTGGTGAGTTTCTCTTTTGGTTGTGTTTATTAGGGGTTCTGTGAGCTTCCTGTACTAGGATGCCTCTGTCTTTCTCCAAACCTGGGAAATTTTCTGCTGATATCTCACTAAAAAGGCCTTCTAATCCTTTCTCTCTCTCCATGCCTTCAGGAACTCCTAGAACCCAAATGTTGGGTTTTTTAATAGTATCCTGAAGATTCCCCACAATATGTTTTAGATTTCTAATTTCCTCTTCTTTTCTTTGGTCTGACTGTATCCTTTCCTGTTCTCTGTCTTCTAAGTCCGATATTCTCTCTTCTGCTTCACCCATTCTGTTTGTAAGGCTCTCTATTGTGTTTTTCATTTGATCTATTGACTTCTTCACTTCAGTCACTATCACAGTTTCCTGTTGTACTAGTTGTTTCGTTTCATTTTGATTCCTCCTTAATATTTCATTTTCACGAGAGAGATTTTCTATCTTGTCCATTAAGGATTTCTGTAGTTCAAGAATTTGTTTCTGAGAACTTCTTAATGTTCTTATCAATTTTTTGAGATCTGCTTCTTGCATTTCTTCTATCTCATCATCTTCATAATCTTTAATTGGGGTGTCTTTTTCATTTGGGGGTATCATAGTGACTTCCTGTTCTTATTACCTTGGTTTTTGTGTTTGTTATTTGGCATATTGGAGATATTTGGTTTCTTAACTGTGGTGCTTTTTCTTTTTATACTATGACTCTAGATTAAATGGACTGTCTGTTTTTGATGGAGCTTAGAGGCTTGAGATGGGTGTGGCCTGAGAGCTCTGTTTGGTGTGCCAAAAGTGACACTCCCAGGTTAGGCGTGGTAGATCTCTCTCTCTCTCTTTCTTTTTTTGATTCAAAAGGGAAGTAATTCCGCACAGCTGAACGAAGTTGGAGGTAGTTAGCAGGCAAATGATATACCCACAGGAGCCAGAGATCGGAAGCTCTTTCCCAAGGACCACACAGGGAATCTGTTGTGCCCTCAGAGTGGGCCCAAATTCTCCTTCAGTCTCCCACCTGGGTTGCCAAAGTTATGGAATTGTACCGTCTCTGGAGAGTACTCATGTGAATTCCGTGAGTTCTCTCCCCCACCGTCTCTTTTTTCACAGTCTCAGCTCACTAGCAATCAGGGAAATGCAAACCAAAACCACAATGAGGTTTCACCTCACCCCGGTTAGAATGGCTCACATTCAGAAATCTACCAACAATACATGCTGGAGAGGATGTGGGAAAAAAGGGACACTAACCCACTGTTGGTGGGAATGCAAACTGGTTAAGCCACTATGGAAGTCAGTTTGGAGATTGCTCAGAAACCTGAATATAACCCTACCATTCAACCCAGCCATCCCACTCCTTGGAATTTACCCAAAGGAAATTAAATTGGCATCCAAAAAAAGCAGTCTGCACATTAATGTTTATTGCAGCTCAATTCACAATAGCTAAGACCTGGAACCAACCCAAATGCCCATCAACAATAGACTGGATGAAGAAATTATGGGACATGTACTCTATAGAATACTATACAGCAGCCAAAAACAATGAAACCCAGTCATTTGCAACAAGATGGAGGAATTTGGAACACATCATGCTGAGTGAATTAAGCCAGTCCCAAAGGGACAAATATCATATGTTCTCCCTGATTGGGGACAACTAACTGAGCACCAAAGGGGAAACTTGAAGTGAAATGGACACTGTGAGAAACAGTGACTTGATCAGCTCTTGTCCTGACGGTTGATGTACAATGTAATACTTTATCCATTTTAGTATTTTTTGTTCTAGTACCATTGGTTGAACTCTGTAATTAACACACAATTGTTCTTAGGTGTTCAAATTTTAACTGAAAAGTGATCCCTGTTAGGAATTTGGAAAACATCATGTTGAGTGAAATAAGCCAATCCCAAAGGGACAAATACCACTTGTTCTCCTTGATAGGTGACAACTAACTGAGCACCAAAAAGGAAACCTGTCAAAGTGAAATGAACACTATGAGAAACGGTGACTTGATCAGCCCTCACCCTGACTGTTGATGAGCAGCTTAATATGTTATCCCTCTTAGTATTTTTTTTGTTTGTTATACTTAATACTTTTGGTTGAATACTGTAATCAATACACAATTCTTCTTAAGTGCTGAAACTTAACTGAAAAGTGATCGCTGTAAATATAAGAGTGGGAATAAGAGAGGGAAGAGATGTGCAATTCGGCACATACTCAAGCTGACTTACCTCAAACAGTAGAGTTAGAAACATACCAGTGGATTCCAATTCAATCCCATCAAGGTGGCATGTACCAATGCCATCTCACTATTCCAAGTGATCAGTTTCTGTTCACAATTGATCATAATGATAGGACTAAGAACCAAAGGGATCACAGAAACAAGACTAGTTTCTGCAAATGCTAGCTGATAGAATAAAAAAGGGAGAGAATGATCCAACATGGGAAGTAAGATACACAGCGGACCTATAGAGTGGCAGATGTCCTAAACAGCACTCTGGCCTCAGAATTAGCCCTTAAGGCATGCGGATCCGGCTGAAATGCCCATGAGAGTATTTCAGGCATGGAAGCCAAGACACTCTGGGGAAAAAAAAAAAAAAAAAAAAAAAAAAAAAAAAAAACCCTAAATGAAAGATCTCTGCGAGTGAGATCCCAGTGGAAAGAACGGGTCATCAAAGAAGGAGGTACCTTTCTCTGAAGGGAGGAGAGAACTTCCACTTTGACCATGGCCTTGTCTAAATATGATCAAAGTCAGTGAACTCAGGGGGCTTCCATAGCCTTGGCAGCTCATGACAAGAGCCTAGGGTGATTACTGATGCCATAAACAAGAGTGTCAATTTGTTAAGTCAACAACAGGAGTCACTGTGCACTTACTCCTCATGTAGGATCTTTGGCCTTAGTGTGCTGTACATTGAGATTTCATGCTATAACTAGTACTCAAACAGTATTTTTCACTTTATGTTTCTGTGTGGGAGCAAACTGTTGAAATCTTTACTTAATGTATGCTAAACTGATCTTCTGTGTATATAAAGAGAATCAAAAATGAATCTAGATGTAATGGAAGGGGAGAGGAAGTGGGAAAGGGGAGGGTTGCGGGTGGGAGGGACGTTATGGGAGGGAAGCCATTGTAATCCATAAGCTGTACTTTGGAAATTTATATTCATTAAATCAAAGTTAAAAAAATAAAAAAGTCCATTAATATGACGTTTTCTGACATATTTTTCTGTTATTAATGCCTTAATTTTTTTCTGACCTTTAGCCATTTTACTAAAATATATGTTAATTAAAACTAATTATGATTTGTGGCTTGTGCTTTTAAGAAAGTAAACTTTATTCCTTAATAGATACCTGATTCTGAGGACTATAATTAGCCTCTCTGAGACCATTTCCTGCTCTGTAAATCAAGAATCATATCTAGCTTTGGGAATTCTTTTAAAAATTAGCAACAATATGTGGGCAGCTCCTAGCAAATTGAAATAGATAATTTATTTTCTAAAAATTATCACAGTTGTGCCTATCTGGATTTGAATCTGCCATACTTTTATGACATCTTTAAATGTATTCCAAATATATAATATTTATAATTTGATAATTATAGAAATATCAGTTTTCATTCTTCTCAATGTTACTGAGCCACTTTTATATGTACACAATGTTACAGTTCAAGGAAATAAATTCAAGGTAATAAATTGGATTTTTATATAATTTTCTCAGTTCTTAGATTATTACATAAGTATGTGACTAATGGTATTTTCCACTTTAACTTTTAAATGTTTTATTGTTATAAATTCAGAAATATCTAAATTCTAGTTATTTCTCTTCCACACAACCTTTCTCTGCAACATCTTTTGTCTTGAGACACTGACCTGTGACTGCTTCAACCCAGCCTAAATACTAAGGCCAGTAGCTTCTATTTAAATGGAGTCTATCTGAGGCACTGCAGGAAACAGAAGTTTTGGAAGGTAGAGTGATCATTGTAATCATTATCTTTCCAGACTTCAAAGCAAGTACTGGCAACAGCTGACTTTTATATCTATAGTTCCTGGGAGAAGCACCATTTCTATAATACTAAACTACCTATCTTTTAATAACATGTTTTTGTCCCTTCACTTCATTTGCACATAGGAAAAATTGGATTTTGTGTGAGCTAATCCCTGATGTCTTAGAATTCCTGGTTTATCAGATCAAGATCTACAAACTCTCAATTTCCCAACAGTACTGGGGGTCACTGTAGTTTACGTAGAGCATAGTGATCCCTTTGAATTGAGGCAGATTTCAAAGTTCAAGACAAAGAGAACAACTAGAGTTTGTGGGATGGAATATGGAGAAAGTAGTAATTGTGTGGAGAGAAGTGCCAGAAGTCAAAGTGAATATTTACCAAATTGATGACTTAGCACAGTATTCCCCATGCACAGGGAATGACCATCCTTGTGTTGCCAGATTAGAACTGACTTGTGGCCGGCGCCATGGCTCAACAGGCTAATCCTCCACCTTGCGGCGCCGGCACACCAGGTTCTAGTCCCGGTCGGGGCACCGGATTCTGTCCCGGTTGCCCCTCTTCCAGGCCAGCTCTCTGCTGTGGCCAGGGAGTGCAGTGGAGGATGGCCCAGGTGCTTGGGCCCTGCACCCCATGGGAGACCAGGAAAAGCACCTGGCTCCTGGCTCCTGCCATCGGATCAGCGTGGTGCGCAGGCTGCAGCGCGCCGGCCGCGGCGGCCATTGGAGGGTGAACCAATGGCAAAGGAAGACCTTTCTCTCTGTCTCTCTCTCTCACTGTCCACTCTGCCTGTCAAAAAAAAAATAAATAAATTTAAAAAAATTAAAAAAAAAAAAAGAACTGACTTGTGGTTTATTAGCGAACAAGAAAGAGTAGAAGCCAAATAGAATAAAGGAACGACAGTCTATTGCATCATTACAATGCTAGACTTTCTAGAGTAGCAAGACCTAATTTACCACTGTTAATAACTCAAACATCCAAGTGAGAAACCAGGAACTTGGAAACATGAGTCTATACCTTAGAATTATATCTCCTCTTGAACTAGCTAAACCAAACTTTGATTAGATATACAAGAAGATAAATTTCAGTGGCTGAGTCCTGCCAAGTTACATGACTTAGCAAAATGATACTGACTTTCTTTATAAACACAAACACATACCCTTCAAAATTACTTCTAAAATATGATCCCAGGGCTGGCATTGTGGCATAGCGAGTAAAGCTGCTGCCTGTGATGCGGCCATCCCATATGGGCCCTGGAGTCCCGAATGCTGCTATTCCCATCCAGCTCCCTGCTGATGGCCTGGGAAAGCAGTAGAAGATGGCCGAGTGCTTGGGCCCCTGTACACATGTGGGAGATCTGGATGAAGCTCCAGGCTCCTGGCTTCAGCCTGGCCCAACCCTGGCTATTGAGCCCATTTGGGAAATGAACCAGCAAATGGAAGATCTCTCTCTCTGTCCCTGTCCCTGTCCCTCTCCCTCCCACATCCCTACCCCTCCCTCTCCCTCTCCCTCTTCTCCCTCTCTGTAACTCTGCCTTTCAAATAGATAAAATAAGTATTTATAAAAATAAAATAAAATCCGTTATACTGGTTAACTAAAATAATTTTCATGTTAACCACAGAATTGTTTTGTGAGGAAAAGAGTTCAGGTATTAAATATTTTTGTAAATAAATAATACAAAATACAGTCACTAATGCATCTGTGTATGCTAAATATTGTTTGATAGGCTAGTTATTAATTTCCAAAAAAGTTGAATAGAGAAAAATCAACAATAGTTCTTAATAGATTCAGAATGCTTATTCAGGAAAGAAACTTCCATTAGAAATTTCACAGAAATATTTCAACCTGTTTAGATTACTCGAGGTGAAATTGTTATTGACTGTTTACTTTACACATCATCTTATAAAGAAGACAAATACCTAGTTTTGGGATTTATTCTCTTTCTTTTTTTAAAAAGATTTATTTTATTTATTTATTTGAAAGACAGAGTCACATAGAGAGGTAGAGAGAGAGAGACAGGTCTTTCATCCGCTGGTTCACTCCTCAATTGACTGCAATGGCCGGAGCTGCGCTGATCTGAAGCCAGGAGCCAAGAGCTCCTTCCCAGTCTCCCATGTGTGTGCAGGGGCCTAAGGACTTGGGCCATCTTCTACTGCTTCCTCAGGCAATAGCAGAGAGCTGGATCAGACGAGGAGCGGCGGAGACTAAAACCAGAGCCCATACGGGATGTTGGCACTTCAGGCCAGGGCTTTAACCCACTGCGCCACAGCGTCAGCCCCTTCTCTTTCTTTTAAGCATTTTACAGGTAATAACCCATTCAGTCCTCTCACCAGCCCTGTGAGGCTGTCCTAAAATTATCCCAATCATCAGTTGAGTAAACAGGCAGAGAAAGAGTAATTGAGAGTATTTTTCTAAATCATACAGCTATCAAATAGTAGAGCTGGGATTTGAACTCACATACTCTGGCTCCAGACCTTGGTTTTCTACAGCTAGATAAATTTTTTTTAATTCTGCATTTTTGTTAAGTCCCCTTCTACTACGAACTTCCTTTGTTCTTTCAATTTTGTTTTAGGTTTGATACACTTTTTTTCTGTGTCCTTAGTCAATTTCTGACTTAAGTTTTTTTTTTTTTAATTTTTGATTTTTAAAAATTTTCTAAAACTTAGTGAATTGACTTTCTTATTAGATTAACTTTGAGTTTCATAAATCTCTCTCCTTTTAATTTCTTCTCTGATTAGAAATATATACTCACTTTATAAAAATGAATCTATTCCTTCTCAAGTATAAATCTAAAATGATAAAAGGGCTTCTTCAGTATAAAGGCAAGAAATTCTCACAGCAGATGATAAAATGCCCACTGTGTGCTCTTACAGAAGATAACTGTTTGGAGTTGCTAGCCTTGATCTTGATAAGCTGTGCTTGCTAATGTGAGGTCATTCTGCAGTCCTCCAGTCTTTTATTGTCCTTTTGCTACTTTAAAAGGGGAAAAAAAAAAATGAGTTGCCTCTTCTATAATTCTTCTGCTGATATGTGAGTAGGGCACTGCTCAGCTCCCAAACCTACTGTCTTTATGAAAAAACTGGCACTTTCATGCATGTTGCCAGAAATAGAGCAGCCTGTCCTAATCCACGTGTTTAGATTAAGAGCTTGACATTGTAGTGTAGGTTTTATAATTATCATATGGATGTCATCCCTGTGATTCTGCAGTACAAAGTAGAATAAATCATGTGGTATCCTGTACTACTTATGAATTGGATGCTGAGTGTATATCTTTTCTGACCACAATGGAATAAATGTATTTAAAAACCAATGAAACTCTAAAATTATCAAATACATAGAAACAGAGCAGTATGTTCCTGAAGGAACAATGGGTCATAGAAGAAATCAATAAATTCCTTAAAACAAATGAAAATGAAAACACAGCATATCAAAACTTAAATAATACAGAAAAAGCAGTGCAAGAGCAAAGGGTTATAACAATATACATAAAAGTGGAAAGCTATCAAATAAATAGTATAACAATGCATATCAAGGACCCAGACAAATAAGAAGAAAGTAAACCCAAAGTTAGCAGAAGGAAAGAAATAATAAAAATTAGCAAAGAAATGAATAAGACACAAATTTAAAATACAAGAATAATTATCAGTAGAAGGAAGAGCTAGTTTTTGAAAAAATAAAATTTTACAATTTATTTATTATGTATTTGAAAGGCAGAGTTACAGAGAAAGAAGGAGGGACAAAGAAAGAGATCTTCCAACTGCTAGTTCACTTTGCAATGGCTGCAACAACTGGAACTGGGCCAAGCTGAAGCCTGGAGTTTCTTCTGGGTCTCTCATGTGGGTTGCAGGGTCCCAAGGACTTGGCCATACTCTGCTACCTCCTCAGGATCATTAACAGTGAGCTGTATCAGAAATGGATCAGCCAGTACTTGAACTGGCGCCCATATGGGATGCTGGAAGTGGATTATCCCACTGGACTGCAATACCATTCCCAAAACAAAATTTTTACACCATTAGACCAACTAATCACAAAAAAGAAGACAAATCAATAAATAAAATAGAAATGAATGAATAAATAAGATTTTAAAAAGGAAATATGACAACTGATACCACAGAAATAGAATCATTAGGAACTATTATAAACAGCTATATGTAAACAAATTGGAAAATTTAGAAGAAATGGAAAGATTTTTAGATACATGCAATTTATTGAAATTGAGGCACAAAGATATAAAAACTTGAATATACCAAAAACCAAGGTAGAGATTGAATCAGTGACAATAAGTCTGACGACAAGGAAAACTCAGAGCCAGATTTCATTGCTTAATTCTACCAACTTTTAACAAAGAACTTAACACCAATTCTTTTCAAACTATTCAAAATAATTGAAAGGGTGGAAAGACCCTTCCAAATTCTTTCTGTGAGGCTAGCATTTCCTTAATTTCAAAACCAGAGAAAGATACAACAACAACAAAATAGAACTATAGATCAATATTCCTGATGCAAAACCCACAGAACTAGGCTGTGGAGAAAAGGGTTTCCTCACACACTGCTGGAAGAAATGCAAATTACGCAAGAGTGTCACGTGTTTTCTCTTATTTGTGGATGTTTTTATAAACAGAATATAAAAATTATGAGTATGTTGGGGCATCAGCTGATGCTGTGGCATAGTGGGTTAAGCTGCTACACTTGACCTTAGCCAAAAGGCTTTGAAGCGGTGAGTTAAGCTGTATGTGTATGTCATATTTGTTATATCATTATAAAAATCTCTTCACTAATTATAGCATATATATGAAAATATACCCTTCTTTCCCCACTTTTTTTTTTTTTTTTGACAGGCAGAGAGGACAGTGAGAGAGAGAGAGACAGAGAGAAAGGTCTTCCTTTGCCATTGGTTCACCCTCCAATGGCCGCCATGGCCGGCGCGCTGCAGCCGGCGCACCGCTGTGATCTGATGGCAGGAGCCAGGTGCTTCTCCTGGTCTCCCATGCGGGTGCAAGGCCCAAGGACTTGGGCCATCCTCCACTGTACTCCCTGGCTACAGCAGAGAGCTGGCCTGGAAGAGGGGTAACCGGGACAGAATCCGGTGTGCTGGTACCGCAAGGCGGAGGATTAGCCTAGTGAGCCGCGGCACTGGCTCTTTCCCCACTTTATGAGCTTTGTAATGAATCCCACATTGTGTGACATTAATATCCCTATTTTCAAGAAAAAATAACATACACATGTGTGCATGCATGTATTATCTACATATGAATTGAATATGGCAAATGTTAAAAATTTGTGAAATCTTAAAATTAAAAATAATAAATTTAATAAAGGATATTGAAGTTTCAGGAAAAATGAAGCTCTGTGGGTTATTAAAAACTTATCTGGGCAATGTTTTTAAACAATATTTAATTTTATCTTTTTTTTGGTTATAATAAAGTTCTTAGGGGCTATGTCACAGCAAACGGA